>NC_134865.1:60688290-61003290 GCF_049852395.1 Peromyscus maniculatus bairdii
GAAGCGGCCCCAGAGAAGTCTAAAGATGCAAATTTGCAATCTAAGAGATGTCATTTGAAAGGGAAAGAATTGGTTTCTGGAAGCTGCTTCCTAAGTTTGGCATTTTCTGCACACTAGTCGTGTTGCTTTGCTTTGTAGGATTTCCAGATGGGAATTCTCACAGCTCACCCACCAAGACTGCTCCTTGGTGTGTGTATGGTTTGCCGAACCCATTTTTCAAAGTTATCCTCAGGTGTATGTGTATGTTGACATGCCTCAACTGCTTTTGCTGCCCTGTGTTTCTGCTGTGCTATCTCTGTTTTGTTGAAAGCGTTTACAACTTCTTGTCCCCTTGTTGGCTGCCAGGGTATATCCTGGAGAGGTGTCACTGTGTTCAGCATGGGCTGGAGCAAGCTCCCCTGACCCTGTCACCCCAACAGTGAAAAAGTCTCAGTCTTCAGGGAGCTGAAGGCTTCACACTTGGCCATGAGGGAAGATATGAGATCTTTCCAGCAGGTGGGAAGACAAGAGGTTAGCTGGCTTGGGAAAGCCCTTGGACCCAAGGGTAAGCGACCAGCTCAGTGATGCCATTTTGTCTGGGTTTTAGTCATTGTCTTTTGATCCTCTTTCATCTTCTTCATTTCTAGTGGATCTAACTCGAAATTTCTTGTTCCTGATTTTGTGTTGGCAATGATACAGTTGGTAGTGAGGGATGTTCTCCCAGTGGGGAAATGAGGTATTAGCAAGAGAAAGTCTAGGCAAAGGCTCACAGTCCATGGCTAAGAACCCAGAATTCTCACTGTGCTGTAAAAACAAAACAAAACAAACAAAACAACAACAACACAACAAAAAACAAGAAAAGGGATCTTGAGAGTGGGAGTCTATATGAATCCATCACTGTTGTCAGAAATTATGCAAAAGAAAGGACTTAAACTATGACTCATTTCTTAGCTCATGGATTTTTAAGTCAGAAGTGCTATTAACCTTGAACGAGTCCTTGGCTGTGGCAGTTTGAATGAGAATGACCCCCCACACACACACACACATAGGCTCATATATTTGAATATTGATCCCCAGGCAGAACTGGGGCAGATGTAAATTCTCAACTATTTCTTTCTTGTTGTGCCTACCATGCTTCCTGCCATAATGGTCATGGACTCACCCTCTAAAGCTGTAAGCCCCTCATTAAATGCTGTCTTCAATAAGTTGCCTTGGTCATGGTGCTTGGTGACAGCAATAGAAAAGTAACCAAGACAATGGCTTAGGGCCTCACAAGGCTACCACCTTTTTTTTGAAATGTCCTATTTTTGCCACTAGCTGAAGAAAATGATTTGCTCTTAAAGGGCTCATGGGGTTAAGTGACACCCACTTCCATCATCATCTTGTGCCACAAATTTCAAATGCCATAGCAAACTGGGTGCCTTTAATAGCAATATTGTGTTGCCTCACAGGTCTGGGCACTTCGAGTCTGCACTGAAGACGGTTAGTTCCTTCTGAGAGCTGTGAATGACATTCTGTTCTGGTCCTCAGATGTGTCCTCATGTTCATACCATATTTCCAAGTGTACTGGTATTATTGGCTGTGGGCTACCATAATGACCTCATCATAATGATATCTGTAACAAACTTGTGTCTAATTTGGGTTACATTCTGAAATACTTGATGCTAAGAATTCCACATGTGAATTTAGGTTACTATAATTCACACTATCACATCCTGCAACACATGACAATCACAACAGAGATTTCTTATTTACCAATACTCAAAGGACAGGGGCTTTTTTCCCTCTCTCTCTCTCTCTCTCTCTCTCTCTCTCTCTCTCTCTCTCTCTCTCTCTCTCTCTGAATTACATTTTTTTCATACACTATATTTTGATGATGGTTTCCCCTCTCCCATCTCCTTCCAGATTCTTCCTACCTCCCTACCTAACCTAACTTTATGTTCTCTTAAGTGTAAACCCACAAACCAAAAATCAAAGCAAACACAAAGCCATATAAGACAGACCAAAAAAAAAAAAAAAAAAAAAAAAAAAAAGGCCAAGGCAAAACAAAAAGCATACAAATACCATCTCCATGAGTAATAGGCCAACACCAAAGGTCAGGGGCTGGACAAGGAAGGGGTCATGGAGGTTATTCTTAGAATATGTCTGTCTCAGAGTCCCCAAGCCTGACGAGCTTGTCAAGGTTTGGGATGTACATTCCACCATGATGATGAAAAGGAGACTGTGAGAGCCGTTACAGTTCAGAGGAGGAAGTGCAGGTTGTGGCTGTGGGGGGACAGGAAGTGACATAAAAACAGAGGTCCCTACACTCAAGAAGCAGCTCTGACCAACACAGATGCGGGACAAGGAAGGGCCATGGTCCCGCCGCTGGCATCACTAAAACACAGACGGCTGGGAGGGGCTTGCAGCCGGGGGAAGCCTGGCAGCGCCTCCTTGTTGTTTCTGCTATGGAAACTCGACTTAGTCCCACGCAGGGGATTTGCCCGAGTTTCACGCATTATTAAATGGCCTTTGCAAACAGATCTATGCGCTTTGGGGTTGAGCTGTAGTTACTTCGGAGACCTGCATTTGTTTACTTGTGGATCTCTCATTCTCAATCTTAATATCACAAGAATGCATTTCTCTTTGGTCTCCACTTTGCTGAATCTTTGAACATTTCTTAGCTGTTCTGTGAAGGGAAAGTGATGTGTTAGGGCCTGCGGCTGGTACTGGCCCTGATTGACTGAGGATCTGTTGCTCCAGGCTTTTGAATTTTTCCCACTCATGATTTCTTTCCTCCTCCTAAAAGATTTTTATGCTATCCTGAGTATAAAGCTATGTAAGGTAGATATACAAATCAAACTGTTATTATTAATAAATCATGAAGAAATTTATTGTAAAGCTATTCTTTGGTAGACCTATCTTTCTTCTATTTGTTTGGGAAGAAAGCAAATTTGGATACTAGTGAGATGAATGTGCCTGTTTATTTTTACATAAAGAATTAGAAATTAGCTGAGTGTTTATATGAAATTGAAGGACACACAGCATTCTCAGCTTTTCATATTTTGATTTTACAATTGCCAATGCTGTTTCACACAGATATATAGTATAAGATGGAAGAAGTATGTTTAGAGCCATTTCAGAAACCCTTGGAAATTCTATCCAAATTCCAAGCCAAATTTCATTCAATCGTTTTTTTAAAAAAATTCAAGTCAGCAACTCAAACAAATTTAAAAAATAAAACATGCTAGTTATAAAGTCCAAAGTTATACTAATTTGATACCTACATGCTGAGAAATGATAGGAAAATATCAAAAGTGTTTTTTTCTATAACTGAATCATTATATTTATTGCTATAAGAGTAGAAAACTTGAAAACTCTTTCTGTTGAGTAAGATGACTGCACTAGGTTGGACACAACAGTCTCAAATCTGAGCCAAGGTGTTCCCAACGACATTCCTTGGCATTGCACGGCGGGATGATGTGTGTGCAGTGTAAAGCACACATGCATGTTCAGAACCAGGGGCGGCAGTGAAATCCCATGGAATGTGGGCAGGTACCTCCTGAAACACTTCAGATCCATCCAGTGTTCGATTTTTAATTAGAAACCTTTTGCTGTTGTCAAAATTTTCACAGCCTCAACATCCTGTAATACAACCTGCTATGGGGTCATGACCCACAGTTTAAGGCGTTGGAAGCTCCATGACAGGCTCAGGGAAAAGTGTTCACCCACATTATTCCTGCCCCTCTTCTACAAGGTCGAGAGTTCCTTCCATCTCACAGGAGGGGAAACTGAGTCTCCAAAGGGTTTCATGCTGGGCTCCACTCTGGCTTGGTTACATGAGTCTGCTCTTCTCTGAGGGCTGGGAAGCTGATTCCTGCTGAAGCTGCTGTGTCTCGAAGCTTCACTTTAGGCAGTACATAGTCTTTGAAAACACAAACATGCTCTACGCTGTGTTCCCCTCCCTGATCCTCCTAGACTTCCCAGCTCAGCTCTCTGAGATACGGGGAAATGTTCATCTAGCCCCAGAGAATTCATCACCGGGCAAAGAACAATACAGAGACATTTTAGCCAGTGTGACTTTTTGCAAAGGTCACTCTCTAATGCCCAGGAGTTTGTGACAGACACAGTGCTTGGGGCAAAGCATCACATTTGCTTCTCATTCTGGATGCATTTCATCACAAAAGGCTTTTCAGGGCTCTGCATGCTGCCATGGAGGGGTCTGTCATGCTGACTGTGGACACCCTTCTTCCAAGGCAGGTCTTAGAGGGTCTTGGGAAGATGAGTGGCAGGAGTAGATATCAGGTTAATCAAGGGCATGGATTGGATAGACAGGCATGGACATACTCCATAGCCTGAGAAGTGATGGGTTCTGTCAGAGGTGAGAGTGCTTAGGAGGAAGCTGTAGAGAAAAAAATCATAAGTTACCTGGGCTTTGGAGGCAGTGTAGGAGTTGATATAGGAAGGTAGTGGATAGAAACTGATAGAGAAGAGCATTTCAAGGTTGCTTACCTTTTAAATGTGAATGCTCATGATATTAAAGGACTAAAATGTAAAGGTTAGAATTCATAATGATGACACTGACCTCATAATAATAAACATGCTCTTCTGTGCAATCTCCTACATTACAGGACACATTAATTACCTTCTAAGGACATTGATGATTATATTAACTCACATATTTCTCAAAGCAAGTACAGTTTTTAATGTAATTATCTTTATCCTTGTTTTACACACCAGAAACTGAGGCACAGGGAGGTAACTTATCATGTCAAAGAACTTCCACCAGCAGCTTTGGGGTGGTATTCTGGCAGTTTGCCTCTAGAATGGCTCTGTCCAATAGAACCTCTGTCATTAAGTTCATAATGACATAATGATATAAAACCAGTAATGGTAGCTGCTACCCACACATTGCCTGTTGAGTATATGAGATGTGTGTCTAGAGTGGCCAAAGGACTGCATTTTGTACTTTATTTCACAATAAAGTATTTTAAATACTTGTATTTAAAGTATTTTAAATAAATGTATTTTAATGTATCTGAAATTAAATAGAGGGGAATGGCTCATGACTGCTGTATTAGTCAGCACATGCAGCTCAGGTCTCTTACTCATACACTGCTGAGTACTGAGTTCACTATACAAGTACTCTGGTTGCCATTGACTTAGCTCTTATGACATGCAGGCAAATATGCTAAGTGTACCCATGGGTTATTTCATGTCATCTGCAGGGTAGCCTTATGTATGGTGGCTTAGAGCTTGGCTTCTGAATCTAAACTATCTGCCTTCTTATTAGCTCTATGACCTTAGGTAAATTATCTTCTCTATGTGTCCATTTCACCTGATAAATGGAGCATTAGCAGCAGCCCCTCATATAGTTGCTATGATGGTTACAAGAGTCTGTGCATTTGAGCTATCTAGTGTAGTACCTGACATGTGACAGATATTCACCATGAGGAGGTATTATTGCTGATACTCATAGTTCCAGTGGAGAAACTGAGGCATAGGGAGGTGAAGTATTATGTGAAAGGCATAGCTAACTGCAGATGGGATGGAATTCAACCCATGGGGGAGCCTCATTTTTAAACTTGAGTTCTTAACCATATAATTGTTTCTGATCAGTTTCTGAAAATGTGTGTGTGTGTGTGTGTGTGTGTGTGTGTGTGTGTGTGTGTGTGTGTGTGTGTTTTAAACAAGTAAAATCTTCCAGAGTGCTTGTGAAAAACATAGTCTCCCAAACTTACTGAAAATAATCTAATTAGACTCTTTGGTGAAGAGACCTGGGAATCTGTATTTTATTGTTTTAGCCAGGTTGTAAATTGAGACTACCTCAACCAATGAGGAATCACTGAAAGATCTAAGTGGGGAAGGAAGTGAGAGGAGAAGACAGGTTTTGAGATGTGTGTGGTGTGAGTGTGGGTGGTCTACCTACACCCTAACATTTAGACAGATCTTTCTGGTGGCTAGTGATGCGTGTGGGCTAGACAAAAGAAGTAACCAGGAAGAGAAGGTGTAGAGGGATGATGGAGCAGAATGATGGACCGTTAGGACAGTGGCCAGTGGATAGGGAGAGAAAGAGAGACGGGATAGTTACAGGTAAACTTGGTAAGACGCCTTAGTGGTTGACCGGAAAGCAGGGAGCAGGACAAGTGGGAGTCAGGAATGGTCTGAAGGAGTCCTGAAGCTTCGCCTTACAACAGCTAAGTAGCTGGTTATGTTTTTTGGAAGTCAAGACAGACCAGGTAGAGACTTGATGTGGTAGGGGATGCCTTAGGACATCCAGGTGGAAAGGTCTATGGGACAGCTAGAAATTCGCCTGAGAGATTAAAAGAGGACTGTAAGGCAAAAATAAGGTTTGGGACCCCATCACCTCTAGGGATGGTGTATGATCAATGAAGCAGGTAAAATCATCTCTGGGATGCCATGATGCTAGGCTCATTAGTTCATTTATTTCCAGGGACAGAGACTTGACCTAAGCAGGTAAAGGTCTAGTATAAAAGAACAGGTTTGGGGCTGCTTTCGTGACAGCCGGTGTAACACTTGTCCAGTCACAGCAACATTGGAAAAAATACCTCTCAACTAGTCAACACGGCACCTTGAGATGTGAACCTGTCAAACATACTTAGGCACTGGCCCTGTCAGGAGAAAGAGATACCATGTCCATCCCTGAGGAGACAACACTCCAGGGTAGGATGAGACATTAGTGTGGGAGGGAGGAAAAGCAGACAGAGGAGAAGGCAGAGCCCAGAGCAGTTTCCAGGAGTACAGGGCAAGATATGCATGTGTGTGTGTATGGGGAGGGGTGGTCAGCAATGCCATATGTCCTGTCCCCAAGGACTCAGGATGACTCCCAGAGTGATGTTCTCAGAGAGCACCGCAAGCTGGACACATTTGGTGCCTTTTGTCACTAGTGGAACTACAGGATAAGATCTGGGGAGTGAGAATTGCTAAGTGGTGACTACCTCAGAGAAGAATGCCCAGGGGGAGGTGTTGGCTTCTGGAGGGGACGTAGTCCACAGGGCTGTTGGTGGGACAAGAGTCTCAACCATGTTGATAGGAAGAGGGCAACCAGAGCCAGTGGGATCAACAGATCTGAAGACAGTAAAGAGGAGAGATGGATTTAAGATGAAACCCCTAAGAGTGTGCTGTGTCTTGAAGAAAGAAAAGGCAGGGGACTATTTATTTCTCTGAGATAGGAGGATGAAGCTGAGAAAGAGTTCAAAAATAGACGTCTTGGGAATATAAACCTAAGTTGTCTGTTTAAGCCTAGGGTACCTGTGAGGGATAGCCACAATTAGAAGTAAGCCTGCTGTAATGCCTACTCCTTTGTGCCAGGTTTTGCCAAAATGTCATAGGAATTTGTGTCCTTCAGTCCTAGGAGATGCACATAGCTGGCACACATCATTTTAGAGCCTGCTAAGAGGAGCCTGTGGTCACATAGCATGTGCATGAGCTGGGATCTGATCTCAGGAAGTCAAAGTTCATAAGCTATTGTCTCAACTGCCATCTGGTGTGGTAAACATGCATGAACACAAACATGCATGCTCACACATGTGCATACATACACACAACACACATACACACACACACACACACACACACACACACACACACACACAGCAGCAGCAGCAGTAGCAGCAACACTGATGACTTAGAAAGAACCTTGTGTCCCTCTTGTCATGCATCTAGGGAGGATCAGAGCTACAACCGGAACTGGGCTTTCTTTTTATTTAAATGTAAACTATTTCTTCATAATATATAGTATGATCCTATCTGTTCCCCTCCTCAGCTCCTCTCTCACCTCTCTATTCTCCCAACTTTGTGCTCCCTCTCTATCTCAAAAATAATAACCAGAAAGAAACCCTCAGTATCCCCCTCAAAAACTCAAAATCAAAACAAATAAACTCAAAAAATAAATAAATAAAACCAATAAAATAAAAAGTATCAAACAAAGCAAAAAGTACACAAAAAATGGAGAATCTTTTTTTGTATTGTCCAACTACTCCTAGCCATGGGGCTTGTCCTGGAGTGTGGTTTATACACCCAGTGAAGAAGTATTAGAGAAAACTGATTTTCCCTTTCTCAGCAGGCATCAATAGCAAATTGCTTCTTGGTTAGGGATGATGCTTTGTGTCTTCTTCCCCATCTCAGTGTGGGGACCCTGTCTCCATAACCTGTGAAGGCATGTGTGTGCTGTCACAGTCTGTGTGTGTTCATATGTTTGCCAGTCTTGTTTCTGGAAGATGCTGTCTCCTTGGAGTCATGCACCACCCCTGGCTCTGTGGGTATAACAATATGTCATTAGGAGTCATTTTCTTGCCGTGTTTCTTGCAGAATAATAGCAGTAGGTTTTCCCCTAGGTGCATGACCTATCTCATCTCAACTCCTTGGCCACTTGAGCAGTGTCAGGTATGGGTTCCATCTCATGGAGTGGGTCTTTAATAGAATCAAAATGCTGTGTGAGTAACCAACCACTTATTAATTAGAGCTAGGCTTTTTTCATTTTTGGTTCTGTCCTCTTTCCCAGTGAGTCAGTTATGTTCTCTTTCTGAACGCTCTTCCTTCTATTCCACCGCCCCCCAACCCCATCCTGAACCCAGCCCTGACTTACGCTGGACCCCCAGTTATGCCAGGTAAGAAAGCCTTCCACCTTCTCAGGCTAGCTGCCTTGCTTTGGTAAAAGGAGCCCCATGCAGGCAGGCAGCGGGGTGGAAGGCCACATTTGTTTTGCTTTTATTGTTAAATAATATAAATCTCTTGGCTGCACCACCCGCCGGGACATGAGTTGTGTGTCTTCCCGCACAGTCACTAATGAGACAGTTAATCATTTGTTTATTCTGTTTGAGGAGAGGTGGTGTGCATATCTCTCAAACCAGACACTGGGTTCCAGGACCCTCGGGAAGCTGCCCTCCCCTGTCACCCACGTTCCTAGCACAGTCCCTCAATACAGGTCCCACCACCTCCTTCCCTGAAGAACTGGCCAGGATGCAGGCATCAGCTGTTGGTGATTACTATTACTACTATTGCAGTTATTATTATTATTATTATTTAAATACTTCATTCCCGGAGAAGAAAAAAAAAAGTAATTTGCAAAGATGCTTTGTTGGGAGATAAGTAGGCTTCCTCTTGGGGGCAGGGGTTTATCTCGCTTGTGCAGAGGTTCCTAGAGGTCGTGCAGCTCACAAGATAAAACTCTGGGATCCTCCTGGGGGAAGACCAGAGTCAGCGTTCGGCTGTTTTCCTAGATCCAGGGTTAAAGAGGTGAAATCAGCTATGTTCCTCCGGCAGGCTCCCTGGGGCTGAGGCTGCTTTTATTAGCACAAATCAGGCCTGTCCAGGAGCAGTGGGGTGGGGGAGGAGAGAGCCTGGAGGCACCAAGGGAAAGGCTAGGGGCGCAGGAGAAACGGCCAGCTGTACCACTCTACCTGAGCTGCCCAAGCTGAATGATTGTGTTCAAGGACCCTGGGTGCATCCATTTACATGGCATCCTCCAGTTATTTTCTTGGTGTTTGGAATCTTAATGCCCAAAGCTTATATTTCAATTAACTGGGTCCAACTGTCTTTGTCCCAGGGGCACGGGAAGTGGCCGGAAGTTGCTCTCTTTTTTGCCGTGGCAGCTGCCCTGTTGGCAGCCCTCGGTTCTTTCTGGTTGTCTGTCTCGAGTCTGCCAGCTCCCATCTTTGCGGCTGTTCTTCTCTGTCGAGCTGTTTGTGCGCCTGGCACGTGCAGCATTACCTAGGGCAGGGCTTCTGATTTAAAAGTTTAGACTGCTGGAGCAGAAAGGAAGCATGTGAAGGCCCTTGGCGGCAAAGGGGGCACAAGTCAGAGGGATGCTGGCGTGAAATGTGAACCTCTCCATTTTCCTTGTCCAGCTTGCTTTCTGCCTCACCCCAGTGCTTCCACCTCGGTCACTCAACCAGACACATTCCTCTTCAGCTTATATCCCTCCTTCTAGCTCTTTCTCTTAAATATCCACCTTTAAATCTCCATATCTTCGCTTTCAGCCTTTGCTCCACCAGGATTTCTTTCTGTTCTCAAAATCCACCACTCAAGGCTCAGCACGAACTTCCCCGGAAGGCCTTTTGATCTGGTTACCTTTCTTGTTACTGTGACAAAATTCCCTACCGAAAGCAACGCGTTTGGCTCACAGTTGGCATGTGTGGTTCATCATGTCTGGGAAGATATAGCACAGGAGAGTGAGGCGGCTGGTGACATTGTGTCCCTAGTCAGGAAGCAGAGAGGTGAATACTGGGGCTCACCCAGTGCCTGCGGGACTGTGTTACACATATTCAGGGTGGGTCATCCCTCTGTAGTGAATCCTTTTTTGAAATGCCCTCATAGATACACCCAGAGGTGTGTTTCCATAGTGATTCCAAACTAGTCAAATTGACAGTGAAGGCAACCCTCATGCCTTCCCATGGTCTTCTTAGGCAGAGTCCATTGCCCACTGTGCCGCTGGTTACCCAGAGGCCACACCTCACTGTTCTTGAGGTTAGTGATGGCATCTCACTGCGTACAGGGTGAGCCGTCATACACTTAATGTGGTTTATGTTTGCACATTCTCTTCTTAGGCATTTCAGTGGATGCTTTGGCTCCTCCCACTGGGCACCTCACCCCAGGAGAGTAAAGTTCCTGATACCACATGGTCCAGGTTGTTTCAGATATTTATTTGTCCTGGTTGGCTTTTGTCAGAGGTCACATACTCGCCTTCCAAAAGATCTTTCAAATTTTAATTTCTGGAACCCCTGCCCATGACCCTACTGAAAAAAAAAAAATGGTGATGGTGAAAGAGAAGGTCATGCAAAGATGTGACAGACATGTGAGTGTTGTGGCCACATGTGAGGAAATTTCAACACTGTCAGAAACTAGAAGAGACAAGGAAGGGCTTCCTGTGAGAAGGGGCCGTGGCTCTTGTTGATGCCATGATTTGAAACATTTGGTCTCTAGACCTGGAATGACCACATTTGTCACCATCATGTGATAACTTATTTGAGAAGTCCTAGGAAGCGAATGACAAGCTGGTGGTCCTCCTCTGGAAAGAAAAAATGGGAGCATCAGGAAGAACACAGGGCCACCAGTGTTAGGAGACTTAGTTCTTCTGTCCTAATAGTCGTCAGCACCCTCACTTCATCTGCTTCCATCTCATACAATCCACAGCCCTGATCCTCCTGCACCTGGCTGTGCGCTGTCGAGGACAAGCCTTGCAACAGGAGTGTCAATACTGAATAAATGGCTACTGTACCAAGAAAGGGCAGTTGACATTTGCAGTTTACAGAACTGTTTGGTTTCTTGCACCACGGTTCGTCTTTACAATAACCCTGTGGGGGTGGATGCTAGGATGGTCATATTTGAGGAGATGGGCAGTCAGGGGTCTTGATGGACCTGTGTGGAACCATACATAGTACAGTGTGGTTCACAGTTTCAGGAACCCATTAGCTGAGGATGTAGCTCAGTGGGGAAGCCCCTGTCCATTAAGCACAAGTCCCTAGGTTCAATCCTTGACACCATAAGATAAAAATCCTGACTTCTGGCTCCAAATTAAGATCTTTCCTTTTTGAATTTATTTTATGTGTATGAGTGTTTTATTGTTGTTTTTTTTTTTTTTGTGTTTTTTTGGTCTACATGTAAGTGTGTGCCTATTTACCCCCCCCCCCCAAATCAGAAAAGGGAGTCAGATCCCCTGGAACTAGAGTTATGGATGGTTGTGAACTACCACATGAGTGCTGGGAACCTAACCCAAGTCTTCTGCAAGATTGTTAAGTGCTCTTAACTGCTGGGTCAACTCTGCAGTTCTCTATATTAACTTCTTTTTAAATGTATACCTAAGATAATGTAACTATAGGAACCAGTGGATCAAATTCGGTTTTGAAAATTTTATTTTCAAATAAGAATATCTTTTGCCTGGGTAAGGGATTCATGATACCCTTTGTTTCCCCAAGGTGAGCTCAGATTCAACATGGTTTACAGTTGCAGAAAATCTGTGAGAAAATCCTGTTTGTTCAAGGGTCTTTATTTAAATGCTATCTCAGGGTGTTAATCCTTTGTTATTGTTTGAGGAAGCTACTGGGAACTGTGTGAGTGAGGGTGTGTGTGTGTGTGTGTGTGTGTGTGTGTGTGTGTGTGTGTGTGTGTGTCTACTGACACTGACGCTCAGCGCATGCTCTTGGGTGTACTGATGCTTGAGCATGCATACTCTCTGTACTCAGCTGTCATCCCCCTCTGGTGGTCACTGGCATAAATCCATCACCTGATCCTTTAAAGTCCCAAGAAAAAGCCTGTATTGGGAAAATGCAGGGTGAGCTGCCATACGAGTTGCATGTTTATGTTTGCACATCCTCTTCTTAAGCATTTCAGTGGATGACTTGGCTCCTCCCATGGGACGCCTCACCCCAGGAGAGTAAAGCTCCCGAACTAACTAACGCAAAGAAAGTGGGCTTTGGAGATGAGCCATCATAGTCATCTCTGCTATTTAATTTTGATATAGGTGGGAGGTATTTATATTAGGAATCCACATGCAGGGGTTAACAGGCACCCGTATCCCAAGGGTATGTATAGATTATATGAAATAATGTACTTAAAGTGCTTGATGCATAGTAGGTGTTTAGTCACTACTTATTTCTGTCTTGCACCCACACATGGTTTGTTCTGGTGTTGAAATTATGCTTTGATTGTATATCACACTTTTAACCAGGGAACAGTTCTGTCACATTATTCTCTAGTAAAGATGACTTTTGTTTGTTTGTTCATTTGTTTTTGCTTTTTCCCAAAGGGGAAACCAAGGAATGGAAGAGAGGAAATGAGAATCAGCATTAGGGCTTAAATAGAAACAGGAGCACCTGTTCATCTTCCTCCCATTGAGGAAAAGATATAAGTTAGTATCTAGTAGGTCCTCTAATGTAACCAGGCCCTTTGCTAAAGCATTTTATGTAACTTTCCCAGTAACATAGAGGGGTTGGCAATGATTTTATTTTCATTTTGTAGACGATAAGACAGGCCTAGAGAATCGAAGTTGCTGTAGGTTTCATGTCCAGCTCAGCTAGCTCCTGACTTTTTCTGTCCCACTGTTTTGCTTTCCTGGAAGTCTTGGGGACAATTCATCTTTCAGAGAGCCGGTGAGTGAGAATTAATCAGGAGGAGCCTTGGCGCCACTACCGGTTGCCCAAAAACCATGATCTGTAGTTTCAGGTTTCTGCTTTCCTCCCAGCCATTCATACGTAAGAGATGGAAGGGTTTAAATAGTACCTGGCCAGTAATATAAAGCTAATCCACAGGCTTTTCCACTGGTACTCCTGCTAGTGAAGCTGATGCCCATAATCAGTTTTGAGGAATGTTTGAAAAGAGCTACCCAAGACACAATACAGTGTAGATTGTTAGTTTAGGTGATTTATAGCCATCCTTGAATTAAACTGTAGAACTGTGTGCATTTCACTAATCAACATACTCAAGATTTTAGTTGTCTTGTTAGACTTTAGAGCAGGGGGAAAGAGCATTTGATAAGAGACAGAACTATAACCTCATGAAGGAGGATGAGGAGCCATGAGATAAGAAAATGCTTGAGCACAGCTTGCCTTCCTGCCTTGTTAGAGAAAATCTGTATCCAGGTTCTTGACTCTCCACTTCTGCAACCTAGAACAAGTCCTTATCACTGTATAATACATGTCACAAAATCAAAAAGTCAGACAAATATCAAGGCTTAGTGTCAGGTATAAACATGTGCTGTTTTTTTTTTCATCTTTCCAAGACAGAGAATGGAAGAAGCTAGTCTCATGAGTCAGGAATGGGAGGGTTTAGCAAAGTGCAGATGTTTTGGTGGCTCCATTTGTGTATTCAGAATGTCAAAAGCTTTGTCTGTGTGGTCATATGTGATGCAGGTGGCAGGAGGTCTGCCCTCATGCTCTCTGTCCAGCACAGTGCCTTGGACATATCTTTATTAAGGGTCTTCCCAGGCTTTGGTGTCATTGAACCCCAATGGATGTGAGTTCCATGATGAGAAAGAACAGCTACTCTTGGTTCTAAGGCCATATGATAAAAGGCAGGTGGTGAAAGGGAGGTATTTTTGGAGATACATGGACATAGCAAGATGTGGAATTAGTTATCTTTCGCATTGCTCTGGTAAAAACAAAGGAAGGAAGGAAATGGTTCGGTTGGCTCATGGTTTAAAGTCACAGCACATCGTGGTGGGGGAGGCACAATGGCAGGAACATGGCCCAGCCGGTCACATTCCGTCTCCAGCAGAAGCAGAGAGATAGAAATGCTGATGCTCACCTTTCTTTCTGTCTGTCTCATTTTATTGAATCTGTGACTCAAGTCTATGGGATGGTGCCACCCACACTCAGGGTGGCTCTTCTCTTCTCCATTAAACCTTTCTGGAAACACCCCCAGAGACATACTCAGAGGATGGTGATTCTCAGCTAGTTGACCCTGAAGATTAGCCATTACATTATACCTGTGGTTCTGGTCCCAAAGCCTGCTCATGTGCATGTGCTTGTCTCTTGGTGCAGGATCATATGTGTGAAGCTGCTCTGTAAATGATGTGAGTGGGAGACAGGGCTAGATGATATTTGCTGGTTCACAACCTCCTGACAGTTCTCATGCCCGTTGCTAACTAGTGGCCACTACAAGAGGCCTGACAGTGTGTGGAGCTGACCATCTCTGTATGCATTAACCAGCCATCCTGTCCATTTTTTTCCCTCCTACACTTTCTGATACAGTCATTATTAGAAGTACTATCATTAAAACAAGCAAAACCTTTGTATGAATCCTATCCTCTCCAGATTTATAATCTAATTTTCACCTGACCTATTCCCTCCCCTAACAAACTTTATTTTTTATCTTAATTGTCAGGTTAAGGAGTTTGGAAGTAGAGCCCAAGGAAAAAGGCTTAAGTGAGGCCAAAGTCACATGTGCGTGATGACAGAGGCTTAGGAAATAGTGCCCATTGGGCACCCACTGTGCACCCACATTGTTTTCTGGGCATTATCTGTAGTCTTCTTGACAATCAATAAAGAAAGAATAGTTCGCCAACTTTACAAGTGCAGAGACGGTTAAACCCACATGGGTTAACTAAGTGTTAAGGTCACCCAGCTGGGTGACTCCAGAATCAGTCTATCTAGTTTTGAAACATCATCATCATTTCCCAAAACTGTCTTTCTCATAGCCCATCCATGTTAGATAGATTTTGTACTTGCTACCAAAAGGATCAAATGTTGACATGACCCTTGGGGGACTAGCCCAGAGCCTGACACAAAGCAACAGCTCCACAGACCATAGTTGCTGTTGCTGTTTTGTTTGTTTTTTGATTCAATAGCTTAGGGGAGATGTTCTTTACAATATATTAGAAGGTGAAAATAAACGAGTTTGGCTAACTGGAGTTGGCCTGTTACTTGTAGAGCAGGGTAAATATGATCTTTAAGTCACCCTAGACTTTACCTGGTGAAGAAGCAGCGGCTGCTCTGATTAAGGTTTATGTTTGCTTCAACCTAGATGGGGTTTTCTGTTCCACTCGGCCTTATTTCAAGCTGATTTTTATTTCAGGGTCTGTCTACAGTTTTCTGAGCACCCGCGTAAGCCAGCATTGTAGAATTCAGTTTGAGAGCTTTGCGCTGGAAAGTAGCATTGTGTGGTCATGGAAGGATGGTGCTGTGTGGAACATGACATGGTGGTGCAGACCTGTAACCCCAGCACTTGACAGAAGCCAAGAGGATTGCCAGTCTGAGGCCAGCCTGGGATACATAGCATGTGTTTAAAAAAAAAAAAAAAATTCCATGGGTTTTCTGTCCATGGTGCTGAACCCAAAACTCCCTGAGGGAGGAAACATGTTGCCACACGCACCCTCTAGTCTCTGAAACCTACCCTTCCTGAGGAGAGAGACCACAGTTCTGTGAGGAAAAAAAAACCAAAGCAAAACAAAACAAGGCTTGTCTGGGAGCTAGGAGATTTAGTGACAGTTCCCTTGCTTTGTGGCTCCAGGCGAACTAGCCAACCTCTCTGTTTCAAGGTTCCCACTGGTAAAATTGAGTTGCTAACATTCTGTCAATTCCTGACTCAGAGTGCTTCTGATTTCTATTTGAGTAAGTGAGATAACAGATGCTAAAGTGGGATATGAATGCACAGTATGATTATGCTGCTATTATTGCCTCTCAGTCTTTTAATCATACATTTTGACTGTATCACTTTAATTCACTGAGGCACCCTAAGGCCTAATAACATATAATGCAGCAAGCAGAAAATCAAACAAACAGATAAATGCACTGGGGGGAGAAGAGATAACTTTACTGTTTATTGCTAGCTTGTCAATGTACAGCTGTATAGCTTAGAGTGTGTCTCTAAGAAGAAAGATAATGACCAGGAAAGAGTCACCTTGTCTGGATGTAGACACAGTGAAGAGGATGGCTTCTCTGTCCTAGGGATCTTGAAAAACCATGGCTGCTCTGCTAAATATTTATTTATTTATTTTTGTTTTTTCCGAGACAAGGTTTCTCTGTGTAGTCCTGGAATTCACTCTGTAGATCAGTTTGGCCTCAAACTCAGAGATCCACCTGCCTCTGCCCTCTGAGTGCTGGGATTAAAGACATGTGCCGACACCACCACCCAGGTTTGCTCCACTTTTTAAAGCCTGGGCTCTTTGTCCTTTGCTCTTTCTTCCTGTGTTAACTGTACTTGCTGTCACCTGGGATGTGGATGTGGAGATAGAATCCCTAGGTATGAGTTCTCCTTCCACGTCATGAAATTGGTATAAATTAAGTCCTTACCTCTGACAGACTCACTTTCTCCATCAGTACAATGGACTTCATAGCAATAATGCCCACCAGTGATGATGATCACATTTTAAAAAGAATCTGGGTAGGTGGTGACTGTCATGACTTCACCTGGCATGTTTTAGTCCAGGTATTCTATGAAAGGGTCTTTAATTCTCTACTTTATGCCTTTTGTGCATTCTATTCATTTTCCATATCTATTCTTCCTGTTAAAATTTTATCTTTCAAAGCAGAGCTCAAATACTACCTTTTCTGATTACTATAATCATAAGTGATAGTTTTCCCCATCTAGAATTTCTTCACTATTGACCTTTTACCCCAGGAAGTGGTTTGTGATTATCTAAATATGCTTTTTACTTTCCTTGGTGGATGATAAGATCCTGGAAGGTGGGATCAGATCTAGCATAATGCCTGGCTTGCAGCAATTTCCCAATACCTACCTACCTAAAGGCACATGTAGGGTTGATGCATGCACTGACTGCCCTCTTAGCCTTATTCACAATAGAACTGTGACTGGAGGAGACGCGTGAGTAGCCAGGGCTACTGATGTCTAGATTGAAAACATTGGACTTACGTGGCCAAATGGAAGTGTGAATGAAGAGTTGGAGGTTTTCCATTTTGGAGTAAGGAATTCGGAACTGTTGAAGACGCATTTCGTCATGGTCTTTCTTGGCCTATTCTTGGTCTTGGAGATGCTATGAGACACTACATGGACTTAGAAAGACATTATTTCTGAGACAAGGGTTAGAAGTCATGAATACAGGGAGTTGTGTAATATGTAGGCCTACCAGAAGGTGGCACACTACACTAATTTCATGGTCTGGTGGCTTTGCTCCTGAGGAATCCCCCAAATAAATGTGGGTATTTCTATGGGTAACATTCCATGGTGTTTTGTGTGCTCTAAAGCCACTGTCCCCTTATCCTTCCCCATCCATCTCTCTTCTGTGCTTCTTCATGAGGTATAAAGATGAAAGTGATTCTCATCAATGGTGAAAGCAGCCAATGGATTTTTCACCTTTGGGGAGATTTCTGTTGAGGTAAAGGGAAGTGATTGAGGTTGCCTCTCAGTTTTTGCATAGGTACAGATCCCACATCAATGCCTAACACTTTTCACTCCCATCTGGATGAATAGGGAGTGATTGGCCATCGCCCTTTCAACTAAGGAGTTAAAAGGAGAAAGAAAAAAAAATCACTCTCTTTTATTTCTTACTCCTCATTCCCTCTGATCTCTCATACTATTTCTTTCTTGTGTGAATTATGGGAAAATACCTCTATGCCCCTTCCTCATCTCCTATGTGTGTTTAATTTTATTTAATTGCTATTTAATCATCTTCTTGTGCTCTCACAAAATATTTCTAAAGTCTATAATGCAGGTATTTTTCTCATTTCTTGAAACCCTAGTGATAAAAACTTCTACAGTTCTCTGCAGTCATCAATTTTGTCTTTCCACAGGGAAAGTGGACATGATTCAGTCACTAAAGTGCTTGCCACGCAAATGTGAGGATCTGAGTTGTATTCCCAGGACCCGTGTGAGAAAGCTTGGTGTGGTGGCATGTGCATATAATTCCATCATGGGGGAAATGGAGACAAGTGGCTTCCTAGGGCTCACTGGCCAGTCAGACTAGCCAAATCACTAGATTCCTGATGAAGTGAGAGACTCTGCCTCAGAAAGCAAGGTATACTAGTGTTCTAAGGAATGACCTCCAAAGTTGACCTCTACCTCCACTTGCACGTGCACACACGCAGTCTCAGAGGAACACACACAACCACACACAACCACACAATAAAGAGTTGTTTTACATGCATCATTTAATTTCTTAAATATCTGGTGTATGTGTGTATGTGTGTGTGTGTGTGTGTGTATGTGTATGTGTGTATGTGTGTGTGTGTATGGGTATTTCTGCTTGCATGTATGTTTGTGCACTGCTTATGTGCTTCATGCCCATGAAGACCAGAAGAGGACACTGGATTCTCTAAAACCAGAGTTACAGACAGCCATGAGCTGCCATGTGGGTGCTGGGATTCAAACCCAAGTATTCTGTAAGAGCATACAGTGCTCTTCACTGATCAACCATCTCTCCATCCCAGATTTATTGTTATTTGAAAATTATATGTATGATTGTGGGTATGTTAGTGCAGGTATGCATGGAGGCCAGAGACATCATTCCAAGCCATTGTGAGCAACCCTTGATAGTTGCTGAGAGCTGAACTCCAGTCTTCTGCAAGAGCAGAATGCACTCTTAGTTTCTGAGTCGTCTCTCCAGCTCTATTTACTTTTAAAATAGAGTATATTAGTGCTTCTTTTAGAATTTTATACACATATACTATATATTTTGATAATATTCACCATCACCATTTTCCCTAACTCTCCTCAGATCCACCTCCATCTACCTTAACTTCCTGTTCTCTCTCTTTTTTTTTTGTTTTTTTGTGACCCAACTAGTCCAGTTTATACTGTCCATATACTTACCAATAAGTATGGGACCACCCATTGGAGCACAACATCCTAGTAGGGGTCACACCTTTAAAGAAAACTGACTTTCCCTTTCCCAGAAGCCATCAGTTGTCAACATCTCCTCAGCTGGAGTGGGAGCCCCTGAGTCTCCCTTCTCTTGTCCCTGGAATATTGATTAGCCTGATCTGGTGCAGGCATCCATAGTTGTGAGTTTTTGTGTACAGCTATCCTGTTAGACGCTGTTTGACCCCCAGTCTTCTATGATTTGTGATTCTTACAAGCCTTCCGACACCCCTACCCCCATTTGAAGATGAGCTACTATGAGCCTTGGAGAGTAAGGAGTGACATATTCGTGGCCCATTTGTGACTGAGTGCTCTCCAGATTCTTATTCTCTGCACTTTGTGAATTTCTGCACTCTCCGCTGTTTGCTGCACAAAGAAACTTAACTGATGAGTTCCGAGAGCTGCACCAACCTATGGGAAGAGAGATAAGAATTGAGAAGGCAGTGTGACACTATTTCCATTTGGCAAGACAGTATTAGGTTCACCCCTGGACCTGTGAGCTTACCAGCCTTGGGTTCTTGTCTAGATTTATTCTCCAAGACATGTATCATGTATTTCCTCCTGTGGAATAGAACTTTCCAATCAGTAAGTGACTGATTTCCCCCATAGCATTTGTGCTACTTTTCTACCCATGGGCATTTTACCATGCTGGTTGTTATTATAGTTCATGGGTTCACAGCTGGACAAATGTGCTGAGGACTCCCTGTATCCTCAGTAGTCTGCATAGCATTATTTTGGCAACATAGAATTTATCTAGCAGGAAGAAAACTTCCTGGTCATTACCAACTGTATTTTTTCCATATGCTGAGAAAAAAATTATGTGGTGTCTTCTGCAACAGGATCTTAGCATTTAAGTTCTGGTGGATGACCAAGAGTTAGGGCAATAGCCTATGTTATTTTAGGGATCTCTGGGGCATTCCTGACCAACAACTTGAAATAAAACCTTTTATTTGACAACCTGTGGCCTTTCGGCCACACACAACCATACATGTGTATAACACCAGTTAAATTCTTTTATAGGAATAATACATGTATATTTAGGAAGCTTGTAAGATGCTATGATTTCATATGGCTTTTTAAACATCCTCACTGTTAGTTATTCCTTCTCCAACACATTCCTCTTCCTTACATACACCATTTAATTTTACCCTAAAAATTACCATGACAGTTTTAGGGAATAGAGATCAATATTCCCATTGCACAGCTGAAAACATAATTCTATTAAGGAGAATGAATTTCTCAGTAACTATAAGAAATACATGAATGCGTCCATAGGACATACGCTTTATTTTACTATCTGCATCTCACTGTGGATGGTATAAATGATCCTCAAGAGATGATATGATTCACTTAAGGTCTTATGTCAGTGATGATGGATACAGATTAATGTAAAGATTGAAATCTAGTCCTCAGCATTGTGCTCTTTTTTATCACCCTAACAAGCCCCTTTCTGTAATCTAAGAAGCCATTGGTTGTCTAGACAGCCTACCCGCCAGTTATCCTGGCTCTCAGATTCCTGAGTATGACTTGGTCTGCATTGATACTGGACCCAGAGGGGAGTGTGTGAGACTGATCAGGAAATTATCTTCTCAAAGTTAAAAATAGGTTACAAACAAAGGGAGAGAGAGAGAGAGAGAGAGAGAGAGAGAGAGAGAGAGAGAGAGAGAGAGAGAGAGAGAGAGAAACACTCATCAAAATTCTTATAGTGACGGTTAGGATAATGGGATTATGGACAATTTGCTTTCCTTTCTCTGTTTCTGTAGATTTGAAAATTTCAAAACTTATTAATGATAAAAAAGAAAGTATGACGATACAGGTGTCAGTATTTGTATGATATGTGTGCTATTGGATGCTGTTAAATTGGGGAGAATGAATGGAAAAAGCAGGCATTGTGTTCATCTTGTTCCATGACAGGGCATTTATCATTCTTTAACTTCCATTTCTTTCCTAGAGCCCCATTTGATAGTTTCAGGTGACCTCACTCATACCTTGCTCCTGCCTTGGGTCCCCAGCATCAATTGTGAAAAACCATAAACATGCAATGGGCCTGGTAGGCCAGAGCAGATAGAAGGAATCTAGGAATTAGATTCTCTTGTCAGAGAATCTTGTAAGAGTGCCGGGCTTGAGCTCCTCACTCCACCTGCTGTGGACCTGTGGACTTACATAACACATTCACAGGACTTCATTTTCCAGTAGATTGAAAGCAAAACCACTGTTGATTTTCTCCAAAAAGATCTATTTGGAAGTGCAATTGCCTGGAATTACATGGTGGGGCGAGAGGCCAGACCTTGCTGTAAATAACTTTCCTCTCAGCCACACACAGAGGCCCAGCTACCAGTACTGTCTGTGCTTCAGGTGCTCCTGTTTGATGCAGAATATTTCTATATTTATGAACACATGTGCACATGATCTTGGGCTGTTACTTAGCTCATTACCCCCTCCACTTCTGGAGTTTTGCATCTAATGGAGAGGTAAAATAAAGAGAAGGAAGGACTGAATTTTTGTCTCCAGTTCTATTCTCAGCCTATTTTTATGGCTTCTTTTCTGCTACCTCTGTCACCTACCTTTGGGTTCTTGGGGCTGTATGAGGCCCAGAGTCTCATGTGCACAGCAGGAGGTGGTTCAATGAACCAGCAATAGACTTGGAAGTATCTGAATTATACCAAGAGTGCCAATGCCAACTCAGGGGGTCTTAGAGTAGTATTCACATCTCTAAGTTTCTGTATCCATACATAAAACCAAGTGCACTACCAAAAATGCAACCTACAACAAATAACTAAAGCCAAAAATTGGTGACAGGATTGGAGTCAAGGGTACCCACAGTGCAGTGTTGTCATGAGGATCAAAGGGAGTAATGCCAAGAAATCGCATAGCACAGCACCTGACACCTGGTATGCGCTCTATAAATTCAACTCCATCCTGTGCTCTGTCTTGTATTTATGGCAATTGAAATACAAAGCGAAAACAATGGGCTTGAAAGCAGGATGGCTCAAGCCAAGGCTGTACAGGATGTTGCAAAATACAAGATGCATTTTGGGGAATTCCTTTTGCTTCTAAGAAGCCACGGCATATAGACAGATTTCCTACCGAAGAAAGAATAATTAACCAGGATAAATGAATGCATGGTGGCAGATGGAACTTAATGCTGGATTCTTCTGGTGGGTATTTTATTTTAAGAGCCCTGCCTAGGCATGTAGAGGATAATGTCTAACCCAAAGGTAGCATCATTTAATGCAGAAATACATCTGTATGGGAGAGGGAATTTTAACTAGAAAATCCTGTCAATTTTTCCTGGCCATTGTATGGAATAACCCTATCTTACCAACTTTATTATGGGGTGGCACATTAGCTCATCTTGATGCTTTTCTCTGAATTTATGTGGTTTATGTTCTCATTTCTCCATCAAGTCAATATCACAATGGAATCTAGCCAACAACAGACCACAATCTTAGGATAAGCCTGCTAGATGAACCTGGAGATGATGCAAATATTCACCTATACAACAATGGCTGAAATTCTACTCTATGATTATAACAAGTACAGCCAAACTTCTCTTAAGTAGTTTATTGTTCATCATATGTGCCTTATCTGATTTAATCTCTAATATACCTGATGACACTGTTATTATTACTATTATTATGCCATCACTATAGGATAATGGTTAAGAGGAAAGATACTGCAGCCATGTTGGTTAGTTCAAATCTCAGTTCACTGGTACCATAAATAGACACAAGCTAATTCTCTATGACTTGATCTTATATTTAAAATAGGAATATAGTAGTAATGCTTCAAAGAACTATTTTAAGCATGAAGTAATTAAATGTATATAGGGTACTTAGAAGAATATGTGGCTATTATTATCCCCACTAAATATCTGAGAACACTTGGGATGAGCATTGGGGAAATGATGCTCCCAGTAGCATGCATCTGGAGACAGAACCAGGTCAAGGATCTATGCCGTAGACACTCCAATTGAACCCTTTTCTTGCTATGAGAAAAATGTACAGGATCTTTGATTTCTCCTACATTAGCATCTCTCATGACAGCTAATAGTCATAAATAAAAGCATTTCAGAATGACTGAATGCCTTGGTGAGAATAGTTGAAGACTTGAGAGCTTGTTTAATTAATCTCAAGTCATTGAAAACGTGTTTTAAAAAACCCACCTTGTCTACTGGGTTCGGTTTAGGTGCCTATCCCAGCCTGGCAGCTACAGCTGAGGCATCAGTTAGTGGGATTCACAAAGAATAATATCAGGGGCAGTACTCAGGTTCAAGTCTTGTCCATCATTGGTTGTCCTGAAGCTAGATCTAAAGAGAACTTTTCTTCCTATACAACTCCAAGCCATGAGTTGCTCTGTGTATTTAACGGAGATCAAACTCTGAGTTTCCATCATGAAAAACTATGTATCTTCAACTCAAATTATGGCTTGAGTCTGAATTGTCCCCATTGGTTTTGTTTTGAATGCTTGACTACTAGTTGCAGAAATACAAAAGGTTTGGAGTCTTTGAGAGGTGGGGCCGGGCTCATGAAGTAAATCACTAGGAGTGGGATTTTGAAGGTCATATCTACCCCTGGTTTTGGTTTGTACCTTTGCTTCTTGGACAGAGACCATGTGGAGAAGTTGTTACTCTACTTTCCCATCACCATCAACTGAGCCATTCCCACCCTCAAGCCTGATGATGCATGATGGACTGTGCTCCCTTGCACCATGAGCCTGAATGAATCTTTCCTCCCTTAAGTCATTTCTGTCAGGCATTTTGTCAAAGCAATGAGAAAAGTAAATAATATAGGCACTACCTATTGATGGGATTAAGACAGAAAGTGGAGTAGAAGTTACATTTTTAAATTGTATGTTTTTCCTGCATTGACCTAAAACAGTCTTTCAGTGGTCCAAATAGAGGAAGGCCTGTATGTTTTAAATGAAGAAGGGTGGCCAGAGAAAGAGGTATCATCAAGGAGTTTTTGCCTTGCCCCCACTTACCCTGATTTCTATTACTATAATGTGTACATCTACCACTAGTTATCTATTATCTAGAGCATTGTTAGTGTTTATTTAAAAAATAATAATTGAATAATTGTACTATCACCAAGAGGGCAATAGCATAAATGAAACCATATAGTATTTTATATGGAAGTTTCTTTTTCCCTGTTCATATAGATGTGTTGGCCAGTTAGCTACCTTGTAACCACTTAAGAACCAGAATATAGGCAAGGTGCCTTGGGAGAAGAGCATGTAGCATTTGCTGATTCATCATTTGCAAATCCAATCAAACTCTCTTCTTTTTGCTCAGCAGAGCTGCTGGAAGTTCTATTTGCAGTTATGTTAGAACAGGGAGCTGTGATCTAGCCTCTGAACATACCCTTCTCCCTCAAGGCAGCTTAAAGCTTGTTATCCTTTTTCCTTCCTCCAGCAGAAGACAGACTTTTGCATTCCACTTAGGATGGGTTGAATGCCGTCTTCCTGGAAGTTGTTGAAGTCCTAACACTTAGTACCTGCGAATGTCACTTTATTTGGAAGCAGAATCTCTGCAATGATCCAGTTAATATCAGGTCATTAGAATGGTTCCCAATCCAGTATGAGTATGTCATTTTAAAAAGGGACATTCAAACACAGAGGCTGACTGGCACACAGAGAGAAGGTGAACCTGAGAGCACAGACTAGAGTAACATATCTACAAGTCAAAGAATGACAAAATTTGCCAGTGACCCACCAGAAGTTGGAAATGAGGATGAGAACAAAAATCTCCCTTAGATCCCCCAGATGAGCCAACCTTAGCAACATCTTGATCTTGGTTGTCAGGCCTGCAGCACTGTGGGATAAGGAACTTCTGCAATTTAAGCCACACCCTTTGTGACTGTTTGGTAGAACTCTAGAAAGCTAACACTCTACAGAAGCCAGAAAAGAGGTTGTCTTCTGTTTTTGTCTTCTCTATACATATTAGGTAGGAACTGTGGTATACCAGAACCAATGCCACGTCCTGAAAACACATGCAAAATTGTTGCATTTAAAGCATTTGTGTACCTGCAGGAATGGATACTAACCTTTGCTAACAATATGGTAAATAGTTAATGTCTATCTCCTATATAAACAATTGGCTTTCAATCTTGGCCATTCTCAAGACTGTCTTCGGAATATCAAATACCACTGTGTCTATATCCCAAATATTTTGACTGAAATGGCCAGTGATAGAAACAAGGAATCAATGTTTTATAAATCTTCCCAGGATATTCTAAAAGACTGCCATTGCACTGCTGTGTTAACATATGTCTGTCTCAGATCAATGAAGTTGGAATGACAATGAAATTCATAAGAAGCTTCTCATGTGATTCAAATACGTAGTCATGTTGAAGACCACCATCTTTCCTGAGCAGTAGAGGTCAGGTATGTCTAACTATTGTCATGTCCTCTCTACAGTGCTCATCAGAGTACAGATAGTAGACCACCAAGGTTAATGGTGAGGAAAGAAAAGATATGCTGGAGACAAGACAGATAGGCAACCAGAGTAGCTATTGGATAGGAGAGTTCAGTGAAAAGATAGGTTTATTTACCCAGGCAAGGAGAGAAGAGAGAAGTGTTCCTCATTGGGAAATAGTGTGTGCCTAGGGTCAAGGAATTGGTTGTTGTTCAGTAGGATGCAATGCCATCAACAGGTAGTGAGAGGTGAGACTGGGAAGGTAAGTGAGAGCTGATGATAAAAAGCCTAGAAGGACCATGAGGAGGGTGTTTTTCCAGAGACTTCCGTGGGTTGTCTTGTGGGTATAGTCATGAGTTCCCCAGGCTGATTGTTGGTACCTTGGTCTTGATAATCACCCAGGTCCAGTTGCCAGCTTAGAATTCCACACTTTTTGCCTTGAGGACAGAAGATCAATGAGGTTGTGCTGTCATAGAATCTATACCTGCAAGCCTATCCTCTAAGATGAGCATTTGCCATTTCTCCAGAGACACTGAAACTGCTCTATGCTGCCTAAATGTGGCATGCTGTTCCTAAGGCCTAAGATGAAACTCTACCAACCCTCTTTACATATTCCCACACCTTAGGTAGCCACAGCAGAGATATCTCATATTTGAATCCAGCTTTACCTGGGTAAGCATGGTGGGGAAGGTACAGGGTGTTTTCCCCAGCTGGTCCCTCAGTAGATGTTAATACCTGAGAGAAACCTTCAGTCCTAAAGGGTTGCTTACCCTTGGGTGTTGGCTCTTCTAAACTCTGCTGTTGCCAACAGAGTTCAATTTAGGACTCTGTAGATTTCATTAGCAGCTGGCCTGTTCCACACTAGAGTCCTTAACGAAGATGTTCAATGAAAAAATGACACTGTTATTGCCATTTGTACCACACTTCCTTTTTACTAAGTGGCCTCAGAACATTCTTATTTTTTTCCTGGGGCAGTAGCTCCAAGAAGCGGTCAAGTAGCATTCCTATTCTGCAGAGAAGGCCCCTGGGAGGAAGTGCAGTTGTTGAGAGCCTTGCAGCCAGTCTCTTTCCTCCCATCTCCATTCCTTGACCTCCCTTGCCTGAAACTGGATGCACTGAGTTACATTGGTTCCTCAGAGCCCCTCTGACCTCTCACATCCTCCCTTCAAAGTTCTCTACTCTCACCGTTTTGTTTTTTTAAGTTCAGGAAGGCTTTAGTGTGCTGTCTTAGTCAATTTGAATGAATTTGCAAGTGAAATTTTCTGGTGAGCTTCCGACATCTCACTGACCATCCAAACGCAGGATGTTTCTGGGCTGCTCTTGTCTACTCGCCGTCTTTCTTAAGCCTGCCAAAGACACAGTGTATGTGTCTGGCATGATCTGTCTTTTGTAAACAACAGCCAGGCAAACAGCACTGTTGTCTTTCTGAATGTGACAACCCCCCCAACCCCCTTTATGGTAATAAATTGCAAGTCTATGACTTCCTGTGACAGCTTCTCAGTACGAACCAATAGAGAAAACAAACCATGTAAAGACAGACACAGGAAGTGCTCAGATTTGCTTCCCTGAACTGTGTTAGAACAGTGGGAAAAGATGAGTTTAATAGGTGTGCTTAGCTCTCAAGGCCTCAGTTTTCTCATATGATAAATGGGTATAATAATAGAACCCTGGGTGTATGAAAGGGCTCCATCCTTGTATTATCTAAGCATCGTGGGGAGGACTTCCTGACTTCCCACTTGGGACTTCTCTTACTAATTTTCTGGTTTGTGCCGTGTTCTGTCTTTGTGGTGCTTCCCTTCTACATGCATACCTCATCTCAACCTCTACCCTCTCCTCCCCACTGTCAGCTGTTAATTTCAGCCTTCTATTTCTGATGTAATTTCATCCCCTCCCCCAACTCCCTTGGTCAGTTCTTCTCCCTCAATTCCAGCCATAGCACGGTCTCCCTTTGCTGTTTCCGGTTGGATCATTCCATGGCATTTGGAATATCTCTCCAGTCCTTTGCAAGACTGCTTTTCATGACTGCCTGATGGAGGACTTGCAAAGGGACATACAGGAAGGAGATGCTGATGAAAGGCCCGATTCCCCCTCACTTTGTTATTAGGTGACATCAGGTATGAGATGATTGTGGGAATATGAATATTGGAGGAGTTTGGGGCCCTGGGTCTCAAGAATCTAATGTCTGGGCAGCAGCAAGTGGCACAGAGGATTACAAAGTGCCTCAATGCTAGATGTGATGGCACATTGCCTCCTTTTCAGTGGAAAGAATGATACACTGAGAATTAGGATTGTGAACCTAGAAGCCATGATTCTAGATATGAGGCTGTGTTCTGCTTATATGCTAGTAATTCTGTCACCAGTAGATACTGTGTGTATAGCTATCTTCCAGTATACATATAGACAAAGAGGCATCAGGTTGAGGCTGGAGAGATGGTTCAGTGGTTAAGAGCACTTGTTCTTCCAGAGAACCTGGGTTTGATTCCCAACACCCACATGGTGGCTCACAATTGTATGTAACTCCAGTCCCAGGCAATTTGACAACTGCTTTTGGCTTCCACAGGTACCAGGAAAGCAAGTGGTGTACAGACATACATGCAGGTAAAACACCCACACACATAAAAAAATTTAAAGGCATAATATTTTAATCAAACATAAAGACACCGATTATAACCACAGCCATCTCTTACTTGGATTGTAGTCTCAATGTCATGGCAAGGGCCAGATGGCACCTGAATATGTGTGGGTTATGTCAAAGAGTAGATGGGACCCTTCAAATGAGGAATGACCTTTTTGATCTGATCTAACTGGCCTGTTACCTTTCCATCTTTTTCCCTGAGGAAATGGGGCTTCTTTCTTCATACTTCAGTATGGGTGTGTCTTCAGGAAGAGGAGAGAGGTCTCATGGAGCATCTCTAGGGAGAAAGACACATCAATTACTTTTAGGATTTGTTTCAACTCATGTTTAGGCCATGGTTGCTTGGCCCCATCTGCTTAGGCAAGAGCTTTATGGCAGTGGGAGACTGTGGTGGATTTCTCACCGCCTGTAGATAGAGATCAGAGAGAAAGGAGGAGACTGGCAACTCAGTACAACCTTCAAGGGCATGACACCCACTCATCCACTTTCTTTCTTCTTGACTTCCCTCCAGTTTCCCCAAATGGGGCCGCCATCTAGGCAGCAAGCATTTAAAACATGAGCCTATAGGGGCACATTTAATATTGATGTCAAACAGGAGCCATATGCTGTTGGATGGTTTATATGTCAAATGCTCTGATTTGTCAATAAATAAAACACTGATTGGTCAGTGGCCAGGCAGGAAGTATAGGTGGGACTAACAGAGAGGAGAATTGAGAGAACAGGAAGGTGGGAGGAGACACTGCCAGCTGCCGCCATGACAGGCAGCATGTGAAGATGCTGGTAAGCCACGAGCCACGTGGCAAGGTATAGATGTATAGAAATGGATTAATTTAAGATATAAGAACAGTTAGCAAAAAGCCTGCCACGGCCATACAATTTGTAAGCAATGTAAGTCTCTGTGTTCACTTGGTTGGGTCTGAGCAGCTGTGGGACTGTCGAGTGACAAAGATTTGTTCTGACTGTGGGCAAGGCAGGAAAACTCTAGCTACAGCCATAGACTCTATTCTCATCAGAAACAAACTACCCTCTGACTTGGGGAGGATTAAATTTATACCCCAAGGATAATTACTAGGCAGATAGCCTCAGAAATGTTGTCAGAAAGGCCTTTTGCTCAGGGGTCCCATGCCATGCAGAAATGTGATGTATTCATGGACTAAATGTTGCCCACAAAGGACCCCAGATACAAAATTAGAATCCCTATCCAACTTCAGAAATAAGGAGGAAATATGTGAGGTATGTTTACTATCTACACTCTCAAATCTTCTCCTAAGGCATCCATTGCCAATCAGTGGGGTTTTCTGGTACAAAATCCTAGGCAGTCTGTAGCATACCAATGACAACCTAAATTTCCTCTAGCTGTGTAGAACGATGCTCTCCACATTCCCTTTTCTGTGCCTTCTTTTGTACCACTGTGAATCTGTATCTACTTATCTCTTTATCTCTCTCTGAGAGGACTAGAACGCATCTTCTGAGGCATGTTTGTAGTTTGAAGTTTTCATGTGAATCAAGTCCACATCCTCCCAAGCAGCGTTCTTGGTTTCATCTTTAATCCGTGAGAATTTTAGCTCCTAGTCAGGAGCAGTTGCCCTTCCAAACAGAGATTAGCAACAAAATAACTGTTTCTTATTACCTCCTTTCACACTGGCTGTGAAGGGATTCCCCAAATGTCACAGAAGTGCTATGGTGTGACATGTGGAAGAAGAAATCCAAAGAAGGATAGTGTGCTTCTAGAAGCGAATCATGCCTCAGAATAGATTCAGGGCATCAGGATAGATGAGATGCCTCCCTGCTCTGAAATTGGGCCTGTGCACCAGGAAGATGTCCCAATTTGTGGCAGATAGAGTCAATTTGGACTCTACCCACCACAAAGGCAATCTCCCCCACTACTCGTGTCCTAAATTCAACATCATCTATTCAGCAGGTAGAAGTAGGGGTTTGTGGTATACTAGAGTTTCTGTTGGAGAACCAGTTATATATATTGAAATGAAAGGCATCAAAAGAATAATAGAAAGATGTACATACAGGCTCTGGGTAGGGTATTGAAAGATAAGGGATGCTGATCAGTCATGTGGCCATGGACAAATTTACTTAGCTTCTTTGTGTCTTGGGTATCGTTCTGGAAAATGAAGGAAGTGATGATTATATGACTATTTCATGGGGCTATTGGCAGCACATATGAGTTCATGAGTGTATGAGGTACTCAAAGGAGAGATGCTGATTGAATGGAGACTTTGCTTTCAGTGCCCCAAATCTCATCATCTTCTCATTCTGGTCCTTATTCCAACAATGGGATTTTTTTTGACTGTGCCTTGTTTGATTAGATCATCTCCCAGGACTTTTGCCTTTCCTCTTCAGCCCCAATAGGATTACTTTTCAGCATCTGGCAAGGGATTTGTAACACACTATGGAAGTGTGGGGTATATATAGAGAGGAGATGATAATAAAAAGACACAATCTCTTAATTTGTTACTTGGTTAATTAATTTGTTATATAGTTATAGACTATGAATAGCTGATAGGGTTCAGGATGCTCTTATTCAAGGAGTATAAAGATATGGAGGGTGATGTTTTACTTGCTAAACTCTCACAATAGCCATGTGGTCAGTGACTCATGGTCACTAAAATATATTAATTTTAATGTCAATTTTGTCTACCATCTTAGGGTTACTATTGCTATGATGAAACACCATGACCAAAGGATCTTGGAGAGAAAAGGGTTTATTTGGATTATACTTCCACACTACAGTCTATCATGGAAGGAATCCAGGAACAGAAACTCAGACAGGGCAGGAACCTCGAGGTGGGAGCTGATGCAAAGGCCATGGAGGGGTGCTGCTTATTAGTTTGCTCAGCCTGATTTCTTTCCCCTCCCTCCCCTCCCCTCCCCTCCCTCCCTCCCTCCCTCCCTCCCCTCCCTCCCTCCCTCCCTCCCTCCCTCCCTCCCTCCCTCCCTCTCTCTTTCTTTCTTTCTTTCTCTCCCTTTCTTTTTTTCTTTCTTTTCTCTGTGTAGCTCTAGCTGTTCTGGAACTCTATTTGCAGACTAGGCTGGCCTTGAACTCACTGAGAGATGCCTGCCTTTGCATCCTAAGTGTCGTGACTAAATGCATGCTTCACTATGCCCAGTGACCAGCATGCTGTCTTATAGAATCCAGGACCACCAGCCTAGACATGGCTCCACCCACAATGGCCTGGGCCATCCCCTCTAAATTACTAATTAAGAAAATGCCCTACAGACTTACCTATAGCCTAATCGTATGGAGACATATTTTTCAATTTACTCTCCCTCCTTTCTGGCTCTAGCTAATGTCAAGTTGACATAAAAGTAGCCAGTACACCTACCAAGAAATCTTTCTATGGGCATCAGTTAGGTACCCTTGAATTCAGTTCACTGCCAGCACTATCTATGTGGAGATGGCACCAGATGTCTCAGGAGTTGAGTGCTCAGTCTCTGAAGACTGACCCCATTATTAGCCATGAGTCCCAGACTGTGACCTATATTTTTTATCCCTCTCTCTTCCCTCCTTCCACCCTCCAAACTTCCCCCAACCCATCTCCCATTCTCTTCTCCAAAAGGCAAGGCCTCCTATGAGGAGTCACCAAAGCCTGGTACCTTCAGTTGAGCCAGGTCCAAGCCCCTCTCCCTGTATCAAGGCTGTTCATGGTGTCCCACCATAGGTAATGGGCTCCAAAAAGCCAGTTCAAGTACCAGGGATGGATCCTGATCCTACTACCAGGGGTCCCCTTAAGCAGACCAAGCTACACAACTGTCTCACTTAAGCAGAGGGCCTAGTCCAGTCCAATGGAGGCTCCACAGCTGTTGGTCTAAAGTTTATGAGTTCCCACTAGCTTGGTTCGGTTGTCTCTGTGAGTTACCCCATCATGATCTGTACTTCTGATCAATCACTTATAAACAAGAGGTTTATGAACTTCCTTTCTAGAGGATATCATAGAGCTCAGGGAAGCATGCTATTTGCATTTGAACATTTACTGTAAAGGATATAGTAGAGAATACAGATGAATAGCTGGATGGAAGATGTGCTGGCTAGTTTTATGTAAACTTGACACAAGCTATAATCATCTGAGAGGACAGAACCTCAGTTGAGAAAATGACCTCATAAGATTGGCTATAGCTAATTCTGTAGGGCATTTTGTTAATTAATGATGGATGGGGAAGGGCTTAGCCTATTGCGGGTGGAACCACCACTGGGCTGGTGATCTTAGGTTCTGTAAGGAAGCTGGCTGACCAAGACATGAGGAGCAAACCAGTAAGCAACACCCCTCCATGGCTTATGTATCAGCTCCTGCCTCCAGGTTCTGACACTGTTTGAGTTCTTGTCATGACTTCCTTCAGTGATGGACTATGATGTGGAATTATAAGCCAAATAAACCCTTTCCTCCCCAATTGCTTTGGTCATAATGTTTCATCACAGTAATCGTAAATAACCCTACTTAAGAAAAGGAATGTGTAAGGATAGATATGGTGGAAAGCATGGGAGTTTGAACACTATCCTTTCTAGGAATCTCCATGTGCTCAGCTCTCCAGAAACTCCCCAAACTGTATATTTTGGGTTTTTATAGAGACTTCTTTATGCAGACATCACTGATGGCATAATTACCCTCTGGTGATAATTTCATCATTCTCCTCTGTGGTGGCTTGAATGAGAATGGCCTCTATAGGCTTGTTTAAAATTGTGGTTGCCAGTTGGTGGAACCGTTTAGTAATGGTTAGAAGTTTGGCCATGTTGGAAGAGGTGTGTCACTGGGGACAGGCTTTGAGGCTTTAAAGTCCAACACCAATCCAGTTAGCTTCCTCTCTCTGCCTCATTGTTGTGTCTCAAGTCTGGAGCTCTTAGCTACTGCTCTGGCACCATGCTTGCTACCCTGCTGCTGTGCTCCCCACCATGACAGTCATGGACTCTTACCCTCCGAAACTGTGAGCTTCAAATTAAACGCTTTCTTTTGCAAGTTGTCTTGATGCGTTGTTCATGAACGTGGCAAAGCTAAGCATTCAGTGAAAAGGTGATTTTTCTTTCACTATCATAGAATAGTTTAGAAACACAATCACAGAACTGTGTCCAGAGGTGGACCTTTTCCAGAGCCGCTTTTGTCACCCTTTAAATTACTTCTGAATATACATGTATTTTTTCTTTAGAAATATATTTGCCCATTGCCCCCGACTGTCTCCTTCTTTTCCCTCTGAACTCCTTCTTTTTAACTGGTCCCTATGACTATACCACTGAAGAAAATGACACCCCCCATCACCAACCCAGTAAACAGCTAATCAGGAAGAAGAGGGGCCTCCTGAGTATCATCTCCCTTTCCCATGACGGGATGATGGAGGGCCCTGTCTTTTGCAGGTGTCCATTGCTGCTATGTGCTCATGACTGTAGAGGTCATGTTGGATATGGATGACAGTGTTCCATGGCACTCGTCTCCATCTTTGTATTGTTGTGTTTCCTATCCAGTGATGTTTCCAGAGTTTGGAGGGATGGTCCATCTGTGTCCTGTTCAGCACCGGATGACCGCTTAGTCTCAGCACTTTGACCCTCTATCTGCCCTAACTCTTACCCTCTGCAAAAAGTGACTTCTCTGACCAAGGCTGACAGCAGACCTAGGAAAGCTTCCTCCCTGTTGGCTAACTGTCAAGAGTGCCAAAAGGTGCTTGCTATGCAGGCTGAAGGGGGAGAAGTGCTATCAGTGGTCTTAGCCAGTTGTGGCCCTGTGAAGTACAATGCCAACCTGCCTGGTAACATGTGCCTAATGGTGTAATAGTGGCATGACTCTTGAGAGGGTATCCCACTGCTCTGGTTTGTATTTGAGACCCAGTCCACAGGAGGGAATATATACCTGGTTTTAACACCTGGCCAATAGCTCCTAACTCAGATGGACATAAGCCCTAGGGGGAAACTGACATGGAACCAAACAGCATTCAAAATATGTATGTTTCTACACACAGACAAACTTAAGCAGAGAAACTTCTCTTTGCAGTGAACAGAGGTCGATGCATGGATTCATGGATGTTTAAAATGCTGGGCATAATTGACAGTTGAGTTCTGAGACCTAACGAGGAGGGCATTTATTTATACCACCCCCTATGATACTCAGGGCACACCACAGAAAAGGGGATGGAAAGAATGCAAGAACCCAAAGGTAGGGGGAATGACTCTTGAGAATATGACACAGATATTGAAAACACGATCTTACAGCAGCTATGGTTGCCTGCGCTGGACCTGGAGAAGCTAGACTTGTCAATAGCCAACCATGGACCTGGGAGGGTCACAGGTCCTTACCCCAGCCTGCCAAACTAAACTAGAGTATAGAGGATAGATTCTGGGAGAGGGACAGTCATTGTCTTCAGTTGTGTACCCAATGGTGAGTCTACTAGGCTTTTGTTGACAGTTTACAACTCATGGTCACACAGATGGTCCTGTCACGAAACAAGAAGACATGAATATGGGAAAGGGACTCTAGAAGGAGGGGAGGGTTACCAGGGTGGGAAGACTGTAAGTGAGTGTGAAGGGGTAAGAGTAAACAGATTTATTAGGCACATGCAACTGTAAGAAACAAATTTTATCAATTAAAAATTGCAAAATAATTAGAATAAAGTTTGACAACATGTCCAGTTAGGGAAACAATGCTAGTATGTTTTTCCCTCTGGGCTCATGATTTCTCACCCATAGGCTTTTGACCATGTTTATAGTACCTGATGCCAACTTGAGTCTTTCCCAAACAAAGGTTTTGCTGTGCTTGTCCTGGTGGCCATGTGGCTATTTCTTTACTCCCTTTTTCCCCTCAGAATAAAGATTAATGCAAAGATTCTTAGATAAAAAACTTTGCTCCCATATTTGATATGCTACACATTCTTCCTTGGTGGTCTCTCAGGCTATTGCTCAGTTTGCCTTCAGGTAATTCTGGTAATGGGAAATTTGCCTTTCCACTGAAGGACTGGCATCTAGTGTCCAACAGTTAGGTTGAGAGCAGAGCCTTGGCATACGGAAGGAAAAAGACTCTTGGGAAGAAGGTAAATACAGCAATGACACTTTGACATGCTTTAAAAGTACATGAGTTGGTATAAAGATAAATATTTAGACTGTAGTTAGGAATTGTGTTGGTTTAATTATGTTGGTTTAAAGTGATGGTGGTTGGTTCTCCTACAAGATCATGACTTCACTAGACCTGGGTAGTTGGCGAGGTTTCCAGTGCCAGGCATGATTTTCCTTTTGTTGTGTGGGTCTTCAGCACAATTAGACAGCTGCCGATTATCCAATACCAAATGGTCAGCCCCAAACACATACAAACAGGTAACATTATATAGACTGAACATGTTGTATTTATGTCCTCCCCCTTCATATATCTATGAAACAACAATTAAAGGAAAAGAGGATATGAATTTTAAAAAGAGCAAGGGGGGATATGTGGGAGGGTTTGTTAGGAGGGAGAAAACAGAAGCGGGGAGTGATGTAATTATATTATAATCTCAAAAAAAGTAAAATAAAAAATTTAGTTTTAAACATGTATGGAAGAGTCAAAGCTTTTGAATTTGTTTTTCTCCACTGTTAGAGGTACAGCTATAAGCTGTGGGAACTACCAGGGCCTAGGTCCTGATTTTTTCTTAACCTAAGAAAATACAATTAGCAATTAGAATAATAGAAGTTTACATTTCCAGACCACTTCCTAAATCTAGGAAGTCTATGAAGTCAGTCCTTCTCTAAGATCAGTTTTATTTTATTTCATTTTTCCACTGAGTAGGCAGTAGATGGTTTCCAACTTCAGATTTGCTCTCAAGAATAATATGATCTTTAAATCTCCTAAGAAAATGGAGAGAGTAATGCTTTCCCCAAAGGCTGGCACAGAAGATAAATAGGATACAGCCCCAAGCACAGGGCCTGCTGTTTTGTGCTGTGTGCATGGTCATTTGCTTTCTTCTTAGGGAAGGAAGCTCGGCTGCTTGGTCCTCTGCCTGGTCTACCCTGGATCTCTGCAGCTTCCTTTCCAGAACCTGAGGAGCCACAGTAATCCTCTGGAATGACTAGCAGTGAGTCTACAACGTGGCCATCTCCCCTCCTCTGTGAGCAGGCACAGACATAGGCAGAAGGCTGGCTCTCCCAGGTTGGCTGTCATTGGGTGTCACATCACTCTGTTTATGGGTACACTCTGATAAACAGATGGAGAGATTTATCCACTTTACTTTTCTTATTCAGGACATTATATTTCAACATGTGAGACACCAACAGTAATTGTACAATGGACTGACACCAACTGCAATGAGAAAAGACCTTCTCTGTTCCCCCATCTCAGACTGCACACCAGGATGTGCTAATTAAAACATCTGTCTCCCTCCAGCTCCAAATACTAGATGTCTTAATTTATTTACTTATTAAAAAGTAACAGAATTTTCACTTCATTTTTTTCCCTTTATTTTATTTCTAGTGTTACACATCAAGTAATCTCTTGGAAAATATGACTAAGTAAGCTAACTATAGTTAAATACCATTCTTATAGGAAGTGGTGCTTTTACTTCACCTATTGGTGGCTCTAATAACTATGACCTTGTAATGTGATATGTCTCCTAGAGGTGTCTGTTGTCTGTTTTGGACAACATTGAACACATGCTGGTTTAGAGACGGTGATTGCAATGGTGTAGGTTGGGGACAGCTGATGCACTCTTCTCCCACAGGTTAAGGAGTGAGATGCCTTTCCCAGGATATGACTTCAGCCTATGTCTGTCATTTTTCAAGGGCTTTCTCACCACAGTGATGAATTGGCGTGTACCCCTGCTTCTGTTCAGATAGACTGGGGGGTCCCAACCTTATCCATCCAGAATTTCGCTTGGGTTCTAATCTGTGGCTATTCAATTTATAAGATCACTAATAAGTTAAGCAGATGAGTGCAATCAATGGGCTAAGGCTTGAGGGGATGTCAGTGAATCACACAGAAGCTCAAGTGAGCCTGGATTTAGCCAGGGCCATGCAAGTCATGGGTGGATTGAATAGTCTATTTTGAAGGAAAAGGGGAAATGAATTCAGTCAGTTCCCAAATACATGTGTTGCCATCTACCAAAGCACACAGATACTCTCTCCCTTCTCTTCTGTTTAGAACAGTAAGAGGCTGACCTCTTTTGTCCTTTCTTGAGGAAAATCATTTTATCAAGTATTGGAGAGGCTTTGATTTTGAGTACATTAGCTCATTGGAGCCCATGTGATTGGGAATAAGATATCATTTTGTCTCTCCACAGATGATACCCAGTGTCTCCAGCTGTTCTTATTCCTAAACTTGCTTTTCCTTATTCACTCTCCTGTCCACTCCCACCAATGGATTTGGAGCATAGTGGAAAAATCACTTTGTGAGTCCAAGCCAGTGAGGAGCCCCTGCACACCATTTCCAGCGTATCACGGAGTCCCTTTACCATTGCTGCCATATGTCTGCACCTGCGGTTTTGTAGGAGGTTGAGAATAAGTGATAGAAATTGAGTTCAGGTAGTGTCTTAGATACAGTGGCTACTTTCCCAAGTTGTTGCAAAAGTATTCCTGTAGCTAGCCCCACTTTAAGAATTATGCTCTGAAAATGAAGGCATTGTGGCTTTTTCCTGGGATGCTTCCTGCTGTTTCTTTGAGCAACACCATACACACAATACTGTCATTTATGTGTATCACATGGTAGATACCTAAAACATTATTTGTTTATTTCTTCCCCAATGGGCAGATGCCCAGCAGATATGCAGTGCACTTTTATGTGTTAAGGTGCATACCTATTACTTATAGAAATAAGACTATTAAGGTAGAGAAATATTCTCATTCCGTTCTCCATTAGGTTCTCCATGTCTTGTATCTGATCCTAAAGAGATTTTTTTTTAATGAAGTACCTGCTATTTATTTTTTTAATTATTTCATTTGGTAAATATGGAATGCCTGTTCTGTGCCAGCTATAGGCTATGTACAAGGGATGTGTTGGTGTGCAGGACAATTGAAAGAATTTGGGGCAGGAAGGAGACACAAATTCCCTCTGTGATTGGCATGTAAAATGAATAAAAATATCTTAATAAAAAACCAAAATGCCTCTCTCAGTTATGTGTTTAAGAATGTATTAAAAGAAAAATCCAGGGAAAAGGTTAACATAGTGAGGATGCCATTGTAGTCTTACTCAGAATTCTGGAAATTGTTCAAATGCATACAGATTAGCAAATATTCGGTTATGGAGCCCACATGTGATGGCAGTGTTCAATATTTTGCCAAAATGTCACAATTTAATAATGTAAAAAAAAATAAACAGGAGGGAAAATTGGCTTTTTAGCACTATTTTAGTTTTTTGAAATTAAAAAAGTATATTTATTTAATTTGTATTTTAATTATATATATATATGAAAAAAATAATATAGGATGGAAATATTGAGCATGGTTTAAAGTTTCTTTAATATTCCTTCCTTGAATGAGCAAGTATCATCTTTGCCATATCAAGTAAACATGAGCTCACCCTGTCATCTCCACAAAAGTAATGTGCATCCATAAAGTCATTGCCTTCCAAGAGATGCTTCTGCCTGGAAGGGAAGACACATTTCAAGATGGTACGAAAGTATAAAATGGAAGGAACCCAGTGTCCTAGAGTCTGTACAGAGGGTCAAGCGTGGAGCTTTGATAGAATCTGGCCATTAGGACTTCACAGGTAGCTATGAAGTTGTGACACATAAAGCCAACGTAATTTCTATGGCAGAGGAGGGCATGCTTCAGGTGGAGGTATGGCAATGAATGGTGAGAGGTGAGGTGTCCTCCATTGCCAGACTAGAATGTGGACTAAAAGACATAGACATGAACCTGAACTGATAGCCCAATTCAATAGCTTGCTGAAGATTGTGGATATTTTGCTGAAGAGTTAGTGTTTGGTTGGTGGGCAGTAGAGCACTAGAGAAGACTTGCTAATGATAAAGGAGGGCTTGACTCATATTTTAATGACACGAAGTAAAAAAAGACCCAGAGCCAGGATCTCAGCTCCGCCTGTGTCTAACTGCATCTTCTCAACAGGTCATTTAGTCTCCACATTATACGGAGGTCACATATTCGTGTTAGACTGTGGACATGAGGATTAAGCAATATAATCAATCCCCAAATCATTAAGGATAAGATTTTTGGAAAGGTCTTTCTTTAAGCATTCTGCTTCCTAGTATGTGTTCATTTGTTTTCATTATGGAATTAAAATATTTACAAAATAACATCTTCATATATCTCTTAAGATTTTGTGATCTCCTTCAGCTGGAAAACTAAATCAAGTCTGTAGCATGTGTGTGTAATACAAGAAAACCAGAATCAAGTTCAATGGGACCAAACTGTGATCCGTTAGTCAAGTCTCTTAAGATCTTCAAAAAAGATGCAACTCTAATACTGACTACACAGGTTATTTAAGTTTGCCCTTTCCAGTTCTCTCTGGCCTGTATTTGAACTCAATTCTATCCCACTTCCCCCTATTCTCACTTATTGTATAGTGCACAGTGGTATTATTCAGCTGTTTCTGAGCATGTATTATAGCCACATCTATTCCTTTCTCAATAACCTATGGCTATTAATACCCTACTACTGGTACCACTGAGATTGCCTCTCAGCACTCAGTTATGAAGTGGATATGTAGATTCTCTCAAAATATTATCATCATCAGCTGGGGGTGGTGATAAACTCTTAATACCAGCACCCAGGGGACAGAGGCAGGAGGAGTGAGTTCAAGGCCCGCCTGGTTTACATAGTGAGTTCCAGGCAGCCAGAGCTACTTAATAGAGAAACTGTGTCTCAAATAAAACAAAACAGTCATCAGTGTGGAAATTGTAATATTCACATGCACACGTGAATGTGTATGTGTGCTGTTTTGTTAATGTTAACAGTTTTTCTGTTAACAGTTTTACTGTTAATGATTTAAATTAGAGTTTATTAATTGACAATAGCTGTGTAACAAAGCTCTCCAAAGTTCAGAGGCTTAAAAGAACCAGCAATGTATGATTTTTCCTGAGTCTTGAATTGGCCAGGAAGACTTGCTGATGTGGTCTGGAACACAGTGGGCCTCACATGAGCATCTGTGCTCAGCTACAGATGGACTGCTTGGCTTTGCTGATCTTGGCTAGACTCTCTGCTCTTTGGAGCTTTCATTTAAATGACTTAGCTTTGCTCCATACATTCCCCAGCACTTTATCATGAGCTTGCTCTTAGGGTAGCCTGGGTGTTGCTATGGTGATGAGAAGCAGAGGAAAACCAGACATGTGCAAAGACACTTGAGGCCTAGAGCTGGAGCTGGCACACTGTTCATTTTGCTACATTTTGTTGACTGAAGCAATCCAAAGTCCAATGCAGATTCACTCGCTAGGGAAATAGACCCCACAGGCTAGTATTAGATGAGGAGTTTCAAACTCACAGCTCAAGTATGTGCTGCAGTCATCTTTGAAACAATCAAATATGGTAGAGGGCTGATAGGAGAATCTGTTAGGGAGTAGTACTTACTGATGTGGGTGAGGGAACACATTGTTTTCGGTAAGAATGCTTACATGAGGCATCCTGCCAGATTTTGATGTACAAGTGGGGAAGAGGGGTAGAATAAAAAACGGTTCCAAGATGGTCAGGGCAACAAAGAGACTGATATAAGACCTTCATTCTGGAAAGTGGGGTTTGTTTTTTGGGATGAATAGAAAGGGGTAAAGAGATAAAATAGAGATTTACTTGAGTACATAGCAAAATCACCACAAAAAAATCTTATGAAATTGATAATTGAATGCTATCTCAGACTGATCAAATTCATGGGAATTAAGCCTCATATTAAAAAAAAACCATTCCCAGGAATGTCTACCATATAGTAAGAATCATTATATAGATCTGTGTTCTTGTGCTTATAGGTTGACATTGCCTAGATGCTTTGTTAAAAAACAAAACACTGATGCCTGGGCCCCATGATCAGAGTCTATTGAACAGACCTGAGATGCGGTCTTGGATCTGTATCAACATAAAGTCTGTCTGAGTAAATTTAATGTGCAGCCAGTCTTGAGAACCACTGACCTAGATAGTTAATTTCCACTGTGAACAATCAATGTGTTCAGAGTTGCAAGCCACAGCAAAGGGGCACTAGGACAAAGGCTCTCTAAGCTCTTTGTAGGTCTGGAATTAGCATGAAATTGCTGGGTGCCAATCAGGGCATGGAGACTAGAGCAGCAGAGGATGAATTCCTCAAATGCTGGAGACCCAGCCTGGACCTGCACCTGGGGTTGGAGGTACCAGTGTTTATCTTAATTTAAGGGCAGATCATAGGAAACTGCCCTTGCAACAGTCCTGAAAACTATTAGCAATGCCATCTCAACCATTGCTTTTAAAGTCAAGATGGGTCTTTTCTGTAGGAGGATTAGAAAATACAACTTCCACCATTGTGGAAATTCAAGAATTTCTTGAAGCAATATCAGGGTGTCTTTAGGATGGACAACGATGCATGGAAAGGGTACGCTTCTTAGTAGCACCCCAGATCTCTCAGCATAAAGCTTAGGCACTTGACCTTCAGGAGGTCAATGCTCCACATGACTCTTGAATGAATGTTTCCTTTGATTGTAAAACTATAGCTGCTGCTTCCTGATTTTATACCATGAGTTAGAGTTTTGACCTTACAACAACTTAGATAATCCATGAAACTTTTTGTGGTTAATGTCTTACATTTGTGGCCTAATTATCTGTCTACAGTCAGTCACTGAGAGAACAACAGAATACTTCGGTTCCCCCTCTATGTTCATAAATCATTCTTGGTGGAACGGTAGTTACATGGGTTTGGGGCTGGCCTCTCTGATTTTCCTTCTGATTATTTTTGGCCACCATATACCCCACCTACTTGGGATAAATTTTAATTGCATAAGAGAAAGAGGTTGAGTCCTGGTGTGGATACTGCCAGCTTCAGGATTCCTTGAAGCAGTATCAGGATGTCCTTAGGATGGACAATGATGCATGGAAAGGGTACACTTCTTAGTACCACCCCAGATCTCTCAGCATAGAGCTTAGGCACTTGAACTTTTCACTTCCTTTTGTGTGATTCTTATGCCTTCTGGTAGTTTTTGAGATAGTTCTTATTTCAAGTATTATGCTTACAGAAAAAGTTAGCAACTTGAGGGAACATATTGATTGAGAAAGGTTTTCATATAAAGACATCATTTATAATAAAGACAACTATTCTTTAAAGATTTTTTTCCCAAAAGCTCTACACAAGGAATCATGCATTTTCCAGAGCTTTTGAGTATCATTGGATTTAACTGATATGTATGGAATGTATTGTATTTAACTGACACACCTAAGACATAAGCGCGCGTGCGTGTGTGTGTACATGGTAGTTGGAGGGTGCTAGAGCTGCCTAGTGAAAGAGGCAAAAGAGAAAAAGAAATAGAGATAAATGAAAATAACAAAGATGGATATGTGTGTACCAGGTCTAGTGCCATCCATGGCAATACTCAGCATAGAATACATTTTAGAACACTTTAGAACATACAAAATCTTATGTGTGATTTTCATGAGTGTTTGGTGGGTCCTAACATACCTGAACATGTTGAGACTTCTGGCAGCACCCTGTCCAAGTTCAGACAGTTACTGATGATGGAACCAAGAGCAGAACTCTGAACTTTGTTGTGAGATAGACGTTTTGCCAATCCACGGCTAGGCTGGGCACATGGCACCTGCACCTCTTGCTGCTGTTCGGATGAGCCCCAAATGAAGGGCTCTCTGTAACATAATTTAGGACGACTCTTTGGCAAGGTGTGTGGCATTAGTAGGGAGCAGAGTGGAGCTGAGATCCTTAAAGTCTTTTATAAAGGTCAACTAAAGGTCACCAGGCTTGTTGAAGAAGCTCCTATCACATGCCATAAGATGATTACAGTCAATGCTGAGTGTCCTTCCTTCCCGTCTCTTCTTTCTCCTCCCGCTCTTCATTTTCCTCCTCCTTCTCTAATCTCCTTCAAAGAGAACCCCCAGACCTCCTATATACTAAAATTGGGATAGCTTTATCTACATGATTAGTTAGGCCCTGATGGAAGGCATGTGCAGGAATCGTCCTCACTTATTTCTGGTCTCTTATTTCTATTCCCGTTGTGGCTAAAGGTAGGGAAATCCTAGTTTAGCTTGTTTTCCTTTTTAGCTTTCTCTCCTCTGCTTTGCTTTTGGGGTTTGAGATGACACTAACAATAACAACAACCTTTGCCTAACCTTGGCAGACCTTGTCACATTCATTATTGCTTTTCATCATGACAGCAGTCTAATGACATAAATCAGTGTAACAGTCACACACAATTGCAATAGCCATTGGTCCAGGAACACCTGCTTACTTCCCTGAGCCAGCTACCCCCTCCTCAAGAAGAACCAAGGCAAGTTTGTGCACAGAGAGGGTACAATACAAAGGGACAATATTTGGTCCAGTGAACTTGGCTGTATCTAACACACCGAGACACCAGGGAGATTTGAGCAAGCTAGAAGAAAAGCCAAGCCTACTTTTCTTTTTAAAAATATGTGTGTAAATGTGTGGCCAGGTGTGTGTGTGTGTGTGTGTGTGCGCGCGCGCGCGCGCATGTGTGTAGGTCAGAGGACAACATTGGGTATCAATTCTCAGGTGCCATCTACCTGTGTTTTGAGACAGAATTTTCACTGACCTACAAGTCATCAAGTAGGTTTATGTGGCTGGCAGACAAGCCCTAAGGATCTGCCTGCCTCTTTCTCCCTCTCACAGTGCTGGGATTACCAGCACACCACACTCAGCTCTTTTCACCTGGATTCTGAGCATTGGAATCAGGTCCTTATGCTTGTGAGGCAAGCACCTTACCGACTGGGCTATTTTCCCAATCCCTTCCAGGCCTTTCTGATTTTACTTATTTGGTAAGGAAAAGCCTATTTTCTACACACCCTGAGGAGAAGGTTAGAGATGTAAACTTTCCAGACCCAAATGTTATGGATTTTTAGGAAAAACCACGTATCATCAGAATAGCAAGTGTTATGAAACTTGAGTGTTTTTACAGACTTCAGACCTGCAAGATGAACAAAATCCTTAATGATAGTCAACATCATGGCCCAGTGACTGGCTGTTGTCTCCCCTCTGGGCATTGTCTTTGCAAGACCTGAATCTCAGCCAGTAGTATGAGTGACTGCACTTTGCTAAAATAAAGAATTAGAGGATCAGAGAATCTAAGTTACTCACCTACCCAAGATCATTTGTTTGTTGTGTGAAGAAGCCTAGATTTGTACTTTGGAATCTTAACTAGAAAACTTAGCCCCTTTCCCATTGTGCTGCTGTCTCATTATTATTATTATTATTATTATTATTATTGCTTTTTTTGAGACATAGTTTCTCTGTGTAACTTTGGAGGCTGTCCTGGAACTTGCTCTGTAGACCAGGCTGGACTTGAACTCGCAGAGATCCGCCTGCCTCTGCTTCCTGAGTTCTGGGATTAGAGGCCTGTCCAGCTTGAAGTGCAGGAAGTTCTACACTTACACATGGAGGTGGACTTGCTACACGGGGCCCCTCCAAATATATTCCACTTCCCAGCTCCTCCTTGAAAGCCCATGATCCAGATGGCCATGCTGTTCCTTAAAAGAAGAGTTTGCACCTATTTTGGGAAAGGGGCCTATTTTAAGCCAAAGGACAAGGGCTACCTATTCTGTGGCTGTGTTGGCTTGTTTCCCTTCTGCATTCAGCAAAAAAATGGAGTATTCTCTAAACAATAGGTGGCTCAGCCTGCGTGAAGTCTCAGGTGAAATAGATTTAGCAAGCAAAAAGAGAGTGTTGGTTTTTTTTTCTTCCTTTGATTTTTCCTGGTCCTGTTTGATGATAATTCTCTGTACTTGTGGCTCCTTTCATCCAAAGATCTGTAATTAATTAAGCCTCACAACTCCCCTGGCAGGCAGAGCAGTACAAGAATGTTCATTTAAAACCAATCCTGTTTGATACAGTAGGACTGCTACTAAGGCTCTTGAAAAGAAAAAGAAAAAAACCCTCTCCATTGTGAAACCTCTTTTTAATAGAGAGAATTAGGGAGAAAGTGAAGAAATAATTTTATCTGGGATGCCTGCTCAGTTAAAGCTATAGATGGAGTCCTGAGTTTGGGGCTCTTATGTCTTTCTTAGATTGAGGTAGATTGAGGTAGAATACTCTGCTGAAGTGTTCATCACTGCAAGACTTAGTGGCTTTAGACAATAGACATTTGTCATCTCCTGGTTTGGGATTCAGGAATTCATGAGTGAGTTACCTGGGTGGTCCTTGGATGGAGGTCTCATAGGGTGGTAGTCAGGATGTCAACATGGCTGCAATCATCTGATTGTTAATCCCTAGCTGCAAGAGTTCATTCTGGAGCAGAGTTTTTATGGGACATGATGTAGGTGAATTGACCAGATGCATGAAAGGTACGAAAGGATGTGGAGAGGTATAGAAGAACTCCATAATTGTTCATCCTACTCCTAGGTGTTAAGCTTGTAGAAGTAAGACCTATATACATAGTTTCACAACCTCTAAAGAGTAGTGTGTTCTGCTTTTATCAGGTTTGTGGTATGTCTGACCACAAAGGGAGAAGCTCTTTTTAGGTGTCAGGAATTCTGTATATAAGGTAACTCATCACACCTAGAGCATGGTACACACTATAATGGCTGCTTTTGTGGCATTTTGCTTTTGAGATGGGTTTCAATATATGGTTCACACCAATCTGGAGCTTGCTATATAGCCAGCCTATTTTCAAACTCATACTCCTTCTGCCTCAGCCTCTCAAGGGCTGGGATTAGTGGTATGATTCACCACAGTAACTTGTGTGTGTGTGTGTGTGTGTGTGTGTGTGTGTGTGTGACTTCTATAGTTGAGTGACTCTAGGTTATTTCCAATCTTTTCTATGACTTCTTGTCTCTTCTAAGTGCCTCAAGATCAGTGGATGGTGAAATAGTCATGGCATTAATAACTATCTCCAGTTTGTAACTTTGGAGTGTGAAATTGAAATAAAAGTGATGAGTTGTATAGAGTATTACCAAAGTCTACAGATTCTGGTGTGGAAGAACAGGGCTGACCAAGAGTATTTCATCCATATCAAATATCTCTATCCCAGTTAGCCAAGAACAACTGGATATGCCTGGTGTCAGTCACACAGTTGGCATCTTGTTCAGTAACAATATATGTAATGGTAAACAGCAAATCAGCAAGGTGTATGTGCATTGCATACAGATGCAGGGGAAGCAGAATGGATGGACTATTGACTTCATTCAACAATAATTTATTGAATCACTACTGTGTTCCAAGACATGTTCTAGGAGCTAGGTATATGTTAAGGTTAATCAAACACATAAAATGGCATATATTTTACTAAGAAAGAAACAATAGATGAGAAAATATACAACACAACATCACATAGTCTTTACTGAGTGCCAGCAATATGAATAAAGAAGTTAACACCAAAGTGGGCTGCTTAGCTATCATGATGCTGATGGTGATAATTTTAACACAATGACTCACATAACATTTACTGAGTCCCTACTGTGCATTGAAAACTGTAGTCAGTCTTTTTCATCAGTACTCTTGGTTCCCCAATAATGACACGGAGATTTATTATTTATTACGAAAGCTCAGCAGATAGCTTGGTATTGTTTCTAACTAGCTCTTGCAATTTAAATCAACCCATTTCTATTAATTTACATACTGCCACATGACTTGTGGCTTATTACCTGGTCTCTTTCATGTCATGCTTCCTCTGAGTCGACTCTAGACTCCACCTTCTTCCCAGCATTCCCTCTGCCCTGAAAATCCTGCCTCACTCTTGGCTGTTTAGCTCTTTATTAAACCAATCACAGCGATACAACTTCACCTGTTGTAAAGGAATATTCTACAATAGAACACAGTGCTGGGTATTGGAGGTAAATTGGTAACATTGGTTTCCTGTTGTCATGGTGCCTTATTCAAGGCCAAGAAAGAGGGGAGACAGAACATAAGTCATCAAAGCTACTGATGAGAAAATGGCTGGTCCTACCGAGACAATTCAGGTAACAAGGCCTGGGGAAACCTGCTTTGGTTGGTAGAATTCCTATATAAGGGGCTGAAATCCAAAGAACAAGAGGAGCCAGGCATGCAGAAAATATCCCAGACCAAGAGGAAAGGGCAAGGACATGAAAGTTCCAGCTTAGCATATCCAGAAATAGAATGAAGAATGGTGTAGCTTTATAAACCAGGGGCAACTGGGAACATAGTTAGAATAATGAAGAAGCAAAATAACCTTCTTGTATAGATATGACTTTGAGAACAAATATATAACTCTTGGAAAAGTGTTTTTTTCTTGCCATTTAAATATTGCCTGGTTCTCACATTAGAGACAGGTGTAACATTTAATCCATTGATCTGTGATATGAATTTCCTCCTGTAATTACTTCTCTTTTCCTCAGAACCCCTGAGAAATTCCAAAACGCAGGGCAAGTGTTATTATAATAAAATTTTATTAGGTAGCATAATTAAGCAAAATACTATATGGCAGTATGCCAATCATTAAGTGTGTTGACTCATGTCATAACTGGGAATTCTTATTTAATATAAGTCTGCAGATCTAATTCTCTACCACAACACACCTTAATGTAATGTTTGGGGCTAGTGTTTGATGTCTCAGGGTGTACTGTCTTTGGATGTAACTTCCGAGCTTCCTGAATTTGGGAGCAACCTGAGAAATGCCCCTTTCCTCCTATAGCTCCAGTCCCTCTTCTTGCAAGCTGCCATTGCTTTAACTCCCATTAGAAACTTTGTAGAGAAACTTTTAGACACCTAGTTCTGCTCTCCATGAAGGGTATATTTACAGAGGTGTGTGTGTGTGTGTGTGTGTGTGTGTGTGTGTGTGCAGGTAGAAAAACAATTCCTTCTTTTATAGTCTCTCCTAGTGTCACCTTTTTTTCTCTTATTTTATTTATTCTTTTTTATATAATAAATCCCAACCACAGCCTCTCCCTTCCACCTAATCCCCCAACTTCCCTTCTCCCCCAGATCCACTGCTCCCCTATTTCCCTTCAGAAAAGAGCAGACCTCCCAGGGATATCAACACAAGAAGATACAATAAGACCTTTTTCTTTCCTGTACTCTGAAGAGAAACAATTTTCATAATATCAGGTTCTCCATTTCTCCAGTTAATCATCCAAGAGGCTTTTTTTTTGCTTGCTCATCCTCTGGATTTCATACCTTTTCCAAGTAATGTTCTATTTATACTAGTTACAGCTGAATATGGGAAGATCAGGTGGAAAGACTGTTTGCACAGAAACTTACTTCCATGCTAAAATGCAATGGAAACTTTAATGTAAGTTTACTGTATATTTGAGTGTATTGTATATTTTCTCCAAAGTAAACTTAGCAACTTGCACACGATGAATCACTAAGCCTTATGTTTCTCTGGAGAAGGAAGCACGATTTCTCAAAATACAGTATTGTTTTTAGAGTGAAAATTGAATATGTCTCATTACCAATTTGAATCATTTTTGGGATTCTATACTACCTCAGCCTTACCAGCTTTAAAATGCAAATGCACCCCACAAGGAGCAAATGTCTTTTCAATTATTAAAATTGAACGTCAAGATTTGCAATGGTTTCTTATGATGAAAATGTTTGACGATATCTGAGGAATATTTCTTAAATTCTAATAATTAAAAAAGACAAAAGCAGAGACTTGAAGGCAATAACAGTAGCAAAAACTGAGTGACCAAAACTAAATGTATTTAATTTCCATAAATGTTCTAAGACATTGTGTTAAAAAGCATTAGGGTAGGAAAAGACTGATTCATGGGAAAGAGTCAAACCGTTTCTGCATGCATGAGCATACACACACACACAGACATCTACACACACACACACACACACACACACACACACACACACACACACATACACACATGCATGTGTGCGTGTGCACGCTAGTGGAAAGGGCATGCTATCTCCTCTCAGGTATACACATACATACACACACAGAGACACTCCCTACATACACAGACACAGTTGCTAATAGAAAGTATAGACTCTTCTCCTTCTCTCAGGAACACATACACACACAGACACACAAACACACAGACACACACACACAGACACACAGTCACACACACACACACACACACATACACACACACACACACACACACACACACACACACACAGCACTCTTGAGTCACCCTGCCTTGTGATCTGTGAGAATTAAGCTCATCTTAGCTCATCATTTGAAGTTGGAGGCAGCATGGTGATGCCACTTTTGCTTTTGAACTTGAATCTATTTAGAAGCCAGGATAATGATTAAGTGTTCTTGATGTTCTATGAAATGGGTGTAATGGTATTGAAATGTTTGTTGAATTTCTTTTCTGTATTTTCTGCCCCAAACTGTTCTGAGGTCGTGAAGGATTCAAAAGAATAAGAAGGGCTGGTGTTTCAGCCTCCATAAAGTTTATCAGTGATGTGGGAAAAGGTGGTTTTATATTACAGCACTGTCATTTAGTAGACAGAAAGATAGATAGTTCCAGGAATTGACAAAAAATGGAGGCTATTAATGTTTCTAGAGGCCAACATTTGATGCCTCATGAAGAAGAGAAGTTTAATTGGACTTGAAGGGAAATGCAAGGTTTAGCATCATTTTCTTCTTAGTGTAGTGATAGTAACTAGTCATTTTTATTAATAATACTAGTTATCTATCTGTTGGCTCATGGATTAGAGGGTGGAAATGCATGATAAACCTACAGGGCAACTGTGTTTTAGACGTCTCTTTAAAAAGGAAAGAGAGAGAGGAGTCAGAGGGGAAGAAAGAGAAAGCCCTTCTTAAGAGCCTGGGCTTGGGGAAAATGTAGGAGGTGCAGAAGAGAATTAATGGGTAATACTTATCATTTTGTACAAAATAACCTTGACACAAATGGGGCAATTTAAAGGAGGGTAAGTGACTCCCAGCCCACTCACTCAGGTTGATGGAGGAAATAATCATGGGGTTGCTGGCAGGTTGAAGAAAGAAGACCCAGGGTAGCGTTCCCCCCTCCATTGTGGGTATTTCTAAGCTAGAGGTAGGAAGCATATAGCTGAAGGAACATTTTAGAAAACCAGCCCTTCTTGCTTTCCAGCCATTTCAGTATGTAACTTGATCTAAGGCAATTAGATGGGTCTGTTTTCCCTCCTCCCTGAAGCTCCCACAGAGATGTGAGTTACACCACTGACATCCAAGAGATCAAAGGAGTCACATTGGTTTGAGAACCCAAGGTAATAGTAACTGTCTATTTTTGTTGTTGAAGAAGCAATGTTTTCAGCGGAAAGTCAGGGTCAGGGAAGGAGTCCATGTTGCTCCAAGCCTGTGGTTTAAACCCCGAGTACATATAGGTTCACAAGGAATAGGGAAGTAGGCTTAAAAACTACTGAAGCCCAGGTCTTCTCCTTTTCCTCTTTGCCAAGAGACACAGTTGGTCTGAGGAGTGGCCTAAGTGTTGGGTCCTCTGAAGCATCCCCAGTTATTCTAATCTTCAGCAAAGTTGGGAACCATTGCTCTGAGAACACATTTAAATTAATTATAGCTGGGTAGCTTAGCAAGCCATGGTCCACTGGATACCATTCCCAAGTGCTTGTCTCATTAGATCTGGAATGGGACCCCAAATTTTTATTTCAAACACATCCTCACATCCTTAGGAACTGTTGCAGGTCAGGAAAGAGCAGTTTGGGAAACATTGATTTTTAACTGTGAAAGTCAGACTAGTCCAGGTTGTACCAAAGGAAAATTTCCTAAATCTTGGGCCTGGAGATGTCCAACTACACATTCTGAGTACCTACTGAAGAAGAGTGCCCAGAGTGTGACTTTTCAATGTGTGTTCCAGCATTTTTGCTATTGAGCTCAATGATTTTGCTTCTTTTGTGTCTGACTCCAAATCTTATTTTTTTATATAAACTGAGCATATGACCCTATGAAGGTTTTTGTGTCATTATAGTTGAAAGCTAGAGAAATCGGCTTTGGTCTGGAGCTTATGGTAGAATACCAAGACCACGTGCTCATGTAGTGGCAGCAATTCTAGCTGCATATGAGACATTTAAGAAACTTTCAAAAACAGGCTGTCTACAGTCAGTCAGCATTAGTAGGTAATTGTGCATGGCAGAGGTCATATAAAGGTTAGATATCAGAAGGTTAATAAAGCTGAGGAAGAAAACTGTATACAAGAATCCTGTGATAATTTAACAATGAATATGGGATTCATAGAAATGTTATGCCATTCATCAAATCTTCAGGTTTGTAGTTGTCATAGTAAGTTTTTGTCAACTTGACACAAACCTAGACATACCTGGGAAGAGGAAATCTCATTTGAGGGATTGCCTCCATTAGATAGGATTATGAGCATGTCTGTGGGACATTTTCTTACTTGTTAATTGATGTAGGGTAGCCCAGTCCACTGTGAGCAGTGCCATCCCTTGGATGCATCAGAAAACTAGCTGAGCAAGCTAGGGAGAACAAGGCAAGAGAGCAGGTTTCCTCAGTGTCTTCTGCTCCAAGCTCCTGCCTCAGTTTCTCCCTTGGCTTCAGCTGATTGATTGCGCCCTTTGGTCAAACAAACTCTTTCCTTACAATTGTTTTTGGTTATGGTACTTTTAACACAGCAATAGAGGGCAAACTAGAAAAAAAACTAATGGCGAGAGAGGCAGGTTTGGGGGTAAAACTATACATTTTGATAGTTGGCAATGATATTTGTGGGGAAAGCTATGTAAAATGCAGTTTAACTGAATCTCAATGAGGCTGACCATCCTCTCAAATTAATCCAACCTTTACCATACAGGTTCTGATAGGTGTTTCAGTCTTCCCCATTCACTTGTTAAAGCATCAGCCTTCATTGGAGAATCTCCTAGTCAGGGGAATGACCTGCTACAGGAGGCTCTTTTGTTGACTCTAATGTGGGGTTTTCTGTGGTTGACTTCCACATTGTCATGGAAGCCCACCTTACTGACAGAGCCCAAGTCAGCTCTAAGCATCCATATGGATGGCTCCTGTCCATTTTGGATTGGAGAGAGAGAAGAGCTATCCATCCTTCACTCTTTTCTACTTCTACTCTGGTGGGACTACAAAGCAATGGTAGGCCCAAATAGTGTGCTTGTAATTCCCTGTTGAAGGGTAGGAACAAGAGTTCTTAAGACAGTACGATCTTTTGTCAAAAAGAGTGTGCATGTACACATACACAGAAGACACGACCAAGGGGTAGCACAGCAAGTGGCCTAGAGTGACCTAGTTTTAAGATAGAAGAAGAGGGAAGTGAGTGAAATGCTAGAGATGGGTCAGTTGAGGGAAACAGAGTCACAGAGAGAAATGCCTAGCAATCTCCAAGGTGTTCTGTATTCACAGCAAGAACACTGGGGAGTGTTGTATTTTGAGCAGTTGAGGCATGCTCAGTCCATGTGTTACTATGAAGTAGTTTTCCTCTTCAGGCCTAAAGAACCATTTGGCTTTTTACTTATCTCAACTCTGAACTTGAGACTCTGACTTTCCCACATTATCACTCCTTCAGGAATATGTCCCTTGAACTGTGCCAGTGAAGATCTCTCTCCCATCTTTCTGCAGCAGAGCCTGGACCACACAGGCAAGGCTTATTATCTATTTGAATCAGATAAACCAGTGCTTCTTTATGTCAAGGATTCCACCAAAGTTAAGTACTATGTGCCTGTGAGAACCAAACACATTAAAAAAAAATTCTAATAAAATGCTTTGAATTTTGACTGAGGAGCTTCCTCTGTTTTCCATAAATATAAAACCTTAGGTATATTTGTATCAGTGAGCTACCACGTCTTCCCTTCAATGCTAAACCCAAGTAGCCTTTATACTTTCTCAACTGATACTGTTCCCATTTTATGGATGATGAAACTGGGGATGTACATTTAGGATACACACACACACACACACACACACACATACACACACACACACACATATTCTAAATTTTATTTATTTATAATTATTTATACTTATTTGCTGTCTCAATTAGGGTTTCTATTGCTGTCAAGAGACACTATGACCATGGCAACTCTATGACCATGGCAACTCTTATAAAGGAAAACATTTCATTACAGTGGCTAGCTTACATTTCAGAGGTTCAATACATTATCATCATGGCGGTAAGCATGGCGGCCTGCAGGCAGACATGGTGCTGGCTACATCTTGATTAGAAGGCAACAGGAAATGGTCTCTGTGTACACTGAGGGAAGCTTGAGCAAAAGAGCTCACAAAAGCCTGTCCTCACACTGACACACTTCTCCCAATAAGGCCATACCTACTTCAACAAAGCCACACCTCCTAATAGTGCCACTCCCTATGATGGGGGCTAATTACTTTCAAACTACCATACTTGCTATTCATTTCACTTGCCTCATAGAGGTAGACAATAGTATTTGCTAATGTTTAGCTCTCCTATATACCCAGGCCTATGACCATCTCGAAATAGAGGTTTGATAAATATTGTCAAACTAGATCATACTTTGCTGGAGACATTAAAAGGAGGAAATAAAAGAGCTGAGCCGGGACCTTCGCCATTTTCCCCAGATGTTAGCATTTCAGTCTGGACATAGCAGTCCATATTGCAAGCATTCAGGAACTATGTGTTATTGGGTGGGCTGAAGGACTGACTCAAGACCACATTCTCTAGTCCTTGTCCCAGGTGCCTCAGTGAAGATCGTATGCTTAGCTGATATGATTGGTTATATTTTTAGACTTTATTTTGATAAAAGGCAATACAAGTGCAAACAGAGACTTTCTGGATTTGTTACCATGAATCATCTTGAGATTATTGTAATGTTTCCTAACTTCTTACAGAAACAAGTGTCAGAATGACAGACTTGACAATTAGTTGGTTGTGTCCCTTCACTCCTTTTATTGTCATTCCTCATGTTTTGAGTTTGTTGCTAGTCAGTCTGGATTGCTGTCTTAATTTAGATGTCACCTTATTCTGTTGAGGGAGGTCTTTGTCACCCTTTGATAGATTTTACTGCTAGGCTCCTGCCTCCAACCCCAGCTACTTGGACCCCTTTGTATTTGCTCATTAACTTTAATAAGTTTTTGTGGGTCTGCTAAGCTCTATTTCCTAATTGTGGCTGCATGGGACATTCCCAGTTGTCCTGGGAGGAGTGATCACCCACTGAAGTGAACTATATCATAAACAAACAAACAAATAAATAACAATAAATAAGAAAATGACCATTCCTACTTTAGCACACTAAACGAGCCTGTAACGACCTCAAGTGCTTTCCTTGTGACTCTGAAACTGTAGCAGGTTTTCATTTACAGCTAACCTGCTACTTAACCTTTTGGTCATGAGTTGACAAATCTCCTCTGTAGTTCACGTTTCTTGAAGTCAGTTCCTACAGCTGAGATTTCTTTCCCATTGTGAATATGAGGACATAGCCACTATAGGAAGAGCACTGTAGATCTTTCTGTCATCTGCATGTTACCAGGAAATTAAGAGTCCAACAACAACAAAAAAAAAAGAGTCCAACAAACCAGCCTAATATGTATGTGCATGGGTACAGAGGTTGAAGGACAACCTTCCATATCATCTTTAGGAATACTGTATACTTTGAGACAGGATCTCTCATTGGCCTGGAACTCATCAGTTAAACTAAACTGGCTGGTCAGTGAGCCTCACAAATCTACCTCTTTCCAGCTCCTTAGCTCTGACCTTTTTATGTGGTTTTTGGGAATCAAACACAGTTCTTTAAGTCTGCATGAGAAGTGTTTTACTGACTGAGCCATTTCCCCCATCTGTAATAATGAGTTCTGTTATTTAAACTGTGATCTCTGTTATCTTAGAACTTGGCTTTCAGTTATAGTCTTTAAAAAAAAATCAAACAAGGTATTTAACTCATACAAAAGGAGATTCTGGTCCATCTTTCCTAGGGGCTACTCAAAGTATTCTTCCACTTCTCAAAGAAGAGCCTCCGGGCAGAATCAGAACTCAAACTGCTTCATGAGATTCTCCTGAGAATTTCCAGGTGTGGAGGGAGGGTGTGGCACTCATCTCAATCACTCATGAAACTTCATGTGACTCCAGAGCTGTTGAAAGATTCTTCAGCTCATGTAACTCAGCAATTTCATATTCTAGATTTGGGAATGGAACCCAGAGCCATACACATGGAAGGTAACACTCTACCACTGAGGTATATAGAAGCAACAATTTCCCTAGTTACACGAGGAAACTGGGGCTCATGGAAATATAGCTTCCCATAGATACAGACCAAATGGGGAGAGAGTTAAGCTCATGACTTACATTGGCTAACTTATATTAGACTGGTGGGTGAATTTTCCACTGGGAGTCCCCCCCCCCTTTTTAAGGAAAGGCTATATCATTCTTTAATATGATACATTTGTGTCTGAAATCACTAGGCATAATTATGAATCTAGGTATAATGTCAAGAATGCAGAGTGTTGATGCAGCTCCTGCAGCTAAGGCACTGGGGCTATAGAGTTTAATAGTAGACACTAATAAATGATACACTTAGGGAATCACATAATTCAATTACACAGTAAACCACGGGAAAACACAGAGGGAAGTGTTTCTAGTGGGCACACCTAGGAATTTCCAGTTCCTTGTTTTTTGTTTTGTTTTGTTTTTTGCTTTTGTATCCCTTTGGTCCTATTCTTTTGTCAAGGTAGGCAAGGAATCTTGGAGTGTCCAACTGGGGTGCTGGGAAACTTGGAGATTTCAGCAGCCAAGCCGTAAGGTGTGCATTGCGCGCCGTGGGCATTTGTGAGCTAATTTTAATGCGCTTTTGACTCCTCTTTTTGTCCCGTTGGTTTCCTTTAGCAGGAAGAGAAGGACCTAGGTGTGCCCACAGCTTGTCATTCTTCCCCAGCACTCCTCTTTATAAACCATTGCAAAGGAGGGAGTGGTATTGGAACATGGAACTTGCAGATGAGACGGGGTTGTGGAGCAGGGCTGTGGGCGAGGGTCGTAACAGGAGATGAAAGATGCAGCCACAGCCACGGTTCATCAAGCATCCTAATCTGCAGGAGAGAAAGCCAGCTGCTGGCCAGTGTTAAACCTGTATTCTTCCTCGGAGAGAATGGGATATTTCACCACCATTCTTTTAAAATGAGATGAAAAGCAAGGGGTGGGGAAATTAATTAATGTCAGCAAATGAAGCATGGGATGCCTGTCTGGATATGATAATGACTGTGAATTAGTGTAGAAGAAATGGAATGGTGTAGAAAATGAGCCATGCCCGCATGCTGCTGTGGGGTGGACGCGGCTACCCCACAATGCGTTAACTCTTCTCTTGCCTCATTCTTGGTCCTATGTCTCTGTTATTCTGGGTTAATGCTCTCCCTCTGCTAAAGATCAGAGCTGAAGAATCACAGCTTAAGGTTCCTGTTCCCAGATGACAGGACTAGTAGGTGAGAGTATACTTCTGGAAGATGAATAATAAAGCTCCACATCTACTTACTATGTTAATGAAACCACACCAAAGAGAAGCAAGTGTGAGCATCCGACCCAGTGGAACCACACGATGATTCAAGGAGGCAGAAAGCAACCTGGGGGAAAAGGAAGGTATCATTTCCTCAAATAAATTGCTGCTTCCCTCAAATCCAAGGATTACCTTTGGACTCTCAATGACTCATCCAGCTTCATTCTCTGCTCTTCAACATGTACCTCAAGTTGTGCTTTTAAAACATCATTGCATGATTCCAACCAGCACCTTCACGGACCATTTCCTTCATAGCAGGCACTATGGAATAGATATAGATGAATCGTGAAGACTCCATTTTGTAGCTGTATTCTTCAAGGCTATGGTGTGGTACCTGGCATGCCATAAATATAACGAATTGTGGCCACTATCAGCATCATTTCATAATTTATACTAAATATTTCATTAAGGGACAAGGATTTCAGAGGTTCAGAGAACCCTTGGAAACTTAATGATTCTTTGTTTCTTTGTGTTATTTTCCCCTTTTCTTTATTTGTTACATCATAAAGTTGGTCCTTTAGGAGAAGAAATGCCAAAACATACTTGGAATAACCTTTTAATGTTAACATCTAAGATACCACTTCCTGCTAACATAAAACTTCAATGCAATATGGTCACAAGGTATTATTCACCGAATTTAGAATTGCTATTAATTCATATTACGGTATAGGCAAGTAAGTGGCTTAGTGATACAGCCCCAGGTGAGAGGTTTGTGGGTCTCTCATATCATTCAAGGTTTTGATCAGAGGTGGATCTGTCTTCAGACTTACATGGAACCAATGCCAAAACTTTATGGTGTTTAGGAAATTTCTTGTGTGTGTGCACCAGTGTACACACATGCTCATGTATGCAGGCACACATGCACCTGTGTGTACTTGCTTATTAGGTCAAAGGTCAACTTTAAGTGTCCTTCCTCGGGTGCTGTTCATCTTGTTTTTGAGAAAAGATGTCTCATTGGCCTAGAACCCACTGAATGGAATGAGCTTGCTGGCCATCCAGTGGGCCCCATGTCTTTGCCTGTCAAGAACTAGGGTTAGAAGCATGCAACTCCATGCCCAGCTTTTTTATGTGGGGTCTGGGCCCTGGACTAGGTACTTATGCTTATGCAATAGGTACTTCATGGATTATCTCCCCATCCCATGTCTGAGATTTTCCTTGGTACTCTAAAACAACGAATAGAAGGGATGGTTAGATGAAACTACATCAGTAGTATTGTTGGAGCTGCACAATGGGCTTATGGTAGCCCCCATATTACTGTAGGAACACCAAGATTTCAAATGTACTCTGCCATTCCTGGATTTACCTGGGTTCTAAGGGCTCAAACTCAGGTCCTTACACTTGCACTGAAAACATAGTACCCACTGTTCCGTCTCCCCCAGTCTTCAACATTTTTTAGAGAATGTTAATTGGAGATAACCTTTTGTTTTCTAGGGCTCTGTGAGCCCCTTTCTAGAAGGCAGGTTTGTAGCTGGGGTATGTGTATACTTTGTTTTTCCTTTTCATTAACCTATTGATATTTAGAAAATAGAGATAGTTACATCTGGGGATAATCTTGAACAGCAGAAGAAGGTCCATTTATGGGATCAGATTTATTGAACCTCATGATGGCTTCTCTTTCTTTTCTTGACATTGTGTATAAGATGCTACTGAGAGTCTGGTCTTTCTGGTGAGCAAATCTGGTCATAGAAAGAAAGAGAAAACAAGACTGCAAGATGAAATTCTACAATGGACTCTTCTTTGTTAACTTGATAACAGAAAGTCTCTTATGTATTTGTGTGCATCTGTCTGTGAGCTTTTGTGGTCCTGTATATCAGAAGATGATGGCAGATGCTATGATCACCAGGTTTCTTCATTGACTTGGGTAAAATAAGGCCACACAAGTGAGTAAGACTGGTTATTGTCAAGATAAGAACTGCTTATGGGACATTCAGATTCTGTTCTCGTTGACTGAATGGGTGAAGGTCATGTGTAGGTAGATCTTGAAGCTGCAGGAAAAGTGATTCCAAATCTGGATGGAACCAATATGAATTTATAGGCTTTCCAGACATGACTAAGAGCAGGCTAAAGATTGGGTTTCTCCATTTGGTTGAATCCCGATGAACTTCTATTTCTAGTCACTACCATGGTCTGTGTAACTTTCTGAATATACTCCTCACTGCTTGGCTTTAGATTTGTGGTGTGAACTCTCCCCATCATTAAAATATTCAAATTTCTGTTCCTCTGGTTTCTTAAATGACATTTTCCTCATGTAGAATCTGGATGATATTTTTGGAGCATGATTTTAAATCAGTTCCAATTGCACTCTAAAGAATTCCTTTTAGTACTCTTGTACCTGTCATTCTAGGTTTTGGGATAGGCCAGTACAGGTTTCATGGATGCTCAGGACACCGGCTATTCTTGACATCATGTATTTACTTCTGGGCTGGGTTAATTCAAGGAAAGTAAGAAGGCTATTTACTTGGTAGACATCTGTCACTTTTGTTCAACAAAAGATTCATCCTTAAATTTAAAGAATAAAATCTTGATGGACATTTGGCAATTATTTTTCCAATATTTGAAATGTGAGAGAAAACAGGTAAGTACATATATCTAGTTCATGGACATACTTCAGGAGGAACATTAGTTTTCTGGGATGCTATAACAAAATACCACAGACCAGGGAACCAAACAATGACAATCAATTTCCCCATCCTTCTGGAAGCCATAGGCCCAAGGCCAAGGTGTTACTGGGTTGGGTTTTCTTCTTGGCTTTCAAGAGACCATTTTTTTCTCTTTGTTCTCACATGTTCATTCTTCTATACACACATCCCTGGTCTCTGTGTCCAAACCCCCTCCTTGTCTAAAAATACCATTTTTAGTCTTAGTCAATTTTCTACTGCTATGAAGAGACATCATGACCGTAGCAACTCTTACAAAAGAAAGCATCTAACTGGGGCTTGCAAACTAAACTTACATTCAGAAGTTTAGTTTGTTGTTGTCAAGGTGAATCCCATGGCAGCATGCAGGCAGACATTGTGATGCAGAGACAGCTGAGAGTTCTACATCCAGACTGGCAGGCAGCAGGAAGAGAGAGACATTGGGCCTGGCCTGAGCATTTGAGAATCCTAAAGCCCACTCCCAGTGACACACTTCCTCCAACAAGGCCACATCTACTCCAACAAAGCCTGTCAAGTAGCACCAATCTCTATTGACCAAGGCATCAAACGATATGAGCCTCTGGGGTCCTTCCTATTCACACCACCACATTTAGGGAATGTTCCAGCGTCTTCATTTTAATGTGATTACTCCTTTAAAGTCCCTATCTCCACACACTGTTGCATTCCGAGGTAGTGGGTATTAGGGTTATCACATAGAAAGATAGATGTAGGCACAAGTTAGCCTATAGGGTGATGCATATCTTAGTTAAAACAAAAGATAAGAATGGAGATAGCAAGATGGATCAGTGGTTAAGAGCACTCTCTGCACTTACAGAGGACTTGGGTTTGATTACTAGCACCCACATGGTGGCTTAAAACTGTCTGTAACTTCAGTTACAGGGGATCAATGCCCTCTTCTGGCCTCTTTGGGCATCAGGCATACACACGGTATGCAGGCAAAACACCACCCCACCCCCACCCCCCGCCACTAAAATAAATTTATACTAAAAAGAGTGAGTGAAAAGAAAGAAAACTAAAGAAATTGATCTCCATGGCCTGAAACTCTGCTTTGAATTCTAGAGATCTCTTTGAAAATCTGCATTTAGCTTTCTTTGTAATAATAGCTGAGAAATTAGAGAACAATGTCTCAATGACAAGAAAATCATGTGCTAAAGGAACCATGGGTCCATAAATTTTTCTTGGCATTGTAGAGGATAGCATGATTATCATGGCTAACAAATTTTGAAGGGAGAATGGGAAGTAAGATGAATGAGTCAACAGTTGAAGGAAAGTTGTCATGTTGGGTAGAGGAAAGGGAAAATACATAAAGGAGACAAAGAAGATGGAGGAGAGTAAGGGAAAGAAGGAAGAAGAGAGGATACTATAGGATAAGAAGAATAAGGGTGGGAGGGAGATGAAGAGGAGGAGGAGGACACAATGACAGGGGAGTGAAGGGGAGGACAAGGAAGGGAGGAGTGGGGTGAGGAAAGAGGGTGGAGACCACGGAAGGAGTGGGGAAGAGAGAGAAGCTGGTGTAACCAGTACATTCCATGGGTTGAAAACAAGCTTGAATTTGACCTTCTCTTGGGACATTCAGTTTCATAGGAAGGAACAAGTAGCTAAAGTGACTGGATAAGAGAGATACAAATGGGATGGTAGATAAATAGAGGCCCTGGAGAGAGAAGGCTTGGGTGTTGAGGTTTGGTGTAGAGAGCGGAGACATCCAACATTAATGAGCACAAATATATGCAGAGGCTGAAAGCATCTCTTTGGGGACTATGATGACAGGAGCCTTGTGTGTGCCACTGGTTGCTGTGAATGAGAAACTCCTTACAGTGAATGTGAACTCACTCACTTTCTAGGCAATCTGGTTTATGAACCCAAAGCTCTTGTTTGCCGCCAGGCCATCCATCTCCTCTCTGCTTCTATGAGATGTTCTCAATGTGAAATGCAGTACTGTCACCATTGCCAAAGTGCTTGGCACTGAATGTAACTTTCTCTAAATTCTGAGATGGGAACAGATTGGTAAATGTGAATATGTGCATTAGGGAGTGATGTGAAAGTATTCTTCACTTTTCGGGACCAACCCATAGGATGTTTTTGCATTTTCTGTGGACCTGATCATTTTCTTCCAGAAAGAACTTCTACTCGTGACTTCTAATATGCTCAGGTCACATGATAGCATAGTGTGGCTTCATCCTTTCTCAGAAGGGAATGTATTTCCCTTTTCTTCCAAGGGTAAACAAATAATGCTGGTAGAGAAATGTGGACTGAGGTGAAAAGATCTGTGAGACCATGAGAGTTTGGAAGCTGAAGCAAGTGGGGGTCAGGGTTAGGCTGAGCTGGAAGGGTTCAGGTGGAGTCAGGAGTTAAAAGAATAAATCCAGAGTGATAAGTCCATCAGTGTCTGTCAAAAGGGAGGAGGTGGGACATAAAAGTAGTTTCTAAAATGCCACATAACTTTCTGTTTGGTGACACTGGGGAATGTCAAAATCTCCAGATAAGTCCGTTTGATTATTAGACAACTTGTCTGGCTTGACTGAGCCTCATACATGTAAAGTTACCTAGTGTAACTCTAGTACAGAGTAAGCTACCCATGAGTGTTAGATTATTGCTATTATTTGAAAGATTTGGACTTGATACAGATATTTTTCTAAGAGTTATAAATAATTATGGTTTTGTAAAATTGAGATAATTTTATAGATATTGTCTTCATAATAGCCAGTCTTAGAGGTAACTAAGTGTTTTATCATTAGCTACAGCCCACTGGGGCCAAGCAGAGGAAGCCTGCAGCTCTTATGTATGCAAAGGGGATACTGTAACAAAGAGTCTCATATATGGATAGGGCCACATTAACAAAACAACAACAGCATGTTTCATGGCTCTTTAGAGATTTCAGAATATTTTTTCCCCCATCTGATTTTCTTTTCAAAGCCAGCCCCAGTGCTGGCTTGGAACTCTTGATTCCCCCCACCCCCCCAATCAAGTGCTGGAATTACAGGAATGCATCTCTACTTCTGGCTATTATTACACTTATAATACAAAGAGAGTCCTGAGGCAGACAGGCTAGAAGACTTGCCCTAGATCACACAGCTGTAATTTTTACATGCTGGTCTTTGTTTTCTGTCCATAGTCAACCCATTGTAATTGTAGACCGCCCTTTTGTCCTCTTTGAGACTTGCCCTGCCAGGCTAGCCAAATTCTGCAAGCCATTTGACTTATTCAGAGAAGAGTTACACTGCCAGTTCTCCTTGGGATTCCTCCTTTGCGCCTGGCAGGATCTCTGGGGCAGGGAGAATCACAAGGAGGAAAGGCTACTTTCAAGCTGGGCTCCCTGCAAAGTGTTAGGATGGCATGTGTTGGTCCACTGGCCCCAGCTGCCAGATGATGGGAACAGGGATCAGCTGTGACCTAATTATGAGTCTGGTAAACCTGCATTGTGTCCTTCATTTTCCAGCTCATTGACCACCCAGAGGGGGAAAATGGATGAGATTCTGGTCAAGTCCTTCCTGCCACTACCATGTGGCCAAGGTCATAGGCCAGTGATAATCAAAGGAAGATTTGGGGGAGGTCTTTGTCATCCTCTCTGAATGGAGTGGACTCCCAACAAGGCAGAAGAAAAGGAGAATTAGCAGATACCCTCACAGAAGTTCAATGGTACTGGAATGGTATCTCACATCCATTGTAGATCAGGAATTCCTGATTTGGCATTCTGTGATCATTCAAATTAATATGAGCTGCTCTCAGTAATTACACATATGCAAATGCATATGCATGAAACTACCCATTTTGGGTATATACCATGTATTTAATGACTCTTTGTTGTTGAAGGCTGAGTTTAAATTGTGCTAAGAATGCAGCTTTGCACTGACTGAGAGCCCCACTCCACATTCCCAAACTAAATACATCATCTCTGCATTAGGTAGATTAGTGTTATTGACACCGTTTTTTCCTGTTGAAAGGTAGAACCCACAGCCACCAAGTGGTGTCTATGCACTTTAGAGTTGGAACAGTGTCTAAAAGTTTCCCTTCCTACTATTTTTGCCTAAGTCCTATTGGGGGAGCCCTACAGCCAGCATAGAAACTGATACTTGGAACCAGAGATATATAGACTTTGCTCGAACCCTGGACAGACTTTTTGGCCAGGCTTGACTCTGCTCAAGTAGCCTAACTCTATTAGCCTCTGTTTTCTTAGGAGTCAAAATTGCAGATAAAGAGCAATAACAAGTCAAGGTTAGTTTACAGGTAAGAGTAATTGGGATACCATATGTGATGTCCATTATAGGCTTGTCTCACAGATCAGATCATGAAAAGAGAGATTCCACCAATCTCTCAGTTACCCAAGGTACAGGAGGACAGCTGTAGAGTGACAAGATATCTTAGTTTATAATCTCTGGAGTTTCTGGTTCTTCTTTCCTCCTAGACTGTCAAGATTTTTGTTAACTAAGAATATTTTTAAAAGAATTACTATTGGTTAATGTCATTTTACAAAATAATTAAGCAAATTAACCTACCTCAGCAGGATATATGAAAATTAAATATTAAATAACATAGTTCCTGCCAGAAGCACTTTGAAAGGACTAGGTACTATTTTTAGATATGTTAGTTTTAGCATTGGTATGGCGTAAAATTAATAAGAGCTGAGTTCAAATTCCCTAACATGAATAAAAATTGTCTTACACACACACACACACACACACACACACATACACACACACACACACATACACACACACACACACACATACACACACACACACACACACACACACACACACACACACACACACACACACACAGGGTTACCACTTACTTCTCCCACCTCTTTCTCCCCACCCTCCAGTGAATAGCAGCTTACCAACACACAACTATTACAGCAAGAACTTCCAGACTTAAAAACCAAGCTGAGTGGATGAACACATATGACGTTAAGACCTCTAACATCTCACTTTATCTGCCCTCCATTGCTGATTTAGACATAGCTACAAGATCTCTGTAATCATCAACAAGATGGAACATTTACAATATCATCTCATAGACTCAAGAATATATTAATGTGCAGGTATGGCTTTGCCATGCATAAAACTTGTCTGGAAATGTTCTGTGAGCACACCCATTGCAATGAATGCACTTTAAACCTATTGATTACATGTCCATGCACATCTTTAGCCAGTTCTCATAATTTATATAACTCTTTAGAGGAAATTGTCCTCTTAGATGATGCTTCCAGAGCCAAAGGATGAGCCCAAAGTGAACAAAGACTGCTCAAATGATGGCCATGTTCTTCCTGGCATGCTGTGTATCTTGTGTCCCAATCCTGCCTCCAGCCACTTGAAGGTTTATAGGTTATTTTCAGACAAGAATAACTTAGCATCAAGGAGAAAATACAAACATATTTCATCTTTGGATCACTCTCTTTTGGAGGAGGTGATGCTATTCAACATAGTCATCTTTATGTACAGAATCATCTGAGGAGAGAGATTTGACACTTAGAAGCAAAATGACTTTCAGTGGTGTTGCAAACTGTAATTTAAAAAAATCCCAGATGTACTGGCCTCATTCATTACAAATTGAGAGGGGATTGATATAAACAAACATTAAGATACCCTGCCCCCCACCAAAATCAGTAACAAAATAACCTCACTGAATATCTGGATTTTCTGTCTCAGAATTTAAGGCCAGTGTCAGCACAGACCACAGAAAGGTGTTAAGATAACTTTTCAGTCTGTGAAACTGCCCTTTCTTAGATATGAGATGCTTATAGAGCAAGCAGAGAGATGCTGATGTCTTTGCTCTTCTAAGAGATGGAGCTCAACATTTTTGTCCCTTAGAGATGGCTATTTTGAAAAGACTGTTACCAGAAGAGTTATTTAGCACAAACATGGGAAATTAGTTCCCAGCTACAGCAGTGATTCCTTCTATTAGGTTGTACTTTCTGAGATATCATTGGTGTTAATAGTCAATACCACCATTTCCAGAACTGTTTCTATGGGACAGATACCCGGTCCACCCTACACAGGAACTTGGGAGGGAATTTTGAAGTCAGTTGGAAGCCAAGGTCAGAAAGCAAGGTGCTTATGTCCTAAAAGCATATGAATCCACATCTACTTGGGTGCTTGGATAAAGGGGCTGAAGTCACAATGGCTTCAAAGAACCTTTATAGAGGTGTTTGATTTTCCTGACATTTCTCAAACTTAGAGTCTGAGTGTTTATTATTGAGGTTTTTTTTTTTTCCAGAGGTGAAGGGTTTGGTTGTAAGTTGAAGTATCTGAGTTACAGAAAGAGGCAATGGAACAGGTGGCCCAGTCATGGAGAGTATTTACAGGCCTGCAAGCTAACCAACCTCTAGATGATCCTTTCCCAACCCAATAAAACATGTGGATCCTGCCCAGAGATGCAAATAGAGCTATCTCCAGGCTATTTACAGTATGTATTTATTATGAAGTACATGAATAAATCACCACTTAAACACAGCAAATGCAGTAGGATTAAAAATTAACCGAGACTCTGTTGTTTCTTGTCCCCATCACTTTTCCTTTACTGAAACAACATTCTGGAAAACTACTTAATAGCTTGAAATATCTCTGTGAGCAAGGTGTATTTTACTACTTCCTTAACCTAGGCTGTCCTCTTTGTAGATGGCCCAATTCTGAGTAAGTCATTCAGAAGTGAATGAAGGATGGATTGATCCATTGGCTATGGAAGCATTGACGTAGTAAGAGTCTCTTTAGAAGCTTAGACATCTTTCCTGAAGCCTGGCATGTCCTAAAAAAGAATTCTTACTCTTTCCCTCTGCAGCCACTCTGCATTTTGTTAAATAGTGTGCATCCATATGTTTGTGCCTGTTGTGGACATGTATATTCATGTATGCATTGTGTTCTGGACATAACAACTGATTGCCATTTCCCAGTGAAAATTTAGAAACCTGAAAAGAAGGAAAAGAAACCTGTTAAATGATGGTAAATATTGTATCAAAAGAAGAAACTGAGCAGAGTAAGGGGATGGAGTCCTAAGTTAAGGACAATATCACATTTGATCCAAAGATGAGCGCGTCATGTAGACACTTGTGAAGATATGCCAGTGTATTCAGAAGGGAACAAATAAGGATGAAAATTAACTACTGGAAACTAGAAGGCAGAGGGCCCATTGGACTACTGAAAAACTTTAGATTTCTTTTGAAATAAACTGGAAACATTGCCAATGAATAATGTGAGTTGACTTCAGTTTTAAGATGCTTGCATTGCTTTCTGTGTTCTTGATGTACAGAAAACAATTTTATTGTTCCGTGATTCCAGTTTTCTATATGTTATTATGTCACTGCTTACTTCAAAACCCATGGTCATACCAAATCAGAGGCTATTCATTCCTGGTGAGGGATTGCAGCACTTCAGTCTGAACCACTTAATACCAAGAATTCATCAAAAGGTTGTATTTTCCCTGAAAAATCAAACTGTAAGTGTTTGGTGTCTAAGAAAAGAACAATGCATAAAGAGTAACACATTTCCCCTGAGTACAAGGTTTGAATACCTTTTCATTATCTCTAGTCAATAAAGCCATAAACATGAGTGGTTATATAATTATACAATCACACTGTGGGGTCGGAGACCTCATTACCACTTCATGGATAAATCTGCCTTGTCAAATTTCCATGATCCTCTTTATGAACATACCACCCCACCACCTACATAATGAAAGAAGCCACAGCTCCAATCTTCGAGGAATTGTATTGATTTGTAAGATGTAAGAAGAAAGAAATGATAAGTTACTAATGTCCTCACCAATCTAGAAATAGACACCACATTTTATCTGCCATTTGGTTTCCTGTTATAAATCTGCACAATAAGTCCATTAATCCATTTATCCACCCATTCATTCACGCATCTCTCTATCCATCTATCCATCTACCCACCTATCCATCCACCCACCTATCCATCCATCTACTCATCTGTCCATCCATTCATTCAAACTTCTATTTTTTAACCAGGCATCACACTGGGAAGAAACATATTTCATGGTTAGTATGAATTATATGTGTAGTCTCAGACTGGAATTAAACCTTGTACAGTTTTTTATTGGTATGACTTTGAGTGAGTTTTGGTATTTGAATCTCATTTCCTTTGTAGGATGAGAATAACCAAATCTTTCACAGAGTTGTTATGAGGACCACCAGGTTAATTGATGCCATGTCCCTTCCTTTTGTCCTAGAGGAATGGTTTAAGTAGTTTGAGTTTGCATTTGATCATCTGCCCTTTCATTTTTTTTTCATGAGTTCACTTCTTCCTAGTTCATCCAACATTCTTGTAAGAACTTGCTAACTTCCAGGGCAAAGCCTCCCCTGAGGACTGAGATCAACCTTTGCCCTGGAGGAGGTAGGCATGGGGGTGGGCTGGGAGGAAGGGGAGGGGGACAGGAGGGAGGAGAACAAGGGAATCCATGGCTGAAATGTAGAACTGAATGGTATTGTAAAATAAAATAAAAGGAAAAAAACACTTTAAAAAAACAGGAACTTGCTAACTTATAAGAGAATCCCCCCCCCTCTCTCTCACACACACACACACATACACACACTTTCTCAATGAAGACTGTAGGTTTGGCATCTAAGACTGAGATTGGCACAGGAACAATGCCCAGTATGCATTTTATGGAAGGAATGTAAATCTCCTGCCCTTGAAGAGTGTTCAGTGTAGCTGCAGAAGGCCAATGCCAGATGGGAGTGTCACTTGGCAGCCAGCCAAGGACAGAGAGCAGTGGGAGGACAATTGAGCATAGGCAGGGGGAGATGATTCCCCCATCTGCATCAGCTGGCCAGACAGTTGAAGTGATTGCTTTCTGTGACTGGCTCTTTTGTTCCATGGTGTGTGCGCGTGTCTTAGTATCAGTGACTTGTCCATTGTTTCTGGGATCCTTTCTTGATATACAGGCCAGGCAAGTGGGATAATTTCCGTGTCCCAGAAAGAGTTTAACCTAGGGCAGAGAGAGTATATGCTGTTTTACACTAGGGTATGTTTGATAGCCTCTCGGATTTGTTTTCCTGTATACCTTACAGGGGTTAAGAGCAATTTATGTTTGGCTTTTAGAACTTGTTGCTTTGTTAGATGAAGTGGTAATGCTTACATTTAAAGTGGCTTTACCTCATCTTATTGAAAAGGCAGTGGAGAGCCTTGAGACAAATGTCAAATGTAATGGGATAATTACAGTGGTGGCTTATGTGAGGATTGCATATGAGGGACTCTGGAGCTAGACTACCTGGGTTAAAAATCACAGCTCTATTGTTTGTACATCATGTATCCTTGTGCAATGTTGTTAGCTTCTCTGTACCTGCATTTTATTGCTATAATGTAGTTATGATTATAGCTTACCTTGTTGAAAATTTAGAGGATTAAATGAGATGATGTATATAAAGTGTTTAAGTTGTAGGCTTATAATAAGTATTCAGCAAATGCTAGCTATTACTTTTCTTCCTCCTCTATTTTTTTCTGCTACTGCTGCTTCTATTTGGAATGATATTATAAAGATACAATTAGATAATGCCCATGAAGGTATATAATTACCCACCACGGATGTATCCTGGACAAATGTTGATTTTCTTCCACATGGGCCCCCAAAGTTCATATTTAAAGTCTTTGGAACTTGTTCATAATTATAAAAAAAAGTATATTAGAAGATACATTTGTGGTACTGTGTGACAGTTACAGCCTGTAAGAAATGAGGATATTCTACAAAGATGCTTGTGTCTTTCAATCCAAATATCAGACAATTGAAACAAAATCCCCAAAGAATTGGGAATCCTTCCAGGAATCTAAATGCTAGAAGACAAAAGAGCACCTGAGGGGAATCTTGTCTTTTAGTAAGACTTCACAAAGTTCTCCTAACTTGTCAGACCACCTTTGAAGATGAGACTGAATCCCAGATGATGACAGGTCAGTAGTGAATGTAAGCACTCTTATACCAGAACTACTTAGATGCATACATCCTTGGCGCTCTATTTAAGCTTTCGTCTTACTTCATAAATGCAAAGGCTGACTTGGGAGTGGGTGGATGGATTATGACTTTGCATTAGCTATCTTTTTCTGTTTGACACATTAGCACAACTATAGGAGTATCATATGTTGATTTATTATATCACAGTTTCTGAGAACCAGAGTCTAGACATAGCTTTAATGTGTCCCCTACTTCTGAAATTTGTACCAATTGTACTAGAGATTTCAGCTCTGACAAAGTGTCTGATATAGAAATGTAGAATATGGATAGGATAGGATGAAAGGGTAGATTATTGAACCTACTTTTAAAGAGCAACAACTTGTGTAAAATGTTTTAAATTACTATAGATTTTAGTTTATTACAAATTCAAAGTTAATTTTGTTATGCTGTATGTATATTTCTACTCTTGTTTAAGGTATTATATTTGTACAACTCATTTGAAATTGTAATGGATTATTAAGAAATACAGATTAATAATTACTCTTCTATGATAGTCAAACTTACAATCATGTTAGTTAAGTTTTCTAGGTGTACATAGATATAATTCAATTAAGTAGGTAATCTTCAAACACTTCAAAGACCTACAGAATATGGTATTTAAAATGTTTTAAAATCGTAGACTTTTCTGAACAATGAGACACCCCTGCTCCTGGCAGCACCAATTACTTCAATGAAGATGATGGGCACCAAAGACACTCCATATGGAGTTTATCTTCTTCATCACAAAAGTTAGCTATTTGGGCAAGAAACTGTTCTTGATTAGACTGCTTGACAAAATGTTGTATAAACTGGACATACAGGACCCATAGGAAGGTGACCACTGACCTTTGCAAGGCAAGATGGTCCTTCAGGTTCCTGCTTCACAGAAGAAACTGCCAGACATTCTACAGGACACAGAGAGAAGTGACTGAGATACTCTAGGCCTATGGGCTAAAGATAGATGCCTCAATGTTGCAGAGGAACTTTGGGTAACTGTCCAGGAAGCCAGCTATCTCTGCCATTCTAGATTTTTGGAAGTTGCTTACAGTGTTCTTCCTGTTTACTTAGGTAATATTATATCCTTCTGAGGTCTTTGATGTAGTTGAAGACTAGATAATTATAATTTTCCTTGGTTATGATAAAAGATAAGTTAAATATGAAACCTTAGACTCACAAATATAGGATAAATAGAATATTTTCTTTGTTTTTGCAAAATACAAATAGATTAGATTTTTGTAACTGTAATTCTTGCTTGATAACTGTTCTATTATATGTAATTTTACTATGTTAGAGTTAATTTTACTATGTTAGAGTTAAAACCCTCCTTCTTGTTTAGACAGAAAAGGGGAAATGCTGTGGGATAATGCCCTTGCACACTTGTTTAATAAAACACGGATTGGCCATTAGCCAGGCAGGAAGTATAGGCAGGATAATCAGACAAGGAAAATTCTGGGAAGAGGAAGGTTGAGTCAGGAGTTGTCAGCCAGACACAGAGGAGACAAGATGACAAGGCAGAACTGAGAAAAGGTACCAAGCCACATGGCTAAACATAGATAAGAATTATGGGTTAAATTAAGTGTAAGAGCTAGTCAATAATATACCTGAGCTAAAGGCCAAACAGTTATAACTAATATAAGCCTCTGTGTGCTTACCTGGGGGATGCGAGTAGGAGAGATTTATCGTGACTGCCGGGACACAGGAAATCTTCCAGCTACAAATGTCCTCTGAAAGCTTACTTGGAAAAGAATTCCCTTCTAAGTTCCATGGCTGTCAGTACTCTGGAGTGCCTCGAGTGTTCTTGGGGACTTGTTTACTAGTGGGAGGATGTGTCATATACTTGTACACATGTGTCCTTGCCATGCTGCTTAATGGCCATGGTGGCTTGATTCATGGGACAGAGGGGACTGTAAGAACATGGAAGTTACTGCCTTACATAACACCTTCAAAGAAGTGGCAGCCCACCATCTTTACTATATCCAAGTAGTAAGAGCTAAATTTCGGATTATTCCACCCACACTCCAAAGGAAGCTGTAATGCAAGATTGCCACTATCAGAAAGACTGCTGGGAACTATCTTAATCAGTCTGCCTTAGCATGCCTGACCCATTTGTTGATTGTCTTTTAGAATCTCTTAAATTCTCTCCCTCCCTCTTCCTTTTCTCCACATCTACCTACTTCTTCCCTCTCTCTTTTTCATTCTTTCCTTTATATTCAGCCCAAAGAGTCCAATTTATCAGAGCACACATAAGCAGACACATCTGTCAGTTACCCAGAAAAATTTGGGATCCTTTAGGTTTTCCACAAACTTTACTATGCTTTATTTTTCTGCACCTAAAAACAGAAACTTGTCTTTCCATCAATGAACGTTACAACTTCAGGGTTACTTTGTCCTTCTTCTGACTGATAGTCAGTGGGCAGCAGCCCCTGAAAAGGGGATGGGCCTAAGTTTATTTTTTCTCTTCAGCCTCTCTGTTAAGTGGTTAATGATGTGGAAGCCAGTACTTGAAGGTGCTATGGGAGCTCCTATTTAAAGAAACACTTTGTAAGGAGAAGCTGCGTTCTACAGTGAAAAAAGAGTATGGACAATTAGCTTCTATTTTACATGTTTTATAAACTTGGGTAGCTGGACTTCCCTATCCCCCATGTGTGAAATGAAAGGAGAGCACAGGGTTGCCTATTTTGAGCATTGATAAAGGCATCCTCCATCTTCCCGTAGGATCCCAAGAGAAGGCCAGCTACAATGGTTGCATGTTGATGGAGCTGTCAGCAAAGCTCCTTTCTAATTGTTTTCAGTCCCATAGTTCTAGCAAATGCTATTCAAACTGAAAGAGGCTTCGTTTACTCCTCTTATTTATTCAGCAAACAATTTTGAGCATGTTCTGTGACCCAGGCCCCGCACTAGGTGATGAGGTTACAATAAGATATATCCCCAAGTATCAATTACTTATTTGCTCAAACATTATCCTCTAAATCTGTATTCTGTTCCCCATCTGTTGCTAGTGATCAGAGTAGGTAGCTCCCATTTTAGTCCTTCTGAGAGGCCAGCCAGTACCAGCAAATGATGAAGGCCATTTTGTTGTTTTAGTCCCAGGTAATTCTCTTTCTCTTTCTTTGACTTACCATATGCTAAATTTCAGGGGTTGGAGAGTTAGCTCAATGATAGCATATAGCCATAAGGTCTTAGTTTCCAGCACCATCAGGAAAAGAAAAAGAAAACACATGTCTATAGAGGTAAGTTGCATTGTTCATCTATATCTTCAGAATAAATTACCCAAAAAACTTAACCATTGAAAACAATGGCTTGTAATATTTCAGTTTCTTTTAGTTAGAAACTCAGACATGCCTTAGCTGTGCCTTCTGATTTAGCAATTCTTACAAAGCTCTAATCAAGGGGTCACTTGGGTTGCAGTCACCCCAGGAGTTCACTGGGAAGGAACTTGCTCTTGTCGTTGTTGGTAGTACTCAGTTCCTGGCTGGCTGTTGAGCTTCAAACTTTGGTTTCTCTTTGATCTGATACTTCTTGTATTACCTTGCCATCTGGCCACCTCTGTAGAACAGTTCCTAACATGGTGATTTTGTTTATCAGAAGACTGAGAGTGTAAGTTAACAGTCTCTTGTAACCTAAAGTAAGAAGTTGCAATCCACCATTTTTGTTGTAGACTCATTCAACAGAGAGCACTCTCCAGGACCCTACCCACATTCAACTGGAAAAGACTGCGCTTGGTATGAATATTGTGAGGTGGAGATCATTGAGAGGGGCAGCCTTCATCCTTAGTCAGAGTGACATATCTATTCTAGAGAGCATTGATAAGACATTTGACATTCCTGTGAGCTAGCCTTGGCTCACCCATTGCTGTCAGCCCTTGTCATATTCTGTGCCCTAAACACAAAGATTGATGGTAAGGAAGGGTTATGAGGCTAGGTATGAACAGTAAGAAAATATATATGTAAAAAACTATGAAATAGTATAGAGAGAGCACTGGAGAGACGAATGGAAAAATTCCCTATTGTCTAGAGATCTTTGTACAGCTCCCAGAATCCCTCATACCTGTAAAGCAATGACAGAACACTGCATCTCCAAGGACAGTGAGAGAGGCTCAGGCAAGTTCTCCTAAAGAACCTTTCATTCCTTTTCTAATCTTTGCCAGTGCCTCATAGGAGACCCCGTTGCCAATATTTCTCACCTCTTTCACTCAGCATGGAAATAACCGCCATATTGAAGGTCTGACTGAGAAGCCTTGCCTTCCTCCTGGACCCTGCCCTGTAGTGCTTTATCACATTGGTTCTGTTTTGTGTTTAGAAGCAAATAATGTTGAGGAGAACTACTACTTTATACTATTAATACATCTGACATACTTGATCCCTAAATTTTTATCACATATTGGCAGAGTTGGCAGCCTTCTGGGAGCCTGGGACAATAGGCCAAGCTTGCTGGGCTGTCAAAAACTTGTATGTCTGCTTACTGAACATTGTGCAATAGTCTATGAATATTCTTTTCTGTATTTGAATAGCAGTAGCTGAAAATGCATGAGGGCTTCATCAAAGAATTTTACAATTTTTTTTTTTTTTAGTAGCAGTATGTCTGTCAAAAAAAAAGTCAGCTTGTACTGTTAATTTCTCCTATAATCTAAATGGACTTGATTTTATCTCAGCTACTCGGCTGTGACACTAGCCACTTAGGACAATTGTGAAAAATGGCAGCCAAGTTTAATTTCCTCCTAAAAATTTCATTCGTTTTGAGATAGGGTAGAAATTTTTAACTACCCAAACGGAGGGAGAGGTGGTGGGCACATGGCTACAAAATTACTAGCAAAGGAAGCAGCAGTTGTTGGCTACTCATAAGAACTCTTTCGCATGGCTCGATACCATGAATGTGTCAAGTGAGATATCTGTTATTTCATAAGCTCTATTTATTTGTCTGTGAGTTCTGTTTCTGTATCAGACAATATCTAAGAAGAAATGTTACATTAAAGAGTCTGTAGTTAACTGTGCTGTTTTAGCTTCTGTTTATTGTCACCAGTAGAAGTGTGGGGATGGGTGTCTATTGATAACAATAGATTTTATCTGTCATTATGACCTTTTGTCATCTGTTTACTTAATGTAAGGCTTTAGAATAATAAAATAATACCTGCAAGTAGAATATTGAATGGAATATTTGTTTATCTCTAGGCTATTTTCAAAGGGTATTCTTATAAATTATAAAAGAAAGCAAAGCTCGGTTGATAATCGAATGATGGAATTTGTGGACAATGAAGGAGACTTATACAAATCAAAGAAATCAAGAATGAAAGGTCAGGAAGACAGCAGGTGATAGATGAACATCCTGGGAGCTGGCTGACACTCATGGGAAAAAGGCAGATGCACAAAAGAAAGCCAAATTGGTTTCATGGAAGTCTGAATGGAATTTAGGAATATGGTTTGGAATTAGAGTCTCCAGAAAGAACCAATGTGGCACAGACCTAAAGTAACAACTTAGGGTCAAGCATGTGACAGAGCAAGGTTGTGGGATAATGATTGCATTTGAGATACAAAGGAAAGATTTGGGCTAGGGCAGTATTCAGTCGAGTCAGGATCAAAGTGCAAGATTCTTGAACATTTTGTCTTTCTGATGAGAGGCAGGGCTCATCTCACAGCCTAGGATAGGGCTAAGCAGAAAGGTGGCTATCATGTGATCTGAGAAGAGGAGCATTTATGCTTCATCACTACTCACTGCGTATACTTATTCCTCCAGGAAAGGCCATTTACATGTGTCACATATGTGGTTCAACATGGTTAATAATGGCCCCTTTCCATTGGAAGTGACAAATTTGGCCAATAAGTGACATGGTCACTCTAATCATTTCCAAATGTGTCCCATAGGAAATATGTGCTGCAGAATGTTATCCAGAGGCTACCAAAGTGGACTTCTGTGGTCACATAACAATGGACACTTCTGAAGAATGGAGTTTCATGGAAGAGTTTCATTGCAAAAAGTCATGCTGCCTTCACGTTATTTATCACATAGTTCACCAAATAGGCCATAGAAGCCCTAGTTTTCCATCCTTTGCTGATCTATTGGTGTGAGTTTGTATCGCCGAGACCACTATCCTGTGGGACCCATTTTAGAAATCCCTGGTTAGTAAAGATACAGGCTCCGTATTATTTTCCTTTCTATTCTTGTGGTAAAATATTCTGACAGAAAGAGCTTAAGGGAGGAAGGGTTTATATTTGACTGACAGTTCCAGGGAACAGAGTCCACTATGGCAGGAGAGACATGGTAACAGACAGTGAAGGCACGGTAGGAGAATCAAATTGCATCTGCACTCAGGAAGCAGAGAAGTAAAGTCAGGCTTTAACACCTCAACATCCATCCCCAGTGATGCACTTCTACTTCCCAAAGGCTCCATAACCTCCCCCTAATAGCAATACCGTCTGCAGACGAAGTGTACAAACTGAAGCCTATTGGAAACATATCATATTCAAACCACAGCAGAGTCAGAAAGGGGAGGCCCAGCCATCAGTGAAATAAAGAATGGTCTGAAAGAACAAGCAGAGACTCTGCCAGTGTTTTCTGGTTGTTGTCTGATATCGTCAGGGGTATAGGTGCCTAGCTGGAGTGATCATCATTCAGATAGTTATTTCTCAAGCTCTGTAGCAAAGATAGGTACTAGTTAGGACCTAGGCAGAGAGAAAACTTTTTGTTGCTTGATGTCCTTAAATAAAAGAGACTTCAGTGGGGTAATAATGGTGTCTGCCTCTGTGGATTGGGTCTCAGAAAATAGGAACCTTTAGCTATAATCCTAGGGAATTAAAACCATTGTTGAGACACATATTCTGGGGTTCTGATGACAGACTTTTTGGATTAAGAAGTACCTTAATAACTGATTCTTCAGTTAAATGAATAGTCTGATGTTGTGACCAATCAAGTGATCCCATTTTTGCTAAGCTCTCATTTGATGCTGCATCTTACATGTTTTCTACACATGAGCTCGTATGCTTAACATATTGCTACTAATTCTCATATTAAATCTGAAATATACTTTCGTTATACATTTTACAGATGTTTAGAGACAAAACTTTCAGTAAACTTAATCCTTTTGAGGTCTGATAAGCAGGCATTGGCCTTTAGACTCTCCCATTAACAGCTTCTAGGACAAAGGCACAATGAATCAGATTTATGTGACTCTGTGCTCAGGTCTACATGGAATTCACATGGATTTAACAAGCATAAGACTATTCTACTACAAATAAAACCATGTGTTGGCAGGTTTTACTGTTGGCCTGTAGAATGAGTCGATATCAAGCAAGCTAATTGAGACAGAACAATGAAGCATTGATCTCCCAGGTCTTTCAAAGTGTGCAGGCAGGTGCCAGTCCACACAGAAACACTTTCCTAAGATGAGGTGAAGAGGGGAAGAGAGAAAGAAAGGAGAATGGTTTGCTTGGCTTCTGTGATCGAGTGATACAGACAGACAAGTGGCATAAGCAATTTCTTGTTTGCACTTGGGCCAAAGAACATTTTAACTGTCTGACATGTTGGTAAAAGACCCACTGAAAGGACTGGGCTTTTGTGATGATGTCAAGGATTCCAAAAGCAAATGTCTGTAAAAGTCTGGCATCTGAGGATGTTGAGGATAGCCTTCTCAAGGACACACAACCTTTCTAAAGAGGATCATCAGTAATAATTGTGTATTGCAAGGCAGCTAGGAGAGTCAGTAGCAGTTATTTCACTGTGAACAATAATAGTTAAGCAAAATGATGGATATGTTCATTGATTGACTTTAGCAGTCTAAATACACCACAAGATCATATTACACCCCATAAATGCACAAAATTCTGATCATAATTTTTTTCGAATTTTGAAAACTGCTTTACTGATGTATAATTTGATACATAAAGAACTGTATATATCTGATGGTTTCAATTTGAGCTTGGCTAAGTGCCAGTACTATGATATCATCCTTGTAATCACTGATACACGCAATAGCTTCCAGAGTTTCTCGGGTCATTTGGAGTAGTAGTATATCAACACGTAACTTGCTATCTATCATCCTAACATGTTCTATTTTAGCAACTAGCACCATTCTTTGTACATAATCTCTGAAATTTATTCATTTAACATAAGCAAAATCTTAGGTTCTTTGCACAATGGCTTCCTACTTCCACAAGCCCATCAAGTTATTCTCTTCTCCTGTGAGTTTTATATACCTGTCTCCTCTGAGTAGAGGCATGCAATATGTGTCCTTCTGTCTCTGGATTATTTTGCTAAACACAATTGAAATGACAGAATTCCCTTATTTTTAAAAGCTGAATACTATTTTATTGACTGACTGTGTATTTCCCCTTATATCTGTCCATCTGTTGATGGCTAATTGGTTTTCTTTCTACATTTTGTTGCATGGACATGGAAGTGAAATTTTCTTCAAGATCCTGATTCCATTTTTTTAAAAAATATATACCCAGCAATGATGCTTTTGGATCATATCCTAATTTCATTTTCAGCCTTTGAAGAACTCCTCACCACAAACCACTCAACCAACCAACCAACTAAACAAACAACAATCTGTGAAACTGAGTTTCAGTTTCTCCTTTATATTTTTAGTAACAGCCATTCTGCTAGGTGTGAGGAGATATTTCATTATAAGCTTATGTTTTCATTATTCATTAATAATGTTGAACATCCTTATATTGAGTTTTGAAGTTATATTTATTTAATTTTTTGTATACGTGTGTGTGTGTGTGTTTGTGTGTGTGTGTGTGTGTGTGTGTGTGTGTGTGTGTGTGTGCACTCATGTTCATGTACATCACAATGGTGCATATGTGGAGGTCAGAGAACAATTTGTAGGAGGGAGTATTTTCTTTGCACTGTGTAGGATCTGAAGGATTGACCTCAGGTTGACAGGTATGTCAAGTAACCACTTTATCTACTGAAATATCTCAGTCACCTGATGTTGAGCATCTTTAACATAGATATTGGTCATTTCTGTATTTTTTTTTGGAGAAATATGTAGTCAGATCTTTACCATTTTATTAATTATGGTTTTTTTGCTTTGGTTATTGATTCTCAGCAGTTCACATATATTATTTTATTTGCATGTACTTCTGTGTGTGCATGTATGCATATTGACATATGTATATATGTGTTGAGGGTGCAGGTACATGTAAAATATCTCAGTGAATAAAGCTGCTTATTGCCAAGCCAAGTCTGACTACCTGATTTCAATCTTTGAAACCCACATGCTAGTAAAATAAAGTCAACTTCTCTAAGTGTGGCCACCACACTTGCTTACACTGTGAAATGAATGTGCACACCTATACACACACCCAAACACACTAAGTAAAAAGTAATAGATGTCTAATAAAGGTGTTCTAGAGTTCAAGTAAGCCCTTTAGATTTCATATTTATAGCTTCCATTCTATAACAACCTGTAGGAAAACCCATGCCTCATAAGTAAGGAAACATTCAACTTACTGGGTGTCTATGGTGTGTCAGGCATTTCCCAACCTACTTCATAAAGTTACCAAAACAAAGCCGTGGTGAAAATCTTCATCCCAGTCTTATTGATCAAAGTGGTGCTCAGAGAGATATTCACATAACCTACAGATGTTTTTATAGTAGGTTCCACTTAGGATGAGTTTGACAGAAAAAAAAAAAGATGGGTTTCTCCCATTTTCATCATTCATGAGCCTTGTACCAAGTGGTCAGCACTGAAACCATATACATAGCAGTGACACTAAATGAACTGAGCAGGTAGGGATATATTTATATATTTACGTGTACACACATGCATGTACGCACACATGCATGCACATAACAATAAAAAAGAAGGCATGAGAGGTAGCAAGGAGTGTACATGAGAGGGATTAGAGACTGGAAAGAGAGAGGGAATGATGTAATTATATTTTAATTTTAAAAATTAAAAAAGAAACCTACAGGTTTGATGAAGCCATGTTTGTTCTCCTCTGATGAGGAAGTGAAGTGTCCTAGTCAGATGGACACTACCACTAGCAGTCACTATTTGGCAGCCAGGGCCACACCACTATTCTATGGAGGTCAGTACCCTTGGTATATGATGTAAATGTTGGACTGAATCCCCTTTGCTTAACATGAACTAGGAGTTCATTACTGATCATCAGCCCTTCTGGGGTTGTCAAGCTTAGATTTATTCCATTTTTTGAAAAGCACCCTTCCATGACTTTGAAGTCTATCTGGACAGGATAAATTATCTAGGTTCTATTCCATGTGTGAAATTAAGCCTCTTGGATTGTAATAAAAATGTAGCACTGAGTGGGAAGTGTATGCTGATTAAAAGTCTTGTCTGCTGGGTTTACCAGGTATTCTTAAAAATACGATAAATGAGCATTTATTTTATTTGGGGAAATGTGTGAGCTTTTTGAGACATTGCATTCTCTGAGTTCTTATACAAGCAGAGTGGGGGCCTCAGGGATATAATCTCCCCCTTGCTTGTTTTTAAATAGATTAGGAACTCTTAGGGGCCCAGGTTTATGTCTATATAGTTCTCTTCATGCTGAGATGAAGGTTTCCACAGCATGATCTATAATTGGATGTTTAATAAATGCTTTTTGATATGGATAATGGTATGGAAATAAATCTCTTGAGATCCAGAGTCTGTCTGGGTTTCCTGCCTCATTAGGAAAGAAGCGATTAATAGGAATGTATGGATAAGTATGAATGTCAATCTTAAGCCAGGAAACTACATGCTCTCCTATGCTAGAAAAAGAAAACTCAGGAAGGTGTGACTGAGGGAGGGATCCTTTGACAGCAATACCAATATCTACCAATTGTATTAGTTAGGGTTTTTATTGCTGTGAAGAGACATCATGAGCACAGCAACTCTTAAAAGTAAAACATTTAATTGGGGTGGCTTGCTTACAGTTTCAGAGTTCAGTCCATATCATGATGGGGAGCATGGTGGTGTGCAGACAGATGTAGTGCTCAAGCTGAGCGTGTTCTATCTTGCAGGCAACAGGAAGTCAACTGACAGTCACAGTGAGTGAAGCTTGGGCAAAAGAAATCTCAAAGCCCACTCCCACAGTGACAGATTTCCTCCAACATGGCCACACCTCCTAATAGTGCCACTCCTCTTAGAGACCATTTTCTTTCAATCCACCACACTAATTTTCTCTAACCAGATAGACTCAACTCAGGTTCCAGCAATGTTGAGCATATGTCTCAGATTGCTAGATTGCTTGACAAATCACACCAAGTATTACTCAAAGTCACACTAATATGGTATGTGATCACAGACTCACCAATGCCCAATAAGGATGAAGACAGAAGTTAATGGTCTCCTTTTCATTTACACAGTTGCTTTGTCTCGGTTTTTTTCTGGTCAGATGGGTTTTTATACGTTCTTCTCCTCCAGCTACCTGAACTGGTTTCAAGTAGCAAATTTTAGGGCTGTTTCATAGTGGCTTTTCTTTGTGTTTGTTTTATATGCTAGAAGATATGGAGAATGAGTTCAAAATATAGGTTATCGAGATGATCATGTGCACTAAAATAAACATTTCCCTTTGATGTTTCTAAATGCCAAGGCAGTTTTGCCTAAAGAGTTTTTTTTTTTTTTAAGTGGCAATTTCTAACCGGCTGTCCTGTATGTTTCTTTCCTAGTCACCTTGGCAAATCGTGTAAGCAAATGGTTTTAAGCTTGAAGCTTACACAACCCTATGAATTTATTTAATGATACTGAAATGCACCTTTTACATCTTGTGCTGTGTGTGTTCCAGCATGATGGAAAACTGTGATTTTAAACATTTAATCAACTATAGAATAGACCGTCCTATGTGACACAGGTGATATTTATATACAATGCCATAAATTAATGGGCAAAAAAATATTAATCTATATCACTGAAGTGTACAAAATCTATTATATTTTATTTTCACTAAATCAAATTGAATTTTGGGCTCTGAGCTCTCTCGTCTACCGGAAGGACGGGAGAAAAATCAATTGTTTTGTGTTTGCAGGGACTCACACCTAGGGATATTTAAATTTTTAAGTGAGATTTATGTGAGGCCAGGCAAAGCAGAGGAGCTGCATTCTGTCCACAGGGCACTTCAGTGACATCGGCATAGAGTGGAGCTCTCCAGCTGTGGCCTTCCCTTCCTGTCAAGCCCCTGTGCTTGGTGGTCATTGATAGACTTCTCATTGACTAGAGACATTGCCAGAGGGACATTGCCACCCTTCCTCAGGATGCAGTGCTGATTCCTAGTGTCCATAGGCATTTGAAGCAATCCTTCCGTGATGTGTTGCTTCCAAGGAGACGTGGTTCTCTGCCACTCAAAGATGCACAGAAACTCCCAATTCTTTTGCCTCAGAAAAGCACATCCCACTTGGGTAGCTTCTTTTGCCTGCTTGAAGTCAGCACTCAACCAACCCAGATTCTCAGGCAAACCTTTGTATGAGGGAGATTGAGATCAGGATGCCTGATAGCTTTCACTTTTGTGCCCAAGAAATTTTAAAAGTAAGTGATCTGAGTCTCAGAATGGAATAGTCTATATTTTTTTTAATGTAAGAGTAGTAAAAATGTGTTTAACTTGTAATTGTACAAGGTGTATGTGTGCACACGCATGCACACACACACACACACACACAGAGAGAGAGAGAGAGAGAGAGAGAGAGAGAGAGAGAGAGAGAGAGAGAGAGAGAGAGAGAGAGAGAGAGAGAGAGAGAGAGAGAGCAGCCATGCATAGATTAGTATTTGCCATAAAATAGTTGCAAGTGTGGCTTTAGACAGAGCTTGGGTGTGAATCTTAACTCTGCTACTCGCTGGCTGTGTGTCCTTGGATAAGTTAATTTCTCATGTATAATATGCGACAGTATTTTTTTTTTTTATAAACTGACTTTGAAAAATAAGTGACTTGCTACGATTAAATCCTTAAGCCAGTACATTTAGTATAGAAAGTGCTCAAAATGAAGCTATTAGAAGGCCATTATGATAACGGTCATTATACACACCACCAAGACTGGTCATTTGGGGTTTTAATCCTCTGGAGCTCGGTGCCTAGCTCCTGGTGAGGAACACAGGGAAACAGAGTGACCTTCCCCACCAGGAAAACTCAGGGACACACTGCTCTCATCAACTCATCTGACTTCGGGCTAATTACCAGGCCTGTAAGTAAAGCCATTTTAAAACACTTAGCCTCAGAAAGGCAAGCCCAGATTAGAATCACCTAGGCTACCTACCAAATTCTTAGAACAATCAGTATCTGCTATTTGGAACCATTACATTTGGAAGGTTTATTATCCTGCTAAAGCTAGCTGATCGAGAAGTTCACACTTGAGAGTCTATGTGGGCCAAGTCTGGAAACGGTACCCATCACTTCACTAAATCCATCACACAGTCTCTCTTAACTGCAAGGGAGACAAGACAATGTAAAGGAACCCATAAAGGAAAGGAATTTGGTGCCAAGAACTTCTGGCCAATATCTGCCACACTGATTTACCTTTACTTTATAGAAGAAGCCTGAGGTGGTAATCAGAGTGCAACAACTTTCCAGGAAGATTCCTTGAGCCAGGCCACTAGACAGTCACTTTTAGTTTATTTGTTTGGCACAGGAGATAGGGAAAGGGAAATGGGGCAGATAGGCTGCCTTTCTGGGAGGCTGACTGGTAAATCATCTTCTGTTAAGGGTCACCTGCAATCCTGAGAGATAAAAAAGGAACCTGTGGGGATTTTTAATGCCGTAATTCTCCTAGAAGAAGATCTGTTTAGTTATTCTCACTGTGCAGGAAGTCTGGAGTGTTTTAGAATGTTCTTGTTTTCTGCCCTATAGGTCTAACTCTGCACTTTCACTGGGCTCAGAGAAGTGAGAAAGGACTAGCCTAGCTCTGTTTGGACCAGTAGGTCTCATCCCAGCTGTATCCAGGAAGACCCTCTTCTCTCCCTTCCCTTCCCTTCCCTTCCCTTCCCTTCCCTTCCCTTCCCTTCCCTTCCCTTCCCTTCCCTTCCCTTCCCTTCCCTTCCCTTCCCTTCCCTTCCCTTCCCTCCCCTCCCCTCCCCTCCCCTCCCCTCCCCTCCCCTCCCCTCCCCTCCCCTCCCCTCCCCTCCCCTCCCCTGGCCTGCCCTTCCCTTTCTCTCCCCTCCCTTTTCCTCCCCTCTCCTCCCCTCTTCTCCTTCCCTTTCTTTTCCCACATTTGGATCCTGGTTTGGGAAATTTCTTGGGTGCAATGAATCAGATGTGGAGATGATGATGCAAAGAGCACCCTGTTCTGGAGTCAGACTATCTAGATTCCAAGTCTGTCTGTATATCATTAGTTATCTCTGTGTGATCTTGAGCCACTTCCCTAAGGCTTGGTTGTGAAGGTTAAAATGGTATTTAGAAGAAGTGTGGCACACAGTAGGTACTTATTAAATAGAATCATCACATCATTATTGTTGCCATCATCTGATTTTCCTTTCCTTCTTCCCTTTTATCCATCCTGTTAGCCTAATAGGAAGAACATCTCAAATTGGGGAAGGGAGCCTTAAGAGGGAGAGTCAAGAAGGGAGCATGAGATAGTGAAAACTTCAACTACACAATTCAAATCTGATCCCATATTTACATGGTTAATTACAGTCTTCAGAGGACTTTTGTCCTGGCAAATCTCATTTAGTATGGCAGTTTTATGAGATCCAAGTAATGCCTAGTCAATTTGAACAGATTAAACGCACACAGGCAAGCACAGAAGACACACATGCACATGCGCACAAGCACACACATGCACACACACACACACACACACACACACACACACACACACACACACACACGTTAGACTTCCATTTTTGAAACCTAGGAAATCAGAGATGGTTTTAAGGTAAATGGTATTGAGAAGTAGCAATGAATTACTATTTCAATATTTTTTCAATATTCTGCTTGGAGTTGGTAGGAGACATCAAAGTTATTACATACAGCTACAGTCTAGAATTCTGATTCTGTATCCTGGCAGGGAAACTTGGTCTAAGCTAATGTTGAATATCTGGGGAGACTTTATGTAACAAATAACAATGAATAACAAATATATAGTTGACTTTCCTTATGGGTAAAGTATTGTAGAGAACCAAGTTGAAACTTATAATTATAGCCAATCAATTATGAAGAAATAAGTTAGCAGAGGAGAAAAAAATCTAATCATTAGCATTTTATATATTAAACTATGCTGGAAATTAGGAAACCTTCATGCTAGATTGGGTTACATAGAAAAAAATAATTTAAATTATCTAGCCCTCGGGGGTTTTATAGTATGAAGGATAAGGGCATTAGATTACATGACGACTAATCCATTTTTGTTTAAAATACTGTTATTCTCTGCCATACAGATAAATTGGTGGCTTGAGTTCAGATATGTCTAAGTTAGAGACAGCAACCAAGAAATTACTTGACCTTGTCAGGTTTTCGGCCCATCTCCAGCTTCGTGTTTGGTGCTTGTATGTCTTAAATTTTATTTTATTGAGGCAAGAAAATCATATGAGATCTACTCTGTAAAAAGAAACACTACCCAGACTGTATTTCACTGGAATATAGCTTAGGTTTTATTTTCCATTGGGTCAATAAAAATAGACATTTTAGAAATGAATAAATCTATGTGTGGTGTTTGTTGGTTATAGCTCTTGGCTTCATGAGTAAACAATGAAAAAAGACTGAAATGTTTAACAAATTGACTTAGATATGCTGGATGGAGTGGTAGTGAGCATTCTCTGGCTAGGATCTCACAAGCAGAGGACCTGAGATAGATAACTCTGTGTTACCTAGTGCACATGCATGTGTAGGAAAGGTCTATTTCCCGAGCTGCCTCCATTGTTAGGCCACACACAGAGAGGCAGGGTTTTCAGGCACACCTGTTTTCTCCATCATGTTTGTCCTAAAATAGACTCCTCATGCTCAGGCTTAGGCAGCTTGTACGTCATCTCCAATGCTCATGTTTTCTCACCTCCTTATTGTTGCATTAGTCGAGTTCAGAAACTAGACTGTCAGCTGCCAGATAGGCTGCTGCTTCTGTGCAGGGACAGGACCAACCCTCCCACCCACCCCCCCAAAAAAACCCCAAACAAAACACAAAAAATTAGTAACTCATTATCAAAGCTCACAGTGCTTGAAGGTACTTTGGCCTTCCATCCAATTATTCAAGAAAAAAAAGTGGCAAAGATAAAAGTGCTAAGGACAGTGAGATGGGATGAACACTTGTCAAAAATTGAAATTTCACTCCTGAAAAATTCAGGTTCATAGTCTGTTCTTAAATCACCCAAGGGAAGCACAAGATATTCACTGTCAGTGTAGACTGTCAGAAATGCTTGTCCAAAAGTTGTCATTCCCCATGTATTCTCATTGCAGAGAGCAAGTATCCAACTTCTGCACTTAAACTGTCTGACTATATGCACGGACATTTTTAGATGATAGGTATGTCTTACAGGAGCATCTGAGCTGGCGCTACACATAGAGAAGCCTGCTTTCATAGGTTTATGGAGCTTGGAACAATGATCTAAAAACATGGGACCCTAACACAAGGCCTTTACAGAGAGCATTAAGGCTTATATACCATGGCCTCTGTCTTGCTGAAGGTTTCTATGGCTAGGAAGAGATGTCATGACCACAGCAACTCTTATTAAAAAAAAAAACTATTTAATTTTGGTGGCTTACATTTTCAGAGGTTTAGTCCATGGTGTAACATTGTGGGGTGCAGGCAGACATGGTGTTGGAGAAGGAGCTGAGAATCCTACATTTTGTCCCACAGGCAACAGGAATTGCTCTGAGATACTGAGTGTGACTTAAGCAGATATGAGACCTCAAATCCCGCCCCCACAGTGCCACACTGCCTCCAACAAGGCTACACCTACCCCAACAAAGCCGCACCCCCTAATAGTGCCACTCTCTATGAGCTTATGGGGGTTCATTGTAGTGGTTCTTTGTCATTTTAATGCTCCTGTAATATAGTACAAGAGCTAAGCTGTGATACCCACGATGGAGGGGTATGGGAGGTCAGAAATGAAACAAAGTTTCTGAGGAAATGGTAGCTAACATGGGTTTTACCCTATAAAAATTCTTTGTGAAATCTTTGTGCAATCTTTTTTTTTAAGTCCTTTCTTCCCCAGGTAGAGTTCTTATCCAGTCTGGGCTTCTAGGAGATATGGTTGGTTAGAAATGGTATTGAATTTGACTTCTGCTTCATGTGGCAAGTGAAAGAGATTTAAAAAATGATGTATCAGAATAAAAGTTGCTTGAGAACCAATGAAAGAGCCTCTATAAACTGCTAAAAATTCTAAGCCACCCAGCAGTAATGTGGGATTAAGTTTTATTTTGCTATATATAGGAGAGCATGTTGGCTCATTTTTATCATTTGTCATTGACACATATGGGATCAAGCTTTATGAACACAATTTCAACCAAATCTAGACTTTTTAACTTAAGTCTGTCTTGTCCTCTGCTTATACATTGCATAGGAAAACTGGGGTTCTGGTACCCAGTATATAGTGTAATGATTCAGTTCCCCACATTTACTATCCTATCCCAGTCATTGCAGTGGTAGATGCCACTCAAGAAAATTATTCATTCTCTGACCTCCCTTCAGCTTCTGCCTCCAGCTTCTTGCCTTGAGTTTGTTCCGTGACTTCCTTTTCTGATAGACTGTGATGTGAAGATGTAAGCCAAGTAAACCCTTTCCTTGCCACGTTTATTCTAGTCATGGTATTTTATCCTAGCAACACAAACCTTAACTAAGATAGCTGTCTACCTGGTGCCCTTCAGGAGGGGAAATGCTGCAGTGCCCAGCACCAAGTGAAAGTTAAGGACTATGAAGATACCAGAGGGCAACAGAGACAGACATTAATATGATGGTGTAGAAAAGTTAATCTTTTTCTCTTTTTAAACAGCACTGAATGAACACTGTCAGTGGGACTTTCTCCACAGCTAGATTTATGGTTTCTGAGTGACATTGTTTTCCTTTGCCATTTAAAAGATAAATACTGGCGAGAACAAGAGGCTCATTTCTCTGTTAGTGGCACATGTAATTAAAATACAACTGGAATAATTTTTGGAAGACCCTTGTCTATCTCTTGTACCCTCTCTTCTCCCCTCCATTCCTATCATCTCCCCCATTCCCTCCCCTCTCTCCTATCTCTCCTATGCCTACCCCTTCTGTTCACCTCCACCAATTCCATCACCTCTGCTCTCACTTAATCTCCTGTATACTATTTCTTTCTTTTACCTTCACATGAAAGGCGTAAACTAACCATAAAATGACATCACTTATTCTCTATGGTCCGTCTCTCTTGATATGAAGGATTTGGGGCATCCATTTCTCTGTAAAGGACATATCTGTCTCCAGAAACATATCCACCATATTGAACAATAGCCATTTAGGTATTATTCATCATCAATAAATAATGGAAGTTTTTTTAAATTTCATTTTTGAAAGTCATCTACGTGGAAAGGTAATTAACCAATGATATCCAGGAAGTACTATATCTAAAGTCCAAAGTTGACTTTACCATTGGACTTTTAGCAATCAAGGATAAGAAAGGAACATTTTACAGTCTTTTGTATTAATTATTTGGAAGAAATGAATGTAAATTTGGGATAGTGCTAAGCACTCATGTGTTATTTTAGAACAGATGGCAAATACGTACTTTTATTAAAAAAAAGGAGAGCTTTAATTACAATACTTGGTTTATAGTGAAAAACATCACAAGGAGGTCTTCTCTCTCATTAGAATTTGTCTGTATATCTTGATAAACAGAAAATACAGAATAAACATTCTTGGGGGATATACAAATGAAACCTTGAGAATCAAGAGAATAGTACAAATTACTGAATTGTCTGTCTTTTATATTTTGAAGAGTTCTTGTTTTTAATTTTTTTGTTTTATGTATATTAAAGTTTTGCCTACACATATGTATGTGCCCTTTGTGTGTTGCTGGTGCTTATGGAAACCAGAAGAAGTCACTGCATTCCTTACAACTAGAGTTAAAGATGTGGATGCTTGGAAATGAACCTTGGTCCTCTCAAGAGTAGCAAGTGCTTTAACAACTGAATTGTCTTTCCAGGCCCTCAACAATTCTTAGTATGGAAGATAGTGATATACTTTTAATCTCACCAATCAATGGGTAGTAAAGGATGACTAAACAGTGAAGGTAAATGATTTAGGTCATATTTCCATAAAATATCTTCATCGATATATACAGAGCTATAGATTTTTCAAAGTAGAATATACTTTATCAGTTTGACAGGATTCAGGTATCTTCTCATTAAGGACAGGACCAGTTTTGTTATCTTTTGACCATCTACAAAGAGTGAGTCATTATGCGTTCTGTTTTACATATAAACAATTCAAGAATCCTAGGAAAGAGATTATTGTGAAATAAGATAAGACTGAAATTCAGAGAGACAAAGTCACTTGGTCATTATATGTCCATGGCATGTCAGTGTCAGCACCTAAATGCAGGCATCTTTGACTCTAAATTCCATGATTCTGAGAAAATAATTGGGTTGCTGTCAAGGAAGAATGGCAAATTCCAGGAATAAGACCAAATGAGGAATGAGGCATTGCTGTGTTACCAATTGTACTTTTTTCATAACAATTTTTCTGTATGCTTGGTGGGATCACTGAGGCTTAGATTCAAATTTCAGCAGATTCTCTCTTCCCCATAGTAAGCTAAATCCTATTCCTAGCCAGTTCTAAGACCATGTGCCCAGTAGTGGTTTATAAAGATCAGACTTCACTCAAAGTGCCTAACTGAGGTCTGCTTCCTATATAACAAGTAAACAGTAGTGACTTAGTTACAAAAGTCCATGACCAATGCAACTTATAAAAGAAAGCATTTAGTTGGGCTTACTGTTTCAGAGGGTTAGAGTCCATGTAGGCAGAGCAAAGGCATGATGGCAGGAACAGCTGAGAGATCACATCTTTGATCAGAAATCAGAATGAAGAGAGAGGCACGCTGGGAATAGATTGGGCTTTTGAAACCTCAAAGCCCACCCCCAGTGACCTATCTCCTCCAACAAGGCCACCACTCCTAATCCTTCCCAAACACTTCTACCAACTGGGGACCAAGTATTCAAGCATATGATCCTATGGAGCTATTCTCATTCAATCCACCACAAGTTGGGAGAGACAAAACAGTGAATGCAATTTCATTTACAGTGCTTTAAAAGACTATGGACTATGCAACATCATGGATTTGATTCCATCATGTTAGCAAAATAAGAAAGTCATCTAAGATTATGGTACATTAATAATTATTAGGAGTAGCAGTATGTATGTTAGGTTTATACCTTCTAATTGGATTCAACACAAAAATGTACTACAAACAGTACTTGAGAATTAGTCAACATATGGATGAGTATGTCTATGTATCTTACTTATTTGTTTTTACTGAATATATTTCTGCCTGTATGTAGATTTGTGTCAGAGCCATGCTGTTCTGGGAGAGCTCAGAGTAGAAAGAATGCCTTTCTGCATTGTGGTACATCTGTACTTCTCTGCTGGGGAAAAGTGCTAGATGTGTGTGTTTGCAGGAAATCATGTTATAAGGTGTGTGTGTCTATTAAGAGAATCAGTGAACCAGAGCCAGGTCCCCGGAGGGACTACTTGAGATCATCTTTCTAGCCCAGTGATTCTGAAGCCTAGCTGTCTGACAGAATGCCTGGAGAGCTTATTAAAAACACAAGTTCCTGGGCTCTTCCAAGACCCACTGAATCAGAATCTCTTAGAGCAGGTACAGGAATATTTATTTTAACAATTGCCCCAGGTGATTTGTTTTGCTAATCTGTAGAGTAGCCCTTGGGGATCCCTTCTCCCCTTTTTTACTTTCAAGTTCAAAAGCATCATTGGAACTTATCATAAACCAAGTAACTCTCTAACCTGGAATCAAAGATACAGTCTTTTGTCCAATAAAATTCTTTTTTTTTTCTTCTCAAATGTTCTGTCTCATGTAATTTCTGGCAGCGTAGGTGAATCTGTTTCCCACCCAGCTTCTTGTGTAGCTATAGTTATGTGCTACTATTATGGCATTCACTAGCCACAGGTAAGCTTTCTTGGCTTCTGGTCCTGTTCTGGATTTGACTCTGTGCTTTAGTTCTTGCCGCCTCTCCTTTCATTCTTTTGATTGTACCTCTCTCATTAAGATTTATTACGTGTACTCCATCTAGAGTTAGATTAAAAATGGCCCCAGAATGAATCATATTATATCAATTTGGAGTGGGGAAGAGGATTAAGGAAGAACACAGAGGGAGAATCTAGGAACCAGAATGTGAGTTTGTCTGCAGAGGAAATGATGACTCCAGTAAGTGTCTTTTTTCCATTTCCATTCCCCTATCAGTTAATCCTCTCAGCATAATCCTCTTAGCTGCATGTGTTCCCTCAGCATTTCATCTGATCTACTTCTCTGACAATCCTTTCTATGTTTACTCACTTCCTCTGGTTTCTGAGGAGCTCTGATAGTACATGGGAAAGTCATCCATGCTGCTTTATTTTCACACATGTTTGGCTGTTCAGAAAGCTTGGAGCCTGGAGAAAGGCCCTTTGCAGATGTTGGAGTTGTATGAGAAGTGTGAGGGCAATTTTCAGCTTATAAATTTTAATAGGGATAGATTTAAAAAGAGACTTTCTTGTCTCAAGGCTGGACCTTACTTTGGGCAGAGTCGGGATGGGTCAGGGGTGACGATGAAGAATCAGAGGGTATAGGATAGAGAGGAGTTGTGATAATAAGTCCTGGCTCATACACCAAGGTGCTAGGAACACTGTTAAGAGGACATGACAGATATGACAGGGGTGTTGCCTTTATGAGACCTCCACGTGCCACACCAGTTGACATGCTAACATTGGTAGGGAAAAGGCTCACAAGGCTTCATCCCTAGTTGAAGAACAGCAGACAGTCAATAGCTGAAGGACGAGAAAGTCTGTTTTCTTCAGGGATGAGCCCCTGATAAGTAACTTATGTCTAAGTGGTCATCCCTAAACTCATATTAAAAAAGGAAATACCAATTGGACTTGATAGGTTTAATATATATATAATACATATAACAATAATAATTTAGAAGACAAGATAAATTTGAGAGTTGGATATATAGGGGAGCAGGAGAAGTTGGAGGGGAGGGAGTAGTGGTGGATATGATGTTCATGCAGTATACACTCATGTATGAAATCTCAATAAATAAATAATATATAAATTATATATATTAATTTAAATAAATTAAAGGGCTACTGACAAATCTCAGTAGATGAAAACATTCCTGAGTTCAATTCCCAGAGTCTATGGTGGAAGGAGAGAACCAACTCTCAAAAGTTGTCTTTTAGCCTTCCCATACATGCCAATCATGGCATGCACATCCAAATGCTCTCTTTCGCGCACGCGCACGCGCGCGCGTGCGCGCACACACACACACACACACACACACACACACACAAGTTGAAGTTTAAATTTTAAAAAGAGACATTGACTTTCATTCATAAACTTGAACCCTGCTTTGGTATGATCAAGGAATCTAGAGTAAGAGGCAGAGCTATTTCCACATATAAAAGCCTGCCTCTTTCTGTAGAACAAGCCCCGTCTGTGTTCTGCTTCTTGTAGGGAAGGATCTGAGGGCTAAAAGGCAGGACAATGCACCATAGTATTTCAGTCTCTTGGCTTTGACTTTATACCATAATAACTTTATCCAGTTGGGAATTCAAATCCCTGTAAATTAAAACACCCTTGGGAGGGGTCTAACCTTAATCCCTTTATCAGCTTATTCTATAATTATCAATTAATACTTTTGGAGAGATTAGCTACTAGCCAATGGAAATCAAGATAGTGATGTCAGAGCCAGTTCTTTGGTTTCACTTCTCATTAGCAGAGTGACCTTGACTCTGTAACTTCTTGAGGTTGTGCTGGCTTCCTTTGTAGTCTGTTTTGGTGAGTGAGTTAAACATGCTTTTTTGGGCTCCTGCCGGAAAGAGGACTGGTAAGAAGACACTCCCCTGGTTTGTAGCTTACACTGTGTCTAGGGAGGGAAAAGGATAGGAAGCCGAGCCACAGGGTTGCTTTGTTATAATACTTGAACAGCTGTGTGCCAGTGATGAGTTTGCAGAGGAGGGGTGACGTACAGGATGTCACAGTTCCACAGCAGAAAAATAGGCTGATAGGATCAGAAAGGATGCCAGGCTATTGTGGACATCTGCCGTGCAGGATGACATCAAGTGGCTGTGTGAACATAGTCTGAATTCCCTCTTGACTTTCAAGAGACCCCTGGGCTCCAAACTTCAAATCTGCACACTAAGCATGCCAGCCAGCAGCCTTCTCATGTCAACACCATGCCCTTATTCCTGTGGATGCAGGATTTGAGATTGCAATAACTAGGCTGCACTGTGCTATCTGACCAAAACTAAAACAAAAGCAGTAATTATGCCACTCTAACTTTGAGCTTTCCTTATTGTAAACACTAAGTTAAATGCATAGTTTATTGAACTTGAGTTAATACCTTTGATTCTCCTTTGGACCTTCAATATCCTCTCTAATGAAAATGGAACATTTCTGCCTTATCCTGTAATCATAGCTAACATTTCCCAAATGCTTGCTGTACACCAGACACTAGAGTAAACAATTTTATGCATTATTACCATAATACAATAATCCTAAGCAGTAGGTAGGAATTACGACTATTTCCATTTGTAGAGAGAGAAAGTGAATGGACTAAGTGAGATAAATCAGCAATGAGTGGAGTTGATAGAAGGAAATGGCTTCATGTTCCCTCTTTATTTTCAATATGTATGGAAAGGTGGGTGACAGCATTGGCCATCGTCATTGACACTTTGAATGTACTTTCTGTTTTCTGTGCTGCTGGATGGAGCCATTTCCTCTAAGTCAGGTGATATGGAAGATTGTCAGAGCTGTGTGCATAGAATTAGCAAGCTATTTAGAGACAATAGATGTCAGATGATAGAAAGCATCCTTTGCATGCATGAGTGTGTGTTTGTGTGGTGCCTCTGTGTGTACAGATGCAGAGGATAGAGATTAATGCTGAGGGTCTTTCTTCCTCAGGAGCTGTCTAGCTTATTTTTTGAGATAGGGTTTTTTGATGGCCAGGAGCTTGCTGATTTGGCAAGACTGGCTGACCAGTGAGTCCAGGATCATCTTTCTCCACCTTCTCTGTGCAGGGATTATAAGTGGTTCAACATACCTAGCTTTTATCTATTTAATTTTAATTTAACATGGACCCTAAAGACTGGCTTTGGAATTGAACTGAGGTCCTCATGTTTACATGTCAAGGACTTTACTCACCTAGCTATCTGCCCAGCTCCAAACTGCTGCTTGAAAACAGCACTCAGAATCCAGAGTTCACTTGGGAGAAGATAACATTAGTTAGTTTTCTGAAGTCACTACAGTGGTGTCAACAAACAAAATTTCCCCCTTCTTCTTGTTTTTTTTTTTCTTTTGTCCTACTTCATTGATCTTGTCTAACCTCCAATTTCCCTGATCTGGAGAGTGGGGTCAATAATGCTTTAATTGACTAGTGGAGGAACATAAGCAGAATTGAAGGAGATAGCAGACATTAAATTATTTTGTTGATGATTTCATAGATATGCTAAGCTTAATAGTGATCATGCTGCAGATGATTTATTATTGGTCACTGCTTATGGGATGATATGTCTTTTATTCTGAAGAAATATCTCCTAGGTTTGTTTTCTTCTTCTTTTTATTTAATTTTTTTTTTTTTTTGAGACAGGGTTTCTCTGTGTAGCCCTAGCTGTCCTGGAACTTGCTTTGTAGACTAGGCTGGCCTGGAACTCAGAGAGATCTGCTTGCCTCTGCATCCTGAGTGCTGTAATTAAAGGTGGGCACCACTATGCCCAGCTATTTTCTTCTCTTAAGAAAGTCACTATTTTAAATATTCCTTCCTCTTATGTAAAATGAAAGTATATCAAGGAAAACTGAAATTCTTTAAAGTGTGATAACTGGTAAGAAAGGAGAGGAAGGAGAAGGGAGGTGGATCTCTGCTGCTCGGCACCTCTGTGAGTGTGTTGATTTAATTAGAACTGCCCTGCATAAATATTAAACTGGATTCACTTCCTTTTACATCTCCTTTGCTTTTCAAAGTATCTCCAGATACAGATTATCCTTTTTCAAATTCTGCAAATTTGAGGGAGTTAATTGAAGAGCGACAACTCAAATTTAGACGAACTAAAAGCTTTTCATCTTATCTCATGCTTTTACTCTGTTTTTAAATTTGCCTAGCCGTTAGCCCAGAGACAAAGGGAAGGCTTTATTTTGCAGAGTTTGCCTTCAGAGATGGAGGATTTGCAGCCGGCTTCCTCCAATGTAACACACCTTATGCTGTATCTCTGGGAGAAAGATTGAGATGGTTTTCACCTGCCCAGGGATTGAACCCACAGCCTTGTGCATGTTAGGCAAGCATTTTACCACTAAACTATGTCCACAAGAGATGGATATTATATCTAATTCTTCTCACGGGTCATTGTGCCTGTTTTATAGTTCAGACTTGAGAGTAAGTCACAGCACCAGATGTGTTGGTCCCAAGCATAAATTCTAGTGTTATAAATGATGAACTTAGATCCTAGATTGGTCTATTGACAGATTCATAATAAAAAAGGATGAAACAGTTGCCTATGGGGTTGGTTTGAACTAGTTTTGTAAGAATCAGAATCCTGTAGGTGGTAGGGTATCTTTCTACTGATGTAAGTGAGGCAGAAGTGTGCACATGAGATCCTCTTTTATTTAAAAACTTGAAGTTTGTTTATAATGTAGTTTTGTATCCATTTTCATTTGTAAAATACCACTTCAAAGTGTTATTTATCCCAATCACAGCGGGCTGTTTTGACTTGTTCTTAAATTCTGTGCCTACACATACTTCCTTTTCCTAGTTTCAGTTCTATGCAACAGGCAACATGCGAAGGTGTTTAGCAGACATTATTCCTCATTTTCCATGGGAAGAAACTGAGGCCACCAATCACAGGGCTGTCACTCATCACTGTGGCTCTGGACTTACAGTATTTACAATATAGCATTTTCCATGCAATGACAAGCAGGGCTGAAATAATGTGAGTGTGAGAGGTGAGCATCAGGAAGATATGACCTTGTGGTAGAACCAGTAAAACAGTGTTCTTGGTGCAAAGTGAAAAGTCCTTGAACCGTGCATGTCTGTTTTGAAAATGTCATGAAATTTAAGAATGGCAGCTGGAGAGAGAGAGAGCTGGAGAGATGGCTCAGTGGTTAAGAGCATTGACCGCACAGACACACATGCTAGCAAAACACCAGTGCCCATAAAATAAAAATGAGATCATTTAATACAAAAAAAGAGGGATGGAGAGAAGGCTCAGGAGTTAAGAGCATTGGCCACTTTCCCAAAGGTCCTGAGTTCAATTCCCAGCAACCACACAGTGGCTCACAACCATCTATAATGGGATCTGATTCCCTCTTCTGGCATGCAGATATACATGTAGAGCACTCATACATAAAATATAAATAAATAAGATTTGAGAAAATTAAGAATGGCAAGCTCAAATGCCCTGGGTTAGTTTAATGGTGGGAATCATGGCAAATGCATATGCAGAAACTAGATTTTATAATTATTTCTTAGTTCTTTCCTTTCTTAGGCACCCTTTAATTTCAGGAGAAACATGTTTTTGTGAAGACATTTTGTTTCAGTTACTTTGTCCTTCACTATCAAGTTACCTGACAAAGGCAATTTAAGGGAGAAGAGGTTCATTTGGCTGATGCTTTAAGAAGGTTCTGTGTATCATGGCCAGGAAGACATAGTGGCTGGGGACCTATCTTTGGCAACAGGAACTTGTAACATGGCTTTGCATATTTGGGTGGATTGGGAAGCAAAAAAATAGACCTGAGGCAGGGCTGTCCTATATCCCCCCAAGGACCACTAATAAGGCCCCAAATCTTCCAACTATGCCCCACATCCAAAAGACTTCACATTCACAAACGATTTCTCCCTCTACAGCAACACCAGATGGGGACCAAGTGTTTGAACATAGGAACCCATGGGTAACATTTCATATTCAAACCATGACAGGACGCATCTGAGTTCAGCTTGGCAGCATCTTCTTTCCCTTCCATAGAGAGCTTCCTTGGTCCTACTTTGGGTTTTGTGTTTGCAACTTTAGTCGACTGACAGCTTCTACTGATCCACATTCTTCCCTCAAGTGTCTGTCTTCTGTCTCAAGGGTGTGTGGATTTCAGCATCTCCTAACCCCTTGCATTGAGTAGCTTCAGTTTTCGGAAACATTGTGGTGTAGTGTTCCCATGATGGCCTTCTCAGCTTCCCTTGTGGGTCCATCCTACCATCTATCAGTATGCCTTGCAGTAACATGTCCCTTTCCTGAATGACTTCTGCATAAGACAATGTACTTTGGTACTTGAGGGCCACACAGATGTGAGCTCTGCTTTGCATATAAGACCAGTCATCTTGAGTAGCTTTCTACTGCACAAGTTAGTAGTATTTTTAGAATGTTTCTGTAAATGGAGGTGTAGTTTTTTTGTCCTGACCAACCAGTCCCAAATAATCACACAAAAGCTTATATTAATTACAAAATGTTTGGCCTATAGCTCAGGCTTATTACCGATTAACTCTTATAACTTAAATTCACTTATTTCTATTAATGTGTATTTTGTCACATGGCTTGTGGCTTTACCTCTCCTCTAGCATCTTGCTTCCCTGGTGGCTGGCTCACATCTCTTTCCCTAATTTTGCCCTTCTTTCTTTCTATATTTTCATTTTGGCTTTCCCGTCTAGCCTTCTTATGCCTTGCTATAGGCCAAATCAGCTTTATTATCAACCAATTAGAGTAAATACATACTCACAGCATACAGAATGATTATCCCACAGCTTATTTCTTTAATAAATCAAAAGTATTTCATTTCAAACATCCATAAGTAAAGTATTTGCATTTTGAAGTCAAGTTATTTTTAGTAAAGTTGCCAGTTTATTTAATTACTTGAGTTTAAGGTTTATAGCCAGCAAACTTCTTTTAAACTGTTTCCTTTTTAGTTGTTTGAGAAGTTCATGTGTGCACATAATGTTTTGATCAAAGCCACCCATTCCTTTTTATCCACTTCCTCTCCTATCTTCTACAACTCTTCCTTTCTAATTTAATGTTCTCTCTGTCTCTTTCTCTTAAACCAACTGAGTCCACTTAGTGCTACCTATATATGCACATGGGTGTAGGACATCTACCGGAGCATGGAGAATGGGTAGCCTCTCTGGGGCTATCTCCCTGAAGAAAACTAATTTTCACTCCACTAGTAGCCATCAATTGCCAATAGCTCCTCAGTGAAGGATGGAACTTTGTGAGCCTTTTCACATCCATGCGTCTATGGCTGGCCTGATTCAACAGTACTTTTGGAATGTATACATATTTATGCAGTGCAATTTAATTTAAAGTGAGTGCCTCCAAAACTTCATAGAGGACTTTTTCAGCAAGGGTGAAATGCATTGCATTTCAGAGTAAAACAACAGTTTGTGCCACCAAAAAGACAAAAGAAAAGGGATGGGATAGGCTGTGATTTTTGCATGTCTGTGATAAGCAACCCTGTACTCCTGGCACCGAGGCTGTAGACACGGTCTTTTTAAAAACAAGCCCGGTGTTTGCTGGAGTGCTTTCTGCTCATTTATGACTTTTTCAGGCCCACAGATAGAGGTGTTGCCTTTCTCCTTATCTGTAGCTCCCTGAAGAGCATGATGAATAAAATACTCAGGGTTTGGGACAAGGCTCTCAGCTGCCTTGGTGGAAATTACCCCTTTCAGTAGAAAAAAAAAATCACTCAGAGCCTTTCTATTTCCCCTTTCCCTCCACAAAATTGCATTTTTGGCTGTTAAGGCACTTAGGCTTCTACAGGTTGGTTTTCAGGTGCCTGGAGGGTGGGGAGAGGTTGCCATGGAAATTGATGTTTGACACTCCAGGGGAACTACAAGTGATAGGTGTCCCTGCTGGTGACTGGGGTGTCCTCTATGGTGGGCATGGCTTTCATCCAAGTAACCACACACAGGTAAGAAGCAGCCGGTTCAGATAGCATTGCTCATAGGAACTGACCTCCAACCTAGGACATCCTATTGCCAGAGCAAGAGATGGGCAGCTAAGCATGGCTGCAAGGATGTAGTTAGTCTCTCATGGTAAAACTCTGTACACAAACCTTCATGCTTTCCTCTCAATTTACAGAACTGGGAAAGCAAATCAACTCATTCTAGGCCCTCCTTCATCCCTTCATGGAGAAGGGGAGGCAAGATGATCCCAGGTTTTAGGCAAGCCTGAGCTACATAGTGAGAGCCTGTCTCCAAAAATCCTTTTGAAAATTGGATGATATTGCCTTTCTGTTGCAGCCTTTCTAAGGGCTTGTCTTTATCTTCACATTAGTTATGTTTTATGGAAACACATTCAAAGGAATTTTTAAAGAATATTTATTTTTATTTTACGTACATAAATGTTTTGCCTATCTTTACGTCTGGGCATTGGATCCCCTGGAATTGGAGTTATAGGCTGTTGTGAGCCACCATATAGGTTTCTGGGAATTGAACCTGGGGTCCTTTCAAAGAAAAACCAGTGTTCTTACCTGATGAACCCATCTCTCTAGCCCCCAAGACACATTCGAATAGCTGTCAAGCCATTGGGTTGATGCCTTTATTTTTCTCGACACTCTAAGTACCCACCTTCCCTTACTTTCTGGCTTCCACTCTTTCCTCTGCTTTCCTGGTATGCCCTTCATTCTGCAGCGTCTCTTCCCTTCTGCTTTTGTGGCCCTTGCACATAAATCCGAGTGTGCTTACCTTGCCACAGCAGTCTTCCTGAGCATCGTTGATGTTGATGTCCATGACAGGAGGGAGTGGGTAGAGATGAGCCAAGTGTTAGCGCTGACCTGGTCTTCGGCATCTGGAACCATGCATTTCCTTAAACAAATGGGGTTGGACAAAGGATTCATCAAGTTGTGGGTGGTTCCTTGTATGTGTATTAGATATGGTTTAGGGTTGGTTCACTGGATCTTCCCCTCTGCCAATCCTGGCCTTGTAGGATCTGCTTAGTTAGCTCATGAGCCTTCTTTGAGAATAAGCTCAGGGAACCTCTCTCTAAGTAGACCTCCCTAATTGTTTGATTGTTTGCTACAGTAGGGCAGGTCACATCCTACTGTTGGCAAAACAGCGCTTCCGTGGCCATGTTGCAGCCACTGCATCACATCGACTGTATCTCCTTCGTTTCCTCAGTTCGCCTCCTTACTCCAGAGTGCATTAACCTTATTTACAGCGGTGGTGAGAGTGCATGACACACAGGGAGTGCAAATTAGATTGAAAGATTCAACCCAAATTTGGAATGGACTTGAAGAAAGCCCACTTTTTTCTGTTTTACAGATAGTTTTTATTGTCTGTGTGCTCTGATTATGAAAATTCTGATTTCAACTAAAAAATGTACAAAAAAAAACCCTATGCTTTGTCTCTGCCACTGGGAGATAATGAGCTAACTTGGATTGTGTTAACTCTCCCTTGAATAACATCAGTCCATTGTAGAGAATTCCAAGCATATGATGATATTTTATATTAAAGTGGAGATAAATAAGGAATGTTCACTGGCAGTTATGACTCCAGATAACTGCTGTGAGCCGGAAGAAAATGCCAACCTCACACAGATTCCAGTAGATCTATGAAAGCCACGCTAAAATTTCATACACATGAAAGGTTTGTAAATTAAAATTTAAAGGAATGCCCAATTCATGTCCATAGAGTCTGGTAAGCATGAGTATGCACTTGAGTGGCTATGCAGCCTTAGTATACACTTGCTGTATACAGCAGTGGAGACAGAGGGCTCCATCCATTTCTACTGTTCTCATTTACTTCCAGATCTTCTTGGCTTATAACACTGTCACAGCTTCCTCGGAGTCCATCTTTGATCCCTCTCTTTAATACTTCAACTTCTAAACCAGATTTCTCCTTCCTTCTTCTAATTGTTGCCTCCTCCTCTCTCTCCCCTCTCCTTTCTTCCCTTCCTCCTTCCCCTCCTCTCTTCTCCTCTGTCATCTAAACCAGATTTCTCCCTCCTCCTTCTTTCTACTTCTTGCTTCCTCCCCTCTCTTTCCTTTATTCCCCTTCCTCTCCTCCCCTTCGTTCTCCTTCCTTCCCCTTCTCTGTCCTCTCTCCCCTTTCTGTATCTTTCTTCTTTCCTCTTTGTTTTTATCAGCAGCCTGAGTTCCCCAGCCTGTTAGTGAAGCATCTTTTATAGTAGGCAGTTTCATGTACATTTACTGAAGTGAATGTAGTTGTTTGTACATTCACAATAGTTTCACTGTAAAAATTAGTTTTTCTTCCTCTTCCTGGTATGTGTATGTACACAAGGGATGCAAACAAGGACAGACCTGATTGCTCCTTTGTTATAAGTAAAGACCATCTAATCATAATAAAACACATTTAATAATTTTGTATAATGAGCACATTAGAGCCATAATGCAAGGAAATGAGAGCCAATTCCTTGAAATGTGTCTGTCTTATCTTTTAATTAAGAGAAAGGCTTTCTTTTTCTCCATCACCAGTGAGACTGACTGCTGAGATGCTGTGGACCAGGAAAATCTAAAGGTATCCAAGGCTCTGCTCCCCAGTTTTTAGAAAGCAAAATCCTGATGGGAGAGTGGGAAAAGGAAGGAAAATGGTGTGTTGTATTTGGAGCTTATTTTCCCTCTGGATTACACGACAGATTGATTTTAGCAGACACCCAACAACAGGCACCCAACCGTCCATACCTCTGTTTTTCTTAGGATTAGGCAGTAAAGTAGTTTAATGATCAAAAGCCGGAGGCCTGGCATTAAACGGTCCTAGTTTACTGTCCCAGGTTTGCTACTTTACGAATTTGTGATCTTAGGAAGTTACGTAACTTTTACAGGCTTTAATCTTCCTAGCTGTGGACGGAGACTAATGAGAGCCTGTATCTCATAGTTTGTGTAAAGCTTAAAGAGTGGTATTTATTTCATTGCCTGTCTCAGGATCAGAACTCAGTAATATTCTCCGTGAGGAAGAGAGAGAAGAAAGAGACTAAGAAGTCCAAAGGATAATACGATGTGGTTGGATGAGGACGCTATGTTAAGGCATTTAAATCCCATGTCTATTTCTGACTAGCTGTCTCATTTTGGAAGGCAACTTTGAGACACATCAATTTCCAAATCTATAAAAATGGAGGATGCTAGTGCATATTTGGGGGAGTTCTGAGGGTTATACAAGACAGTGCTCATAGAAGTGTGTCATATCCTGAAGTGAGAACTAAATAAAAGCTAAGTATGGTGTTACGCTACCAATGGTGAGTGTAATTTGCCTGTGACTTATAAGGGACTTTCATTGTAAAAATCCAGATGCTCTATCAGTTCCATATTCTTCTGATCAAACTCATAATCCTTAATAATTAGGGCAAAGCTTGGATCCTGAAAGTATTCTGTCACCAGGAAGTGCTGCCAGAGTTCTGCCATACCTTTCGACTTCAGTGTGGCTTCTGTCAACACACACTATTCCCTGTGTGGGGCTTTTACTTGCCACTGGATCCATTTTGTTTGGTACAGAACAAAGTGTAGAGTAATTAGTGGTCCCCTCCTTTAGTGTCCCTCAACTAAGGATTAGTAACCTTTTCTAACACAGGCTCCTAGATTTTCCTTTCATTTCCTTTGCTAGAATATGGCTTGATGGTTCACCTATTACTGAAGCTACCTGAAGCTTAGATCACATGACTACATCCCCTTCTATGTAAACAATTTGTATTGAAATTCTACCTTTGGAGTTTGCTTCCAAAGAAAGCCAAACAAAGACATGTGGCTATGCCAGTAAGCCATTTCAATCATATTTCTGTAGCTCGGACGCAGGAAGCTTACTGCTCAGCTAGTTACAAGAGAACAATTCAGTCTGGCTTCAGGCTTAATACTTACATTGGGATATATGTGACTGAGACTCTGTTAATATTTTTTTCTTGTGTGTGTGTGTACTGATCTTGATCTGAAGACTTGGTGTGCTTATGTTGGGAGAGGGTTGTGAAAAGATCATTTGACTTTTTGGGTCCAAATAACATCGTGGGTTCAGGATGAGATGAGTGAAAAGAGACCATTGTCATAATTCCAGGACCAAAATTGGGGCTTTAGGTTTCTATGGTAGGTGAAAAGAATGGAGTTCTAACTTTATAGGTTATAAGATTCAAGATTTTTGAGGACGATGCTAGTTCTAAAACACCTAGATGTCATAGTGTCTTTCTGATTAGATGTTTCCTTACACTGGCTGCCTTGATTCATGGTAATGGCTACCTGAGGATATTCTCTATGGTCATGCCTGAGAAGACTTGAGGTCATAGGGCTAGATGTCCATTTCCTATCATCCTCTTCAATTGAACCACTTATACTTATGCAATTATGATCAGAGGTTGTGAAAACCTTTCCTGTCTCTATGAAAATACAGCCATTGTAATATGGAAACAATGTGTTTATAGGCATTTTTCTGGGAAAGAAGTGATGACATTTAAGATTCTAATAAACATACTCAACATATTAATTACTTCAGATTAATGTCTGATTTGGGTACTTAGACTTTGGAGAGGGAATATTGTTGTGCAGTGTTCATATTATCTGTAACAATAGTGCCTCTTGGTCAAGGATTCACCTTTTAATAAACCATGTCTTCCTTGGCAAGGTGCAAGGAGCTGACATCTCTCAATTTAACGGGGACACAGTAACAGTGTAATAAGTTGGAGCTTATATATTGAAGTGTTAAGTCATCCTTTACATTGGTTGTTTATTATGTTGGTGGTGTCATTGTATTTTAGGCTCTCTTCCTTGGATACCAATGCCATGGGGGGAATTATTTCTCCTTTCCTTCAGTCCTAGCTTATGTTACTTCAAAAGTGGGCTTTTTAATGAAGGGAGCCTATTTAGAGGGTAGAATAAAACCTTCAAAGAAAGGATGACTAGGGTCGTGTGAGATAGGTCAAGCTACAACACCTGATAACCTAAGTTCGTTTCTTGACTCTATATGGTAAAAGGAGAGAACTGGCTTCTACAAGTTGTCCTCTAATCTCCACATGAACAAATGACATGTGTGTATGCCCCTCATAAATTAATAAGTATAAACCTAGAAAATAAAGAGTACAACTCAGAATCAACAGTGTAATATTTTTGATACAGGGTCTTCATCTGCAGTCCAGGAGGCTGACTTTGAACTTATTATGTAACCCAGACTGTCTTTGACTTGCAAATGGTGAGCGTCTCATAGACAATGTATGGTAGAATATACTTCTTTCTGTTTTTTGTTCTTTTTTCATGATCTCTGGCAATGCAATACTAGAAAAGGAGAACAGTCCCAGGAATGATCTACTGATGGGGTCTACACAGGCTCAACATCTTATCAGGAGAGTATGTGTTTATAAACGATTAAATTGAAGCACAGGGATTGTCCCTGCAATTGGGTTCAGGGTAGAGGGGAACAGCAGAGAGGTGACTGGGATGAAGTCATCCCAAAGGATACAGAGGAATTCTGAGAAACAATAGGTTTAAACTTCCGACTTGGCAGCTAAGCCTGCTTTTGCTATTACACACTCTCAGACTGCCATGGAGCCTGATAGACTTCATCATCACTTCCTGTTGTTTATGCTTTTGCGATAGCTTTGGATGTTGTTTTAATGGCATTGTTACAGCTTAACACTAGTGTTATTTATGAATCACTTTCTTTCAGAAGGGCTGTAGAGAGTCTCACAGAACTAGAAGGGGCATTGGAGCAATAGATTTCACTGTTCATGTACACTGCATTGAGGCCAAAGGGGAGACAGCCATGTTAAGGGAGATAATTTCTAGGGACAAGATATTCGTATGAATTTGTTAGTCAAGGCCATTTGGTTGTAAGCAGCAGAACCTAATGCAGTTAGAGCCTACAGATTAAATGCACAAAAACTTTATTTCTTTTGCTTTACTTTTATCTTTTCTAAAATTTGTTTCTTCCATGACTTAAACAGAAACATATTTTTTCATAAAGGCACAGCATGGTGATTTCAGTGGTGTTTTTCTACATGTACCTATCCATTTTTACTTTATGTTCCTCCTTTCCTTGTTAGTCTCCCAATCATAATCTCAGATAACTGGTCAATAATCTCATATATATGCACAATATGAGATATATTATATATTCAAACACATTTTATTCTAAACTCATGTATATATTATATACAGACATGTAAATGTTTCCAGATTATGGTATCATAAAAGGAAGTATTAGATACTTACTTTATATGCCTGTGTCCCTTTTATAAAAAATATTGTGAAATATAGAATCCCATTTAAAAGAGCTAAAATATATCTGTATGGCTTAGAGAACAGTAAAACATGTACTAGTGCTATATTTAACCCCTGAAAGAAGAAGGAGAAAGTCACTCATGCCTTAGGATCTGCCTCCACATCACTGGAATTTCTTGTTTCTTTCCCTCGAGAACTGAGCCGTCTGGAATCAGTCCTGTGCCTCTCTTTATATACTTTACGGTTTCTTTTCAACTCTACTTCGTAGTCAAAATGGCAGGCTCTAATCGACCCTTTTTAACAGGTGCCCAATATTTCATCATGAGGACACATTTGTTACATTTCTTTGTGGTTAGTAATTTTGCCTCCATTTAATTTTTTTATAACATGACCAATCCTCCAATCAATGTCCTTGCGTATTTGCACTGGTGATATATTTTTGTCTGGTGGAATCCAGGAGAGGGATTGATGAATAGAAGGGGACTTGCATTTTAAATATGAGCAGATGCTATCCTATTGCTTTTCAGAACATTGTCACACTTCACTGTCTTCACACAGCATGTGAGAGCATCCTTTTCACACAGCCCTGGTAGTGATGGGGATATTGATCTTTTTCATTGTGCTAGTCTGAGGAGTGCAAAACCAAAGCTCATTGTTACTTTAATTTGCATTTTCCAGACTATCAGTGAATCTGAGAGTCTTGCATTTGTCTGAAGGCCACTTAGTGGAGCCTTTCTGTGAATGGACTCTTCATGACTTCTCTCATTTCTTCAATCAGAGACACTTGTCCTTTTCCTGTCTTTCCAATGAGAATTATTGCCTACTTCAAGTAAACCATATTTTGCCATCAAATGTGTTGCTTTCTTATGCAGTAAAGTGTCTGTTACTAACTTCATCCCTCTGGCCTTGATAAAGACAATTTCTCTACTCTTATCTCTAAAAAGTGGATTAGACTTATTATAGAATGATTGGTTTTAAACTTGAAGTTTTTCCTTTCTTATATGTAAATCTCAGTCAAATGGGCATTTGTGTTTAGTGGTAGTTGGAGGTCCATGGTCATTCCCTTTTTCAATGGTAAGAATGCTGATAAGAGCTAATGTGTACTGCTTATTGTGTTCAACAGAGGAGCCTTCTGTGAGTTAGCCAACGCTGACTCCTGTCTCCCACAACTCATAGATACAGAACACCATATTATCCCAATTTCATTATTGAAGAAAATGAACCACAGAGAGCTTGAATCAGCAGTCCAAAAGTCACATGGTTGGTAAAGTAGTGAAAGTGAGATTAAGCCCTGGAAAAAGAGTGCTGAAGCCGGCACCCTTCCTTTATGGCTCTTGTGTGGCAGACTGCTTGGGCCAGGACTCTATCCTTTCTCCATGATATACATTACTTTTCTTGTTTTTTTTTATCACATTCTCACATATGCCAGAGTCTGTATGTACATTCTCTAGCTGCTCCTTGATCTAGTAAAGTAATTTCTTACTGACTCACAGTAGCTCTGTATCTGTATCATCTACTCTATCTCCTTTCTTTACCTTTTGTCATTCACATATTGACTATTTCTAGGCATCTCACTTCTCCACACAATTTGTGTTTGTTTTTATTTGGATAAAATGTATTATGGGATTCTGAGTAAAATGATATTAAATAAACATATAGACTGAAGATAGATTCATATTAAGTGCTTCCAATTAAAACATGATACATTTTCCATTTCATTCCAATATTTATATGCCAGTAAGACTTCATGTTCTTTATATTGTCTTTTAGATTGCAATTTAGAGAAAATAATTCATAAGTAATTTAAGGTCTTATTGATATCTTCAATAAAATATTTTCCTCAATTCGGTGTTTTAGTGATTATTAATGTGCTGGAGAAGAGGTATTGATTGACTGTATCTACTTTATTTATTCAACATAAAAAACCTATCAATATATTATTTTTCATTCAATGGATTTTCTTTATTTTATTACTTTATTTTAAACATTTTAATTAATTCTTTGATAATTTCATATAATATGTTTTCATCATATTTTACTCCATCCCTTTAACTCCTCCAAGATCCATCCACCCTTGCCTCCTACCCTCCCAATCAACCTTTCTTTCTTTCTTTCTTTCTTTCTTTCTTTCTTTCTTTCTTTCTTTCTTTCTTCCTTCCTTCCTTCCTTCCTTCCTTCCTTCCTTCCTTCCTTTCTTTCTTTCTCTTTCCTTTCCTTTCCTTTCCTTTCCCTTCCCTTCCTCCCTCCCTCCCTCCGTTCCTTCCTTCCTTCCTTCCTTCCTTCCTTCCTTCCTTCCTTCCTTCCTTCCTTCCTTCCTTCCTTCCTTCCTTTTATTCAGTAAGCCATTACATCCAGTTTATGATGTCCCCATATACTCCTGGATATAGGGCCATCCACTGGAATGTGTTAACCCACCAAGAGCCACATCATTAATTGTCATTCTGGGTGACGTTCCCTCACCCAGAAGTCATCAACTGTCCATCACCCCCAGTTATCTGTAGGGGCTCATGAAGCCCTCCTTTACACCTCACTAGAGTGTTAATTGACTTGGTCTTGTGAAGGTCTTGTTCAATGACAACTGCTATGAATTCATGAGTGCAGCAGTCCTATCCTGTCTAAAAGACACTCAGGTCTTTCCAGACTTCTTACTCTTATGATCTTTCTGCTTCCTCTTCCACACTGGTCACTAAGCCCTGGGCAAGTAGTTGATGTAGTGCCCTATATTCAGGACACCTCTGACAAATAACTCCAGAGAAGATATGCCACATATGGCACTGGGCTTTTTATTTGTCAATCTATGGTTCTGGGCATAAGCATAATGTGTAGGGTAACTCCAATTAAACTCGTTTATATGAATATATATCTATATATCTATATCTATTGTTTGAACTACCTACCTAGGTCTACAATCTGATTTTTTGTTTAAATTCATAGGATATAGGTGAAACTGAACCAGGTCCTCTTTCTTGCCAAGACAATGCTGTATCTTCTTCATTGCTGCAGGTTTACAAAGGACTCAAGTATTAATGAGTCTATTAGCTGACCTTGGTTCATCCTAACAAAATACACTCATTTCAGATTCATCCTGTGCTTTTGCTGTTGCTATTTTATTTTCCCACAATGTATTTTCTCCTTTCTCAGTTCACCTACTAATACTTCTTTGTTAAGCTGTGTTGCCCCTCTTGGAAATCCTCCCTGCAAACTACCAGAGCATCCTTGTACCTCTCAGTCACCAAGCTTACCATCTCACTTATCTGTGCATGTGTCTGTTGTTCCCATCAGCTGTCAATAAAAAAGCATTGTTAGTGCCCTTAGTTTCTAGCTATGAATGATATAAAGGTGGCTGTAGTAAATATTTTCTGAATAACTGAATAAATGTATACATGCACCATGTAATTCTTTCTTAGCAGGGATGTTAGTTATATCATTTCATATTTGATATCTAATTTTGTCCTCTAATTGTATTAACCTCCTAGTTCTTGTCTTTCTCTATAAGGATATTTAATACTCCTGTGAAAACATTTATACGGCCGTACATCTCTTTCTTGCATCTTGGGCCAACCCTCCCTTTCCTGGCTTTGGTCTATTCTGACCTTGTTTGTTTGTTTCTACTGCCTTATCATTCTGTTACAGAAATAAGTGACACCATCTAGTTGATTTTTGCCCTGCTAAGAAGGAAGAGGGGACAGAGATGGTCCAACATCTGTGACCTTTTCTTTCTTTTGTTTCCTCCCCAGTAGTTCCTACCTGTGAATCTATTATACAGCTTAGCTGTAGTTGCACAAAAGGACTATATGCTAAAATTACTTGCTCCATAATTAAGGAAGCTCAAAGGGGTATGCCTTGGTGGTAATTATGTTTTAGAAGAAAAGCAGAGAGATAGTTAATGTATGTCTCATGCCAGAATTCCAGGAAAACGTGGGTTAGGAAGATATTTTGGGCTGAGCAATGTCCTATCAGTGAGGTTCAACTCTCTGTACATAAATGACTGAGGACTATGCCTGGGGTATTTTCTGGATTATACAAATACAGCCTTGTTGATATGGAACTTCTGTGGGTGGAAATATGAGACATCTGCATTCTTGGATGCTGTGGAAGTCTGAGCTCTATCATGTATAAGTTGGGGTTGCCCATGTGAGATGATCTATAGTATCTCTTTGAGCCTAAGAATGAAGTATGTACAGGGGTTTACACCTTATTTCTGCTACCATTCATGCTGCGGAAAGAGATAGGCAACTGTAGGAACCACTGTAGTACATTGTTGGGATCTGAAGGTTGTGGATCAGATGATTAGTGAGGTTCAATGACCGAGTCTGATGTCAGTTAGATGTTAACAATCTCATGCACGAGTTTAATTTCTACATGCTCCTAAGAAGGAAGATAATACAGACCCTTCCTCACTGGGTGACTTAAGCATATGATAGGATAATACATGTGAAAACATGTAGAGGGGAGTATGCATGGTGTGTGGAGTTGGCTAATGCAGTACTTATCACTAGAGTTACTGAGAAATCTAAGTTAGGGTGTGGGGCCCATGCCATTGGGGGAAAGGACCGACTAAGTTTCTTTTAGTTCTCCTTGGAAAGTCAAGATTTGCTTCATGATTGTCCCAGAAATAAAAGTTGGTGTCAAGTTATCTTTTCTCCATGATGTCTGACCCTGTTTTTCTTTGTTCCCTGGTCAACCAAAATGCAGAATTCTTATATTTTCTTTGAACGCCCTAATGATGCTGTGATCCTTACAGACTCTGTGGGAAATTTCGAGGAGATTCAGAAAACAAGAGTTCAGGAAGCAGCACAGCAGTTTGCCTTCTGTATTCTCATCTCTCTTCTTTCTCCCTCACTCCTAGTCTTCTTTTATTCCTCCTTCATCTCCAATCCTCTCCACCCTATATTTCCTTTCTCCCCTTAACGTTGTGTCCTTCCAACCCTCCCATCTCTTCCTCTCGCTGACCACTCTCTCCCTGCTTCTTGTGTCTCTTCTCCCCATCTCTCCCATCCTTCCTGATTTTATTCACCCTTTCTGGTTCTTCCTTTCCAATACTCCTCTTCCCTGACTCCCATCTGCCATCTCTGTATTCTCTCCCATCTCTCCTCTTCTCATCCATCTCCTCTTCCTCTTGAGGAAGAGTTCTCCCTTGTTTCTTTTCTTTGAATGGACTTACTAAAGCATTTTTTTTTTTTTGGTTTTGTTTTATTTTACAAGAGCAACTCTTTCTGTAAGGAAAAAAGCTTTACTAGATGCCAAGATGGCAACATTTCTCCTTATTATAACCTATTAGGACTGGAGGTGTCCTTGGAGCCCAGTGAGCTCAGAGGTTCTCAGAGGAACTAGTTGGTCATGATACCCTCCGCAGCACTTAAAAAGCCAAGCCCTGTTCCAAGTACTGCTGGATTACAAGGCCAGCATGGGGGCTTGGCCTGGCATTTGTATGGACTGTCCCCAAATGTATTTATTTTAATTTAGGAAGGCTTCAATTGCAGGTCAAATTCCACTACTTACTAATGGAGCCATCTCACTGGAGCTATTGAGACTTTCAGAGGGGGCTGGGGAAATGGTTCAGTCAGTAAAATACTTGCTGTACAAGTGCGAAGATCTGAGCTCAATCCCCAGACCCCACATCTAAAAAAAGCTTGATGCGGTGATGCATGCCTGTAATCCCAGGGCTGAGAAGGGAGGCATGGACATGCAGATCCTTGGGACTAGCTGGCTGGGCAGCCTAGCCTCTTTGGTGAGCTCCAGGGCAATGAGAGACTGTATCTCAAACAACAAATAGGTGGTACTTAAGAAAGAAACCTGGCCGGGTGGTGGTGGCACATGCCTTTAATCCCAGCACTCGGGAGGCAGAGGCAGGCGGATCTCTGTGAGTTCGAGGCCAGCCTGGTCCCCAAAGCGAGTTCCAGGAAAGGCACAAAGCTACACAGAGAAACCCTGTCTCGAAAAACAAAAACAACAACAAAAAACAAACAAAAGAAAAAAAGAAAAGAAAGAAACCTGGCCTCCCCACACATGGTTGCATACTTATATATACAGATGCACACACATGTGCACTTATACACACATGAAGATACACACACACACACACATACACACAAACCTTCATAGTCTCAGAAATATTGGTGACATGTAAACATTTTCCCCTCAGATAACAGGCAGTGATCATCAGTTTGGGTGATAATATAGTAAACATTAAAATCTTTAGAGGTAAGGGTTTGTCTCTGCATACGGAAAACAGTTGTGTAGCTTGGTCTATTTGAGGGGCCTCTGGCAGTGGGATCAGGATCTATCCCGGGTGCATGAAGTGGCTTTCTGTAGCCTAGTACCTATGGTGGGATGCCTTGCTCAGTCTTGATGTGGAGGGAGGAGCTTGGTGCTGCCTCAACTGAATGTACCAGGCTTTGCTGACTCCCCATGGGAGCCCCTATCCTTTTGGTGGAGGGGATAGGGGTAAGTTGCAGGGGGAGTCTGGGAGAGGGAAGAGGGGTGAGGGTGGGATCTGTGGTTGGTATGTAAAATGAATTTAAAAAAAATTAAAAAAAAACATCATTAGGGGTTTTCTTCTCTGGTCTTTATCAACAGTGTAGTATGTTGGCTAATTCTCTGAGGGCACAGAATGATGATCAAAGAAAGCCACAGCATATTTGAGAAAGGGAGAGGAGTTAGTCAGTGCCATCGGTCTACCTAGCTGCCTCTAGACTTTTCCTAAAAAGTCCTGGAACCAGTCTGAAGTGAGGAAATAAAAATATACCTGCATTATAAATTTACTTTCCCAAGACGATTTCAATGAATCTTTAGAACAACCTTATAAAGTAAATGTTATTACTGCATTCCGATACAAATGCCTGTAGGAAAAGCAGTTTTAAAGCTACTATGCACACATCTTGATCATTTAGCACATTCCAAATAAGTGCTGAGGGGACTTTGAGGTCTTAGGATTCTTAAACACAATTGGTGGAGTGTTTAATATGGAAAAGCCAGCCGCCAGTGCAAGAAAGCCATCAAGATTGGACCACATGAGGATGTGAGAAACTGAGGTCACACCCATCTGCTCTTGGAAGAACCTAGGCCATAGTTAGTAAGTCCTGCTAAGATCCCTGCTGATTTCAGATCCACTCTTTTCAGGATGTCACCAGGTTAGAGTTGCCTCCGTTTCTGGGCTCCAGGAGTATACTTTCCCACTCTAACAAGAACCCTGATCTATCTTTCCCTCTTGGAGTTGCAGGAAGAGCCTCTCTAACAGCAAACTCCAAGGAGTTGTTCTTAAGCAGGAGCCTTGATAATAAGAATCTTCCTCATGATGGGGGGCACTTGTGATTTCATAATAACTAAATTCCAATGGTGGTAAATCCCAGCATTCAATGCAGGAGCTGCTTGTAACCTGTGCTGCTAGCTTATGTTATGCATCCCGCCCCACCCCCATCCCAGCCAATGCATCTAAACCTCACTCTCTATTTCTTCTTAAGCTCATTTAATTTTAGCCTGAAATACTTAGTCCAAATAGAACCCACCACATTAGTTGTGCCCACAGCAAATGGCTTATTAACTCTCTCTACCAGGCAATAAGGTGAAGGGGAAAGAATGGGGTAGAGACTAGGGTAGATCAAGGCTCCTTGGGATTTGCCAGCACCGGAAGAAGGGGAAGGCTGTGCATATCAGTTGTACAAATAACCAGAGAAGAGGGGAGAAAGCAGTGTGTGTGGAGAAACGAAGAGCAGGCTGTGATGGGAACAGATTGCCCAAAAGGCAGGTGGGTGGTAGGAAGTAAAAATAACCAAGGAGTGACCAAGCCTTCATTTTCTTTGAAACACTCATACTTTGGGGATATATTGAAACTGCTAATTTTGTTGGCACATTGATGTCTCCTTCTAATTAATGAAGGGCTTATTAGGCAAACCATCAAAGGGGAGAGAAGCAAGCTGCTCACAGAGAAAAAAGGGGGATGCATTGAACTTAGCTTCACAGTCACGACCAAGGGGGTGTCACTGGCTATGTGGTTGCTTGTGGGCGAGCTGGAGCCTAAGCCTTCTGCTGGGATTCTTGCCTTCTGGCTCCTCATCTCATGGCTGCCACCCCAGTCCTCCACAGCTCCCAAACAGCTTGCTTCTGGCCCCAGTTGACTTTTGAATCCCAGATCTGTCCCTGATTCATGCTGGTGAACATGTTGTATGGGACTTGGTATAAGTCAGAGGTCATGGATTTTAGTTTAAGTCTCACAAAGTGTGTGTGTGTGTGTGTGTGTGTGTGTGTGTGTGTGTGTGTGTGTGTGTGTGTGTATGCACTTATGCCAGAGGTCAACCTTTGGTGTTTTTCCTCAGACACAGTGCATTTTGTTCTTTGAGATAAGGTCTCTAGATAGCCAGAAGCTTGCCAAGAAGGTAAGGCTCGCTGGCCAGTAAGCCCCAGGGATCAGACCACCCCTCCCCAGCTCTGAGGTTACAAGCATACATCACTATGCCCAGCTCTTTTATGTGTCTTTTAACACCATGAATAATGCAATTGGTTATTATGGAAAGCTGTTAAATTTTGATGACAATGAAGAGTATGTGATGAGCTCTCTCCTTTAGTCTCAAAGGAGCGGTTCCTGAGAGAGAGTCAGCATTGCCCCATAGCCTGGGAATGCTCTTCTGGTACTGAGGGTTACTGGATAAGTGGCATGGCCATTTCCTGGGGCAAATCCAGAGACTGGAGGTTTTCATTGTCTTTCCATTCTCCAACCTGGCAGCTTCTGCTCTCCTTACTCTCATTTTCCTGCCACTACATTCAAACATCTATTCTGTGACTCATGCTGAGAAGTTGCTAAATTGGAAATTATTCCTTATTAAGTTATAAGAATAACATAGATGCCATTTCCATTTTAATCCAGAGCTCTGGAGATCCAAAAATCTATCAAACTCCAAGAAACTCTCAAAGGGTGTACTATCAAATGCCACATCTTGCGGATGCAGAAAGAGGTGTGCAGCTGAGAGTGGACTCACCTGGGCTCCTTATGCAAACACATGTGGATCCTGGTTCTGGGACATATTGATGTGTCATGATCACTTGCAATGTGTGTCACATCAACTATGACCACAAATAATAATTCATATACTGAAATTTTACACAAAGCTTATTGGATATTTAATTAGATCAGGTTCAAGGTGATGGGTGACATGACATGGCACCTGTACTCTCTCATAGGACTGCACCTTGTATGAACACAGGTTGGCTGTACAAAGAAAGAAAGAACCAACTTGAAGTTCCTCAATGCTAGTAATGCCTGATCATTTTTGTAGAGCTTTAAAGGCTGAATTGTGATCAGTTTTTTTTTTTTCGTATCAGGTGATGGTAAAAAGATACCTATAGGAGAGTCCCACCTTAAAACTCAGTCTATTAATTTGATGAGAAAGGGGAAGTGTCACAGAGTGGAAAGAACCCAAAGAGTCTCACAGTTCAGTTTGTAAGCTGGGTGACCTTGAACAAGGCACTCAACCACTCCAAGCTTAGGTATTCTCATCTATATAATGGAGGGAAAAGCCCACCTCCATTTCGTAGGGATAAGAACCAAGATGAATGAAGGTCCTAATACCAAGCCAGGTACCCAGAGGCATTCAGTTAATATGAAAGCTATGGAATTACCATCATTGCTCTGATTTTGCATCTCTCTTAAGCATTTGCTAAGAGTATATGTATCTATTTTGTGAGAATACAGGCCCAGCATCTAACTGTACACAGGAGACCACTTTGCCTCCTGCACAGCTGGTATTTAAAGCATCAGAAAGAATCTACACTCATGGTACTTGTTAGAGCATTCAGTCACAGTCTGTTATAGTCCAGCATCTGCCAGAGGTTTACCCAAGGCACCTGGCACTTATTTTCATTGCATGTTCACATAATAACTCTTACAGCACTTACCATGTGCATTGTTAAAAGACTACTAACTTGTTTAATCCACACAATGACTTTATAAGCACCACCACCCTCACTTACACAAGACAAGATGAGGCACAGAAATGTTAAGTCAATTTTCCAGCATTACAGAGCTAGCAGCTGGTCCAGCAAGACTTGATCCTACTGGTATGGTTCTAGAGTTTGGAAACATCACTACTATAGGAGGGAGAGAGGTGGCCTCAAGTTCACCATTGATCTTCCCAGACTCATCAAGTTCTCCTGAATTTCATGAAGTTGTCAGAAAGCAAGAGACCCAAATATGTGACTTCGGAGCTCTCTTTGTCTTTCCTATTTAGTGTCCAACTCTCTATTTCTAAGTCACTTGTTCAGGCATTCTGTGTCTTAGCCAAAATCCTGGGCAAGTATTGTCTTGCATGATTCCTAATGGTCCAACATGAAAACCAAGTAACTAATAGAATGTGTCCGCAAAAGATCCTCTCTGTTTTCTTTAGCACGAAACAAGACCTCTGAAGTCCACAGTTCTGTGTCTACTATTAGGAATATTCAACCTTATGATATTGTAAGACGACTTTGTTGGGTCACAGTCTTAGCTGTTCTGTGATGCATGGGCCCAAGAATGCAGGTTACAGTAATCTGCCACTATACTCGTTTTTATGTCTCTGAGCAAAGTTCTAGGCCCAGGTTAAGTCACCAAATCTTCCCAGCTATCTGCCAATATGACCCTTTGATTCCTTTAGAAGGAGGGTATCTGTTTCTAACTGGATTATTATTTTTAATTGGTTAATTATATTTAATACCTCTGTATCTTTTGGCTATATGGAGGGAATAAATGATATATAAGCCAATGTGAAACATACAATGATTTTCTTACTATGTAAAATATTTCAATGTATATCAACTACAGAAGAAGGGGGATGAGAAACTCATGATAAATTATGTTATCTATTATGACTGGTTACCATTTTCTCATTGCTTTCTTTGTACCGATGTTTCACATATATTATTTTTTTAATTTATGCAGACCCAGCTAATTAGAAATAAGGCTCTGATTCTAAACTGAGTCTTTCCTGATATCAGCTCATGTCCTTCATATCAAAATAACTTACTATGTATATGAATTTGGTTTAGTCACATATCTCAAATTTTGTCCAAATGAGGCAACACATCTTTTCACCTTTTGACCTTAGGTAAAGAAAGCTGAATATAAACCTTTTCATTTATAACCCACCATCGTCAGCAATATAAGGCCTCCCAGGTTTTATTTAAATTTCCCCCTTTATCCTTAATCATAATACCTTGTGTTTCCTCTTTCTCAGGGATATCCATTATTACAGTATAGGGTCTATATGCATATTTAAATATGCATATTTTCTTTTTGAAAAATGAGTAATATATTCATGTTGTCATGCATTTAAAATTTCTATTGACAATAATGTGATTTATTTTGATGCAGTTCTCACTTTTCACTCAGCATTAAACTTGTACAATCTTTCCTTATTACTGTGCTTTTATTCAGTATGTTCTTTCTAACTGTGTGCAGCATTTCATTTTTGAAATGCCTTTACCTTGGTTCCCCTGATGAAGCACTCTTCTTCAGTTCTGCTATTTCCAGGAGGGTGGTCCATGGCCCAAGATAGAACTTCTCAGGGCTACATTATCAAGAGTAGTGCTGCTGGGTTGTATGGTATATGCATGCTCAATTGCTTCAGATGCTTCCAGACTGCTTTCCAGAAGGGTTATGCCACCTTAGTTCCCATCAGCCATGCATAAGGATGTAGTGTGAACTGTCCTCATCCTTGACAGTGCTTGACATTGTCCATCCTGTGACCACTGCCATTTGATATATCTAGAAGTATATATTAAAAAGGTCTCCAATGAGTTTAGAAAGAGTTTATTTGATCTTGTGTGTACCTCTGAGGCTCTTTATGACAGGATGATGATTTGGTGGATACAGGGGCAGGGGAGCAGTTGGCTTTTCTTTGTGCTCTCTACACAATTGGTATATGTGTCTCCTATGACACCTAATGTTGCTGTCCTTTGTGGAATAGTTATTTGTGTATTTGTCTCCAGGGAGCATCCTGTGGATTGCAGACAGTGCCTTTTCTCAACACCTCTGCATGCCTCGCATTAATTTATTTCGGGCAAGATCTAGTGTTTTCTGACATGAGTTGTCTGCATTGTTTCTAGAAGGTTCTTCCTGCAAATCAGAGGCCATGGGTTGCAAAAGGAAGGGTTGGAGCTAGGAACAGAAAGCCACAGTTGACTCCTTTTCTTTCTATTGGGATGAGTCGATGCTTTTCCTTCTCTTAGCTATTATCTTTCTATGTTAGCCAGAGTCACTTCCATTAGGATAGATATGCCATAGGAAAATGCTCCAGTCAAATCAGATCTGTGAACATGCAGACTTTCTTCACCAATGAATTGATGTCTGAAAGTTATGTCAGACTATTGATTTGTTGTCTTCTCTGGTAACCTCCTGCCTGGGACCAGGAAAGGAATTCCCAGAGACCGTAAACACGTGTTTCTCAGCCAAGGACTCAGGTCCTAACCTTGCTAGGCAGAATGGTTGATTAATTTCATAATGCATGAGTGTTTGTTTAGCAAACAGGAACACTTCTAATTAAACCCTTGTTGGAGATACAGAAGTGTAACCTTTCTCTCCAAGCTGGTTTCCTGCTGGCCCATAGACCCCTGGGGGAGTATATGCTGTGAGGATGATTAAGAGTGGCCATTTTTATTAACCATTCAGAGGCTAATGTCCAGTTTCTATTGCAAAGTTTGGCTTCTTTACCCAGAACTTTCTCTCCCCTCCCCCCATTATATCAGTGTATAGAATGCAGGCAGATCTTGAGACATTAATCTTGAAACTTGGGGTGGAGGAGTGTTAAAGGTAACTTCCAAGAGGAGACTCCATACCATGTAAAGCTTTAAGAAGGAAACAGTGATTCTTACAAGTATCTCCTATCACTCCTAATCTGAGATCCAGCTACAATAGTACCAGGCCTTCATTTAGAGGCCCGAGTCTATTAAAGATTAGATACATCCCAGGCACATGTTTTTTAGCAAGGTGATTGTGTTAGTTGGTTTTAGATAGATTATGCTGCAGTAACAAGTTAACTCCCAAATCTTGCTGTCTTAAAACAACATTGTTTTCACTCATTACATGTTTAATGTGGGGAACTCTGGAACTGTGACAATCATAGACCTCCAGGGACCAGGTATTGAGAAGCTCCACAATGTGTTGATATGACCAAAGCTGAGAAAAATAACAAGTCTTTCCTGTTGAAAGTTTTCATCTGTCAAATCAATAACTATTTTTCATTATGAGGTACTAGAGAACCTGTCTTCCCGGAGATAAAGGAAGACTGGGACTAACAAAGAATATTAGTAAAAATCTACCATAATACTGATCATGAGAAAATGATAACAGCCTTGATAAATATCAGATCCAATGGTCATCATATACACACCTTTGAAGAAAATAGAAATGTAGATTCTTACAATGTAGGGAACCTGGATCCAGATTCAAACCATACAATGGAGGACCTTATAGGTTATTTCCATGGGGATTCTGGAGAGGGACAAGTGGGGGAGAAGATGAGATGGTGCCCACTTGTCTGTCATGTAAGTAGCTGTGTTTTAGAGGATGCATTTCTGGAAGGATGTGATTTCCACATCTCTGCTATCCTGAACACAACCCAAGAGCATACTCCAATTTTTCACCATCCCTTCTTCAAGTCGTCACTGAGCCATGAATACCTTCCCATGTGTGGTCCCTTTAGCATACGCCTCCGAAGATGTTTTTGTCTCCCTTGCTTTGAATTCTTTATGTTGATGAGTGACATTGCATTAGCTTTTCTGACAATCATGTTGATATTTTTGGTTCATTTTGAACCTCGTGATGGTTCCTGTAATACAAGGAGACATGCACATTAAAAGAAGGGTAGTAGTCTGCAATATATGTATTGTTCTGGGACAGCTGCAGTTACAGTTGCCCATGCCATGGTCTCTCCTGCAATGTATCCCTGTATCCCTGATACTCTTGCATCAATATCAGCAGATAAAATGAATAGCGCCACCCCTCCCCCTGTGTGTGTGTGTGTGTGTGTGTGTGTGTGTGTATCTGCTCTTGACTCTAGATAGCGCTATTATGGCTTTTACCAATGGAAAGTTTTCATTTAATACTGAGAAATTTTTAGGAGCAGTCCTTAACTAGGCTGGCAGTTTTATTTTCTGGTTCCCAGAAGCCAGTTGCCACATAAGATGACAACTGCTAAGAGATTGCCATGCTACAAGAAGCCCAAGCTTGATGGACAGTTCTTCGGTAATGAGATGCAACAAGGAGAAATAAGGAAACAAAGGATGTCTGAGGCATATGAGTAGAGAAGTCATCTTGGATATTTTGCCCAGCTGACACTTCACCTGCCACCAGCCTTCCTGTACTTGGCTGTAACCTTGAGAAATTCTGAGCTTAAACTGCCTAGTTGACTCAACCAGTTTACAGAGCCATTGTTTTAAGCCATACACTTTGGGGTAGTGCATAATGAACAACAGATGACCATAATAGAATTTTTTATGAGAAGCAAATCTCTAGGATTGCACTTTTTAATTTTTCATTGTTTGTCAGTTTTAATTGTTTCTACAATGAATTACTTTACCCCAACCCTCCTCCTCAACAGTCTCACCTTTTAACCTCTGCATTCGTGTCTTCATATGGAGTGTGGTTCACTGAGTTTAATTGGAGTTTCTTGTCTGAGGATGGGTGGCAGGAAATTTACTGGAGCAAGGGCAACTTCCCAGTGGCTAAACCACTGAAGAAAATGACACTCTTCTCCAACAACTGTTGATTGACAATAGTCTCTCAGGGAGTTGATTGACAATAGTCTCTCAGGGAGGGGTGATGTGATTCTCAAGTCACTCCATCTACAATAGCCTGGATATGATTTGACTTTACATCTTAGTCACTTTTCTATCCAAACAATTCATTAAAGAACCACTGTCATCTTTATTTGGTCTTGAGAAAGTTTCTTGGGTCATTTTTTAAAATGTAATCCTTCAGGCTACATTTTATAGCAATTTTCTCCATGCCATTTGTACCATGTTTTGATCAACTTTGTATTGGCTAAAAAGATGAAAGTAAAAAAGATTACTGTTTTCAAACACTGACTCCTACACTTGCTTTAAATTTCATCGAAGATCAGGGTAATTCCTTCTCCTTAGCTCATCTTCATTCATACTTTATCATCAGGAGATGAATTAGTTAGCACTTTTGAAAATCTACCTGGAGATTTTCTTAGCTGGCTCCACACAGCATGCAGGGTGAATTTCATATACTGCGTGTGACAATCTTTCTAAAGTCCTACTTTATAGCACATGCCATCTTTCCTCCACATTACTCTAAGTTTTACTCATGTGTTTATCTACAGGTCCTTTAGTTTCTCTTCTTGCCTGATTCCATGGCTAGATAAGAAAACTTTAGATTTCTGCTTTGGCAGCATTCCACTTTTAAAATTCTTTTCTCATTTCATATGGAGGTTTTGATCCATTTGGAGTTATTTGTGCAGGGCAGATAATATGGTTATAATGATGATATAACCATATAGCCTATATATGGTTATATTTCTGGAAGATGTGGATATCCAATTTTCCAGCACTACTTATTAAAGATGCTAGCCAGGCGGTGGTGGCGCACGCCTTTAATCCCAGCACTCGGGAGGCAGAGGCAGGCGGATCTCTGTGAGTTCGAGGCCAGCCTGGGCTACCAAGTGAGTTCCAGGAAAGGCGCAAAGCTACACAGAGAAACCCTGTCTCGAAAAACCAAAAAAAAAAAAAAAAAAAAAAAGATGCTATGTTTTCTCCAGTGTGTTTTTGGTATATTTCTCAAATATCAAATGGCTGTAGTTATGTGTTCTCATGTTTGGGTCTTCTTTTTCATTCCATTGGTTTACATGTTTAGGTTTGTCTAAGTACCATATTGTTTTTATTACCATATCTCTGTAATATAGCTTGAAATCTGATATAATAATCTTTCTAGCATTCTTCTTTTGCTCTGAATTACTTTGGCTATCTAGGGTCTTTTGCATTTCCACATGAAATTTAGGATATTTTTCTATTCCCTAAAGAATATATCATGAAGATTTTTGTTGGTATTGTAGTGAATCTTTAAACTGCCATTGGTGGGATAATCATTTTTACAATATTAATTATAACAACCCATGAACATAGGAGGGCTTTCTCTCTTCAAGTGTCTTTCTCGGTCTCTTTTTTCATAGATGTAAAATTTTCATTGTAGAGATCTTTCAGTTACTGAGTTAGGCTTATTCCTAGATATTTTTTGAGGCTCTTGTGAATGCCTGGATTTCCGTGATCTCTTTCTCAACATGTTTATTACTGGTTTATAGAAAGGCTACAGTTTAACAAATTTTTTGTTCACTTAAATACACACACATACACACACACACACACACACACACACATGATATATATATATATATATATATATATATATATATATATATATATATATATATTCTATCATGTTTAATTTTTGTAGTTTAAAACATGGCCCCAAACTTAGTGGCTCAATACAACAGGCTTTTTATTGTGTTTTAATTCTGTAAATCCATTGTGATAAGTTGAGTTCAAGGTACTTGTTTTCATGTATGATTGACAGATGATGAAAGAACTCAACTGGAAAGAACCTTCACATGGCCTCTTCATGTAGCCCACAGTGCTCACCACATTGTGGCTAGATTGTAGGAAGACCCACCATGAGAAGGACTATTCTTAGAAATATAGATGGAAACCAAGAGACCTTTGATGGCCTAGTTTCAGAAATCATTCAGTATTACTTCTAGGGAGTTGTGAGGTAGACCAGTGACTGCACTAGGAATTGTGACTTACAGGCAGCATCCATCCTTTTAGACCAGTTCCTTATGTGGATAGAGCTAGGAACAGTTTTAGTGAAATGTAGTTAATTTAAACTACTCTGGACCTTATTATTTGTCAGCAACTTGTCTCAATTGTAAAGCTGAAAACAAAGGGAATGAAGTAGTGTTTGGGGGTCTAGAAAGAAAACCCAGTCAGCAAAGTGCTAGCTGTACAACTTGAGGACATGAGTTCAGGTCCCAGAACCCACTTAAGATGACAGGCATGAGAATGCATGCAAGTATCCCAGGACTGGGAAGGTAGAAATAATTAGAACACTGGAGCTTGCTGGCGAGCTAGCCTGGCCTAATCAATGAGCCCCATGTCTCAGTGAGAGAAAACCAAGGTCCCTATCACAAAAATACAAAGTGGATAGTTCCTGAGGGATGATCTCAGAAGTTGACCCCTGGCTTTTATGTGCATATTTATATGCAAATAAACACATTCATATGCAAACACACATGCAAACACATGCACACGTGCATGAATACACACACACACACACACACACACACACACACACACACGCACACGCACATGCACATACACACACAATTTTTGTTTTGCTGTTTTAAAAACCATTATCTAGACCCACCCGTTGAGGAGTAACTATATCCCGGTTTTAATGAACAAGGCTTGCTGGTGATTAAGCCCAGGCAAAGTGCTTTGATCTCTTGCCATGTTTCCTCTACACTATCGTACAACGGGACTTACTGAGATGCACTGATGAATCTTTTCCTTTCCTTTGCTGTCTGGCCTATCTGACTTCACAGAAGACCTTATCCAGCAATATGACCCCAGACTTTTGTGAGTACAGAAGAGCCAAGAGAACTAGAATGACTGCCTTCTCTTTTATCTGCCCTTTGGTGTTCTCAGTACAAAAAGGGAGGGTGCTAACACAGAATGGGGGTGGCTGTAGGTCCTAGGTTGTGGGAGAGCGTTAATACAGAATGGGGGTGGCTACAGGTCCTAGGCTATGGGAGAGTGTTAATACAGAATGGGGATGGCTGTAGGTCCTAGGTTGTGGGAGAGTGTTAATACAGAATGGGGTTGGCTGTAGGTCTTAGGTTATGGGAGAGTGTTAACACAGAATGGGGGTGGCTACAGGTCCTAGGCTTTTGGCCTAGCCTGTGTGGATAGGGGCTCAGGGGCTGGGAGGAGGAGGCTGAGCTGTAGGGCATTTCCATCAGTGAAAGTGGCTTTTGCCTTTGAGGCAGCGACAGCAATATTTCATGTCTTCCATGGTGTCTCCTACCATTAAATGTCAGTCTTTGCAGCTGCCTTATCTCCTATAGCACATTTCAATTAGGTATTCCAAATCACACTTCTTTCTTCAGCACAAATATGCCAGAGGTGATATTTACTCTTGCAGCAGCATTTTAAATACTCGTGGCAGAAAAGGACCCAGTGAACAACAACTTCCTTCTTCTAATAAGACACAATCATCATGGGGGAGGATGTCAGTTCTGGCTTTGATGACAGTAACTGGCTGACTTGAGTGGCCAACTTTGGTCTCTGCACCCCTTCTTGTCCTCCTCCTGTTCTTGCCACCCAGGGACAGTTGTGACATTTGTCAAAAGCAGTCTCCCATGTCTTCATTGGAGGATCCAAAATGCTTTCTTGGACTCCAGCCCCCCAATTCATGACACAAAGACTTATTATTAATTATGAATGCTTGGCCCTAGCTTAGCCTTGTTTCTAGTTAGCTTTTTTAAAAAAAAAAAAACTTAAATTAACCCACTTCTATTAATCTAGGTGCTGCTCCAGTTTACCTCATCTACATACTGTTTATCCTGTTTTCCTGTTTCCTCCATTATGGATGTAACCAACTGTTTTATTAAATAAGAAACACAGAAATAATGCAAAAGAGAAAGCCGAGAGGTCAGAGCTCAGAGCCAAAATCTCACCCTTCCGCCTGCGGTGTCCCAGCTTCCCGAATGAGGGCTCCTTTTCCTGTCTGTTAGTCTATTTAAAGAGACAGAACAAGCCACAGCTATCTCACCTCACCAGTTCCTCAGCTGGTCTTGTTTCCTCAGACTGGAAGCTTCTGTGTCCTCATCCCAATAGCTCTCAGCTGAACTGTGTTGCTCCAAAGCCTGAAAGCTTAACCAGCCAAATGCTTCTAGTTTCTGGTCCTCACGCCTTATATATCTTTTTGCTTTCTACCACCACTCCCTGGGATTAAAGGCTGGCTTTCTGGGATTAAAGGCGTGTGCCACCACCGCCACACTCTTGCTATGGCTCTAATAGCTCTGACCCCCGGACAACTTTATTTATTAACATACAATCAAAATCATATTTCAGTATAATTAGATTACCACCACATTTCCCCTTTTCTATTTTAATAAAAAAAAGCAAAAGGTTATGACTAACAAAAGAAAAACTATACACAAAAGTACAATAACTATATACAATATATACAAATAATAAATACCTAAACAGGTATTTGACAAGTCAGAGAAAATAATTCCATTATCTATCCTATTTTGGTAATTCCAAGATGTATCTAATGCACTTTCTATCCTAATTAATTTTTCAACTATAAGTAACTAATCTTCAACCATAACTAACTAATCTTCAACTCCCTCAGAGACCCAAGAAGGAAATAATATTAGCTAACAAAAATAAAAAACAGGAAGTGCATACAAGCAACTTCCAAAAAATTTGTAAGTTGACAGAAACAGCCAGCTGCCTGGGCAGTCACCTGAGGTTTCTCCACAGTGTTGGGGCATCATCTTCAGCCTATAGGCTTAGTGTATCTGACAGACTCATTTGTGAAGTAGGTTGTACACAAGGTCAACAGTTCAATCTCACATTGGGTGAGAGCAGTCCATGTACTTGGTGGGTAGGGAGGGTGGGAGGAGGGGGTCTTTGTCACTAATCTCCATATTTAGAATCCCTCCATTTGATTCCTTCTCATACTTCCAATTATGCCCCAGTTCTCTATTAGCTTTCTCTGATTAACTGAATATTTAGTGTTTTCCTCTTGCCAGATGTCTAAGAGACTACCATTACTCACTTAGAGTTTGAAATATGCTGTCTTATGCTGTTTTGTATGTTTATATGTTGTATGCCAGACAAATTGTAAGCACCTTATGGGCAGTAAAAATGATGTCTTGCGATCATTTCATCTGTTCTCCACTTCTAAGATGACCCTTGAATATAGCAGTGTCTCAGTGAACATTCACTGATAAAGTACAATGATCAAGCCTCAAGTTAACATTCATTGATTAAGTATAATGCTAAGGAATATGCTTCATGTTGCTATTCTGCCCAGTGTGGAAATCATTAGCTTGCTTTTTATTTTCCTGTATAAATGTAGTTCTTTTACTTGAATTCCTTGGAAGTAAAGGCCTTTCCCTTGTCCCTAAACCTGATAGCTTGGGGGACAACTAGTGTAAAAGAATTTTGAAAGCATCTCAGCATTGCCACATGTAGCGCTTGGACAATCAACGTTTCTTAGTAATTAGAGTAAAGGGGAATAGACTGTCAGCTGCAATCTGAAGTTCCAGATGGTAGCAGAATCCCACAAAGCTTCCAGTTTTGTCACCACTATTCATTTGTTAGGTAATCTCTGTACCTTGGTTTATTTATCTGTGAAATGGGTCTAATGATGACTCTCTCATGGAGTTGTAGTGAAGTTCTGCTCTGATAAGAAATATGAACAGTCAAATATCATAAACACAATGCAAATGTCAAGAATGAGCTTTGCAACAACTTGTAATCATCAGGATGAGCTTGATGGGGGGCACATTTCTCTGCGTGTGGCTCTGCATGAGGTATAGACAGAGCTCTGGGCAACATAGCTGACTCACTGAGGAATTTGAGATTTGGCATGGCCTTAACTGTGACCTACAGAGAGAAAAAAACTGAGAAAATGGATTATAGCCCAGTGGCTATGTATGAGTTCAGCATCAATAATTAAGTCAAGTAAAATGGACTGTGAAATGCATGACAAATATTTGACCCTGGGTGTGCTTGGAACACTGGATTTCAGCAGATTCTGTTGCTTAAACACCTAGAACTGCCTTCCCCTGCACCTTCTACTCACCTACAGTTCTCTTCTTCTATGTAGTTCTGTTTCCTGCTTGATTGCCGTCAGTCTTCTAAAGCAATCCCGGCATCCATGCTAAGCCTGCTGTCCTCCAAAGGACACTCTGAAAGCCAGACACCCTGACTGCTCTGACATTGCTGCTGGCTTTGGCTGAAGCCCAGGGGAAGATAAGTAGTGGCTATACATTTGCCGAGCGGACCCTCATCAGCTCTGTCTTTGCATAAATGCCACTGCCTGCTAGGGGAAGAGATAAGGGAACTGACTGTGGAAGCAGAGCTACCTCTTCTTCACAGTTGGACCTTTTCTAGCCTTTTCTTTTTCTACAAGTTTTCCATGTAGCATCAGCAGCTGAGTAAGGGAAAGCTAAGAGGTTTAAATGTGCTTTTGCTCCATGGGTCAGATTAATAACCCAAAGCCTTTCACACTGGCAGTTCAGGGTGAGGCAGACCAGCCAGAAAGCACTGGGTTATGGGGGCAGTGGCTGGAAAGCCAGACCGTACCAGTGGTGACAGCTGACAACAAATGATGAAGTGGCACACCCGGTCTGCTGACTCCCAGCCCCCACCTGCCTTCCTTCTTCCTCTGTCCTCTCATTTTGAGATGGCTGCATTATGCTCCAGCCTCTGGCAGCTGCTGCCCTCTGCTGGGAAGAAAGCTTCACTTGGTGCGGATGCGTTGAGCTCTGTACATCCTAGGAAACTGGCCTTCGAGCACAAGCCATGTACCGCTGAAAGCACAGGAACTTGCTCAAGGTTAGACAGAAGGTTGTGTAGCAAAGTGGTTGTGACTGGTCATAGGTTTTTTGGGATATAGCTATTAGCTATTATAGAATCATTGCTTGGATCCTTCATATTCTCTAAGTAGAATGTCTCTGGGGCAGTGCTAGGGTAGGGGGTGGGGAAAGATTTGTTCTTCTTCCTTACCTGGTTTGGGTGTTGTACATTGAGACCCTCCATAGATGACCCTTAAACATTCCTGGTGGCTTTAAGTGAGTTAGTTATGAATAACCTTTTCATGAGACAAAGTGACAGAGGGAAATTGAGTCTTGAGGGGCAGTAGGATGGTCGGTGTGACACTCTTATGATTCAAAGGAACCTTCAGAGAGTGGGGGTTCTTAGTGGCTCAGAGAGAGCAGAAGAGGAGGAGCCAGACCTAGATGGAAGGATAGGAAGGGAGCAGGAATTGGGGTGTAGCTAGTGAACTGATCTTATTATTTCCCAGTTTCCCCAAGAATTGTCCATGCCAATGGACCATGGCCAGCTGGCTCTAGGAGACAGAGGACAGGAGGATCCCTATCTCCAGCATGACAGCAAGGTGACCCTGGGCATTGCTGGTTCTTCATTCTAGAATGCAGCACAGCCAGACAGGATCTATGACCTCACTGACCACACAGTAATTTTACTTGAGGGATTTATTTTCCTGCCATTGGCTCCTGCCAAGTCTGGGTTAGAGCAAATGGGGCTCTCCCGGCCAGCAAGAGTCTCCTGGTGATGTGTGTAAACAGTACCAGGCAGGAAATAGGTTTCCTGTTCTTAATGGGCTTGTGAAACCTCCTATCGAGTGGGGTTTTAATGGCTTTATTATGAATAATAATAATAGTAAGCAAGCATTGTTGCTATTAGTAGTAGGACAATGATGTTGACTGATCTTTCTTATTTTAGCCTTACTAGCTTGGAGGTCCTTTGGCTCAGGGATGAATGGAGAATGAGGATGGGACCAGTAGTTTGGGAAGGTGGCACAGGTTATCTTTGTGGCCTGCAGATTCTCCATTCTGAGCCTTTCTCTACTTACACAGTTTCCTTCTCCTGCATCCCTTTCACCATCTCTGTGCTCAAAGTCCCTCCTCCTGATCTCTTTCACTATTCTCCCCAAGTTCCTCCTCTCGCATTCCTTCCTTTGGGGGTTCCAAGTTTCCTCTCATCCCATTAGATGGAAGGACTAGCCTGTGCTTCTTTTCATTTAACTAAGTTTGAAAATGATGGGCAAGGTTCTATGGTTAAAGTTTGACATGGCATGGCATTTGTAGAGAGAGCCGAGGAGGCTTGAGAGCACTCACTGGTTCCCTATGTGATGATTTGGGACATGGAGAGGAGAGAGGTCATTAGATGACAAGAGCAGATAATTCAGGATTAAGATTAGCACCCTTATAAAAGAGGCCTAGCTTGTTCCTTCTCCATGTGAGATACCAGCAACAAGGCAGCATCTGTGAACATGAAGTCTGTCCCCAAGATGGCACTGAATCTGATGGCACGCAAAGGATGTGTTAAGGCTGAGGAACAGAAGGGGGTGTTCCTAGCTACACAAGTCATTTTCTGAGAGATGGCAAAACAAAGAGGAATTTACACTTTGACTGAATGATTACATTTATGATTTTTAAAAAGGTTCTCAGCAATGCAATTCCTTTTCTGGGTTTGTGCAGCTTAGTAGCATGAGCCTAATGGAGAAAACTTTCATTCTGTAACTGAACCCCAAAGCCTAGTTTTGTCAAGACTCAAAACCACTTGAGTCAGATTTGGCCCATGGGAGGAGGAATTTACTCTGATGATTAGGGGTGTGGTATTCACCATGTGGAGTCCATCAGGGAAGTACCACCAGCAAAGACACCATCATGCTCTTCTTATATCTTTGTCCTTATCCTTGGTCATCAGCCTGGTATTTCCCTATTATAAAAAAATTAAGAGAGGGCAGTGTTTAGGATGGTTTCCTATATCTCAAGCTTCCTTCAAACTCATTGTGTAGATGAGGATGACTTTGAACTTCTGATCTTACATCCATCTCCTAAATGGTGAGATTACAGGCATGCACCTCCACATCTGGTTGATGTGATATGGAGGATCAAACCCACCAGCATCATGCATGCTGGACAAGCACGCTCTAAAACACTAATCTTCAGCTCTAGTCTGGCATTGTGTTACCTGTGAATCTTCCCTGAGTGGGTCTCAAGCTCTCTTTCATCACACTATCTTAAATTAGTGATGGCAGTTAAATGGAAATGTGGTAAAATCAATCACAAATTATGTTCACACTAACTGACCTCTGAATGCAGCATGAGTTGAAGCATGAGTGATTCAAGGAATTCTGACACATCTGGGGTAGACCGACACATCTGGGGTAGACCGACACATCTGGGGGAGACTGACACATCTGGGGTAGACTGACACATCTGGGGAAGACCGACACATCTGGGATGGAAGACTGACACATCTGGGATGGAAGACTGACACATCTGGGATAGACTGACACATCTGGTAATGGTGAGGGTGGAAACAAGGGGGGAAGAAATATTTAGAAAGCAAATGACTGGAGGCTCGATTTCCTCTGTGAACTTAAGAGACAAACATGAATCTGTGGGTTTGTTGTAGCCTGCTTTGTCTTTGCAAGATGGGCACCCATTTTTTTTGTTGAAGTGGACCCCAAAGAGGTCAGGGGACCAATATAATGAGTCAGAAGAATTAGAATTGGATTGTGTATGACTACATCTTTGCTATAGTCTTCATTTTGTGACTGTTCAACTCAACAAACACTGACTATTTACCATAGAAGTCAGATATCTATGGGTATTTAGAAATACTATTTTATTTAATTTTGCCATGGGGAAATGGTGGCAGTGTAGTTGGGAAATTATCACGTGTTCTTATACACACAAGTGTAAGTACAAACCCCAGCCCTGACAAAGCCCGTGGACTAATTAGCCCTAAAATTCCCAGAGGGTGCACGTAGAACCTGTGTGTTCAAACTTCACTGGAACTGGGTGTCTGCTGTGGTTCCTGGTTGCTCTTTATTACCTACCCTTCTATACTCTTTGCACAGAGTTATCACCTCCTAAGACCTGTGACTTGAAGGGTTCACAGGGAAGTGTTTTTTTTATGCCGAATAAACCTACACTCTGTTGAGGCCATTCCTGCTCCCTGATGTGTGTACATTGAGGAGCGGCCACCTTCATCTCCACTCTTTGAAAAAGAAGGATCCGCGGCGCCCGCTATTTACATACCTCGCTTCCGCCTGCATTTTCAAGGCTCTTTGTTCAAGTGTCAGTACTGGTTTGTAAAACATGAACAGAGTTGGGGGAAAAAGTAATTACAGTTCCCATCTGGTGTTTCTGCTGACATGCTGTGGAGCTGCCTCACTGCACCCCTTCCCTAGGCCTTCTCTCATTCTGTCTTCTCAGTGGCAGATTCACTCTCCCCCGCCCTTTCTCTCGGCTCACCTTACCTCACTCCTCCTCTTCTTGCTAGCGCTATGTGTCGGAGAGGTGCATGTATGAATAGTAACGGACTTTCCCGTGGCTCCCATCTCCCCAGCCAGAGACCCTCCTCTCATTTAATGTGTCAAGATGCCAGGACCTTGAAATGTACAAGAAATCCCTGGTCTGTTCAATTCCCAGAGGACTCTCAGTGTAGCTCAAGGATACAAACTCCCCTTGGCGTAGACCAGTACAGGACTACAACATAGCTGAGTTAATTTACACAGATCTCTAGCCTAGGTGGTATCCTCACTTCGACCTTTACAGTTGATGGTTTACTATATTAGAGCACAATTATAAACAGACCCACATCTATGTCTTAGCTTTTCTCTTAGTAGGCAGCTTTTCCTGTAGTCATTAATCTCATCATTAGTGGTGTGGGTAGTCTAGAGTATAACTCTCTTATTTGTGGGTTTAAAGGTGATATTTTAAAATTATTATAGGGCTGTGAATGAAACTCAGTTGGTAAAGCATTTGCCTAGCATTCCCGATGTACCTGGTTTGATCCTGGCACTGCAAAAGGGAATAAAATAAGTCATGGGACCAACAGGGAAATGTTACTAAGGATCTGATTTTTTTCTCTTTGCTGCCTTATTAATCATCATTACCTCTGTATCATAAAAGAGTCAGCTTAAAATGAAGGAAAGATATTCTTTCAACATACAGGAAAGTTCTTGCCTATGGCTTCCACTTTGATGCTGGGAAGGAATTGAACTGAGAGCCATGTGCATGCTAAGCACATCCTCTACACACAACATTTAATTTTCTTCTTGATTTCTTTATTGACAGAAACATTATGATTTTTTTATGGTTGTGAGGATGATAATCAATGTGATCACCAATAAAATGGTTTTTTTTTGCTAAGTAATAATGATCATTTTAATAATTTATTGGATGTGATTGCCCACCTGCAGTCTTCATGGGAGAAAGCTAGGGAAGAAAGCTGGGTAGATGGATTTGAGTGGATATGGAAAGTGTGAAACTAAGGAAGAAATTTAAGACAACCTCATACCCAGAATTCTCTTTTCTCCCAACTGCATTTGATATTTCTGCCACCAGAGGCTGGGCTTTGCCTCTCTACTCCTTTTAAATTCCAGTAACAAACATTATGGTAGGTTGTGAATAGATGCTTATTGATTGTTATCTAGATGCATGTTGGAGAAAAGTTCCAGACAATATGGCAGGTGGGATTCCTGGTTTAGAAGTGGCTGCAGGATGGTAGTATAATAGACACGTGGCAGTGGGAAGGGTTGGCATTGATGGCTTTCAGGAGCAAATATGACACTGGATGGAGGTTGGCAAAGAGCACATGAGTGGAGAAGCTAAAGAAATATCAATGTGTGGATCCTTGATCAATTAAGATTCAAAATGATCATTGCATGATGCTCTGAGATAACATTTGAAGCTAGAGTACATCTTCATCTCTGAGGATCCCCCAAGCCCCACATTTGCAAGCTGATTTGTTCAGTAAGTATCTAACAAATGCCTAATCTCTGCTAGAATCCTGCTAAGTGATGGGTAGAATGCAGTATATAAAGTGAAATGCTTCTCATCACAGAGATTCTATTTCAGTGGTGAGTGGTGGAAAATTTATAAAATAAATAAATTCTTTAAGATTGTAAGTACTCGGAAGTGCAAGCTTGGGTGGGGACAGTGATTTCTCGGGTAGGTAGAAGGAAGACATGGGCAGGCAGGCAGGGTGAGTTCAGCCTAGGTTTACAGGGGTCTAAGCGGGTTGTTCTAGATGCCAGAAAGCTCACATTCTCCAAGTGCAATCTGACTTTGCATCCCAATTAACAGTGACAGGAGGCTGCTTTAAAACAGGAAATAAAGTAGAAGGAAAGCAAATGCTTGATAGTTGACCTGACATTCACTGCTGCAAGATTGGAAACGTACAATAAATGTCACTGATGGAGCAATATTCATGAAGCAAAAATGTCAGTTTTCAATTTGGCATGAAGATGGTTTGACATGTATTAGTCGCGCATAGAATATTATCATAATTAATGCATTAATAATGTAGCTGTCCTTTTCCTCCTGATCCCGAGTTAAAAAGGGGGAAATAGAGAGAGAGACAGGTGAAAGAGCAGCCTTCGCCCTGATCAGACCTTTCTGCCAGCCTTTTCCTCAGCCTTTGCCCTGACATAGCTATGGCATTGGGTTCTTACTGGTATTGGTCCAGACTTACTTATCTCAATTCTTCCTTCATGTTTCCAAGAGCAGCACTAGTAGACTGGTCTTCTGTGAGTTTTCTTGCTAATTTTCACCAGTAATATAAAATATATTTCTGAAAATACACGTGTTTATTGTAATATATGCAAAACTAAAACTATAGAAAAATTTATATGTTTACCACACAGTGAAAAGGGCGATTACCATTTTAGTGTTTATGCTTTTGTCACTTCAGATAATTATACATATTTATATTTAAAAAATTAGATCAGTCGTATGTATTTCCATGGTCAGTTTCATTCATATTGACATTCATTCTGATTTTTAGCACCTTAGTAAATACTTTTCTGTAGTATCTAATAGTTGAAGGATATTTCAGTAATACAGATACAACATGAAATCCTTAAGCTTTAACTGATACCATCTTATTGTCACATAGGTTCTCTTTATGTTTGTTTACTAAAAATATTGTGATAAACACATTTGTAGCTAAATCTTCACATGTATTTATAATGATTATCTACATTAGATAAACTTTAGATGGTGATACAGTATTAGTTACCCAGTATAATAACAACCCTTTAAACCAAAGCCCTGAGACATAAGCAACAAACACCATTACTCAGGTGCCTGGGTGGCTGTTCATCCTGACCATGCACATTAACTCTGTACTTCTATCACATTTATGGCCAACACAAAGCAAGTCATGTGACAACTCAGAGTTAATGTCCTACTCACAGGTAGAAAGTGCGACAAGGTCATATAGCAAAAGGAACTGATGAGTGGCTCTGCTGATCTTGACTAGGCCTGATTTCATGCATAGGCATCAAATGGCTGGTGATTGGTTGATGCAGGATTGGGCTACAGTGAATCAGTAGACAGACTCAACCCCCCTGCTTCTCATGTCCCAGAAAAACCTTCCCTGGTCATGTCATTGGCAGAGGTATGGACTTGTTTATATTTGCCATACCCATTAGTAATTCAGTAGACTGACTCAATCACTCTGCGTCTCATGCTCCATAAGATCTTGTCTGGTATGTCTCACATCATTGGCAGAGGGGTGGACAAGTTCATCCTTGCCATGCACATTAAGTCTGCACTTCTATCACATTTATGGCCAACACAAAGCAAGTCATGTGACAACTCAGAGTTAATGTCCTACTCACAGGTAGAAGGTACTACAAGGTCATATACCAAAGATCATGGATTCAGGAAAGGTTGAAAAATTGTGACCAAATTATCAATTTCCTATAGTGGGTTAAAAGGTACCTTTATTGTCAAGGTCTACGATAGATGTTTCCAGGTTGTTCTCTAGAAAACTTAAGTAAACCCCCATTTTCCAATTTTATTTATTCTTTGTATTTTAATTGCTACTTCTTTGTCCTTTTGGGATCATGACATAAAGAACTGAGTTTGAATCCCCATCACCCACATTAAAGCAAAAACAAACACAAAAACAGAAACATAAAACCACAGACATGGCTACATATGCTTGTAATTCTAACATTTGGAGTAGAAACAAGTGGTTCTGGAGAGCTCTCTAGATTTCTGACATAACCAAATTAACAAGTTTTTGGTTCACTGACACCAGGTGGAGAGCAATAGAGAAAGACATCCATTGTCTCTCCTGGCCTCCTTATGCACATGCATGGTTATGTATACCCTCACACTCATATGCAAGCACCATACATACCTGTGCCACACCACACCACAAACACACACACACACACACACACACACACACACACACACACACACACACACGACAAAATAGAGCTTTAGTTAGTCCTGGTTAGTTTCAGAATATTAGAAACTTTAGTCCAGAAAATGCTTAGAATTAATCTCATTTTCACAAAATGTTGTTCTGGAGACATAACTATTGGTTTGGGTAGGTATATAGGTGAAGAAAAGTATCTAGATGGGGATTTGCTGGGAGAAAATTCAGAAAGAACTTACCACTATGTATTTTAGTATATTTTTGCATAGAAGAATGGTGGATGGTTTTTTTTTTTTTGACATCTTTAAGTTACACAGAGTGTGAACACCAGAGAGAAGTTAAATGACTTTGCTTTATATTCCTCAGATACATAACAGGGGAACTGTGACTAGGACCCAGTTCTCCTTGTTCTTGCTTTAATGGTCCTTTGAGACAAATCTGTCAAGCAACCTCTGAGGCCCAGCTGTCTCTTCTTGGATTGTTTGTATCCAAGCTGCATTGGAAGTTTGGTTTGATTTGACTTTGCTAAAGTCCTTTGCCTTTCATTGGTTCATAGGGAAATAAAGAGTATTTTGAAAAATGATTGCATCATCTAACTCAGCAGCTATGTGAATGTAATGTGAATATACGTATCAAGTCTGTGTGCATAAATTATGGCTTAAAATTTGAGAAATGATTCAGGTAAATAGTGACTGTAATCTGGTCACATTAAGCCTCTCAGGAGGATGCATCTTGAGTTCTAGGTACATAATTTATCAGAGATGTCCCATGGTTTCTATGTAATTATATGAATTATTTAATACACACCAAGGTAAGCTCTGCATGTTTAGAATAGAATCAGTTAAATATTTCAAGGGCATCTAAATTGGTTAGCTTGATTAAATTTCTTGCTATGAGCCAATTAATGTCGGTCCCTATGATGGCTGGTTCTTCACCAAGCTAACATTCAGTAGAGCGGCTCTGAAAAACTTGAGATGGTTTAGGAGGCCAGCATACTAACATCTGTTCATGGAATCCCATACATTGTCTACCTGCAAATGAGCCTTTGATACATTTCTTGAGTTCCCTGTTTCTCATTTCCCTTACACCCTGGCACTATTTCTAGGGTACCAGAAAAGAAAAGGCAAATATTAGACAATCCTCTAGAGAGTACGGATTGACATAACTGTTACCATGGTGATAACAAAGCAGGAAACATACTTTGAAGAACTCATGACCTGCTGTACACCAAAATGATGTTGTAATCAGCAATGTATTGTTCTGAGCCAAAGTCATGTGTTAAATTGAAGCTGGGAACATGTAGTTAAATTACCACCTTTTGCCTAGAGCTAGCTTTCTGTAAGCTGTCATGAATCACAGAGAAAACCTAGACTCAGAACTGGGCACAAGTAGGGCTGGAGAGATGATTCAGCTGTTATGAGCATGTACCTATCTCACAGAGGACCCCAGTTTGGTTCCCAGCACCCACATCAGGCAGCTCATACCTACTGATAACTCCAGTTCCAGGGAATCCTAGGCCCTCTTCTAGCTTATGTGGATACCTTCACACATGTACACACACACACACACACACACACACACACACACACACACACACACAAATACACTTATATAGATATGTAAATAATATTTTTAAAACATAAATCAATGGGCACAAGGCAGAGACAGAGAGACTGGGACTAAGCCAGAGGAGTATGAAGCTAACCCCTAATACATGAGTATCATTAGTTAGACTCTCCTTCCTTACACCAACCATGGAGTTTGTTTTTCATGGTTCCCATGGCTTACAGAGGAGGACTGTAACAGGCATTCTCAGATTGCCAGCCTCCAAATCATGACAGGAGACTTATTAATTATGAATGCTGAGCCTTATCTTAGGCTTGTCCCACTAGCTCTTTTAACTTAATTTAACCTGTTTCTCTTCATCTACATTTTGCCCTGGGGCTTTTTACCTTTCTTTTAGTCTGTATGTCCTACTCCATGTCTGGCTGGCTTGAGGCTGCCTCGCTGGTTGGCCCCAGGTGTCTCCCTCTCTTTCCCCATTGTTCTCTCCTTTCTCTTACTCTATCAAGCTTAGATTTCTCCTCCTAATTATTTTCTCTGCCCACCAGCCCCATCTATTCCTATACTGTCTAGCTACTGGTGGGTCAGCTTTTTATTAGACCAATCAGGCACCTTAGGCAGGCAAAGTAAAACAGCAGCACATCTTTACAAAATTAAACAAATGCAGCATAAACAAATGTAGCACATTTGTTTGCCTAGTTAAACAAATGTAGCACAAACAAACGTAACATACCTTTACATAGTTATAGTAATATTCCACAGTAGAGGACTCCCCTGATGGCTGAGTTTATGCAAGTGCAAATTGTCACCCAATTACAGAATTCAAATGGAAACTTGTAGTCAATCAGAGAAGGTAGAAATATCCCAGCACCAGATGGACTCCAAGGATCCCTGCCTGATCATCTGGTCTCAATACAACAGTCCCTGTCAGTACAAGATCCTCATGTTACTTACATATGTGCTCTTTTGACATGCACATATACACCTGAACTCTACTCTAGTACCTTGGAGATGTGCTAAGACCAGTGCTGGGTTCTTCATGATGACAAAGTACTCTGTTAGAGGCAGCTGAAGCAAGCACATCATGAGAACATTGGTTCAGTATTTCCCTTAGTAAAATATTTATACTTCTCCATGCCCCTGATGCTCTGAAAATCACCATCTCCATTTCTAATCTGTATCCAGATTTACACTTAACTACCAGCAAGTGTCAAAGATCACAGTAAGATCCATATGGCAGTTTCAAGGTGAGGAAGGGATGATGGGAACTTGTCTAAGAAAAGAAAAGAAAAAGCTAAATGGGAAGGCAGAAAACTGAAGGCATGACATAATCTCAGAATGTTGTAGGGTAGCTTATCACATGTTTTATGTTTACTGAGAAGGTCCCAGAATGTCAGTCATATACCACATTCCATTATCCTAACAAACTAGCAGATGAAAAGGTAAAACATAAAACGTCTTGCCTAAATGGTTCAGTTTTTCTAAGTCTCACTGCCACAGTGTGCACCCTAGCCCACATAGAAAATAACTAGCTTAGAGAGTTAAGAATGATGCCAGTATGCATTTGTCAGAAAGTTCTTCAAAGTCTCCCAGTTCCTCACTTAACCTTTCAATGCCTGCTCCCTTCTCTCAAAGGTGACAGCAGGAATAAGGCAGTGTTTGTCTCACAGGCTTGTTGGGAGAACTCAGTGAGTTAATGCTATAAAAACCAACACTGAAAACCATGACTGGCATATGGTCAGTGGTGCTAGAATGCTAGTTTTCTTTCTCTTTCTCTCTTTCTCTCTCTCTCTTTCTCTCTTTCTTTCTTTCTTTCTTTCTCTTTATTTTTGCTAACTGCTATACTCACACTAGATTTGTAGCTGCACCTTATATAAGATTACTTAATATTTCATTTCTTGGTTGTTTTTGTCACCGAGGAAGCCATCGGTTCTACTAACAAGTGTTGGGATGTAGGGGCATGATGGCCATCTCTGAAATGTACCCATGCCAGCTTTTCCAAACTGACTGCTGTCAAGGGCTTCAAATCCATTAAGCACTAGTTTTCATGACTATCCTCAACTATTTTTCCCGCTGAGGCTCAGTACTTATCCTCAGTTGAAATCAGTCCTATATTTGTCATTGTTGGCTTGCTTTTCTTCTTTAGAATGGTCTATAGTTGGCTCCCCCAGGGTATTCTCTTTCTCCCATAATACAAAATTAGCTTCTTTGACCTTGAATGTTTACTTCCTTTTTTCCCTCCTGTATCCTTAGGAACTTGGTATCCTAAGGATATTAGTAATTAATGTAGTAGTTAATGGCTTTTTCACTCTCGGGTTTCCTTTAGTGCTCAGCACTGACCCATTGAAGGTGAGACGATGGGAAACAATTGTGGAAATGAATCTCCAATAGTACCTTTCTGCCTGAGCTCTTCCTCAACTCCCTTTCACTGCTTGCATGGTTCATAATGGCAGCTCTGGTCACAGTACAGAGATAGTACCCACTTATGCCTTGTGTTCAGGCCCATGCTGGCTGAAGGCTCAGTGACCTATTCACTCATTCTCTTTTGGTAAAAGTTACCTGTCCATTATAGTAGACTGCTTTCAATCTCTGGTCCTTTGAAAGGGATATATATATATATATATATATATATATATATATATATATATACTTATCTTCTAGCATTTATGACACTCTCATATCCTGTTCTACAAACTTAATAATAATGCATTTATACACGAGCATATATAAGCCATCTGTTATATTCTGGATGCTCCCCAAAAGAAGGTGTCTTGCATAAGTTTTCATTGATCTTGGGAGTTCAGTATAATTTACTCCATTTTTAAACTTAAATAAATTGAAGCTCAGGGAACTATTGAAAGACCAAAAAAATATCAACTGGAATAAACCATTGATCTAACATAAACTTAGTTGAAAATGGTCTTATTTTTACTTCAGACCTTATAGCCTGTGCTGTGCTGTAACAAAATTTGATGGACAGGGCTACTCATAAACAATAGGCACCTTTGAAGGTTAAGCAATCCAAGGTAAGTGCTGACGAGTTCGTTGTCTTATGAGGGCTACTCTATTTCCAGGGTAGTTGCTGGCTCTCTCTCCCAGAGAAGATAGACATTGTGTCCTCCACCACATATGACAGAAGAGGCAAAGGAGACATTGTTAGTTCTCTTCAAACCTTGTACAGATTTGCTAGTCTCATTCATAAGCATTTTTCTCTCCTTATTTAGTCACCTCCTAAAGGCCCTAACCCTCAATACTATATAACATTGACAATTAATCTCCAACACCTGAATTTGGGGCATATTTACAGTATAACACTTCTCTGCAGTCTTATAGAAATACCCTTCCACACACTCTAATAATCCCTTAATTAATTTTTTTCTACGTGTACATATGTTTTCTTCTCGGTAGGTATGGATCCACATACTGACATTACTTTCTGATAATTTTATTTTGTATTTATGTGATGAAAATATACAGTTTACTAGGTTTTTCACCCTGTAAAATTGTGGCTTACTGAGTATTCTATAGCAGGAGAAATTGAAAATAAGTGGGAATCATTTTTGAATGTCCACACATCTCAGATCTCAGCTCATTCTGGAACCAACCTAGCAATGCTTAAATACCTTGATCAGTAGCATATCTTGACTCTTCCTTGGCCTAGAATTTGTCCTCCATAAAGGGCTCCTGCTGTGGGATGTTAATGTATGTCCTGTGGGAGCCCTTCTTGGGTTCCTTGTGGCGTTACCCAGCAGGTTTGCATAGAGGATGATTAGGACCATGGGCCTGAGTGCAGGTGTCTGAGATGGTCTGCACTTGGCTGTACTGGGGGATGGTCTGTATGTCAAGTTGCTTTGATTGGTCAATAAATAAAACCTGATTGGTCGTGGCTAGGCAGGAAGTATAGGCGGGACTAACAGAGGAGAAATAAAAGAACAGAAAGGCAGAAGGAGACACTGCCAGCCACTGCCAGGACAAGCAGCATGTGAAGATGCTGGTAAGCCACGAGCCACGTGGCAAGGTATAGATTTGTAGAAATGCGTTACTTTAAGATATAAGAACAGTTAACAAGAAGCCTGCCACGGCCATACAGTTTGTAAGCAATATAAGTCTCTGTGTTTACTTGGTTGGGTCTGAGCGGCTGTGGGACTGGCGGGTGACAGAGATTTGTCCTGACTGTGGGCAAGGCAGGAAAACTCTAGCTACAGGCTCCTTAACTTCCATATTGTCTTGTTTGATGCTGCTATGCCCATGACCTGTAAGACCTCAGGTAGAGAAAACAAGTGTGCCCCAGCCACTGAGTGACAGTTCCTATCTGTGCGTGATCCCATGGTTCCGTGGATTGGTCTTGAGGGAGCTCCTTTGTGATTTTAAAGACCCGGAGCTTAGGGAGCTCAAGACATCCAAGCAGCTGTCATTCAGCTTGCACTGCATTTTAAAAAGCACACCTGCAATTTCATGCTGTGCTCTCCTCTCCTGCCTCCTCTTTTCCTTCCCCCCATTAAGGCTTCAGTTGCTACCCTGGGGTAGAAGCAGCCCTGTTGATCATTAATGCTCAGCACTGACCCACTGAAGGTGAGACTATAGGAAATGTTTGTGGAAATCAATCTCCAATAGTACCTTTCTGCCTGAGTTCTAAATTATTATTAGGAGAATATCCATCAACATGATATAATACACAATACAGGAAACTTTTAAGTGAATGTCTGTAGGATACATAAGGAAAGCAGGTATCACTCAGATCTAGTCGGAAAAGTTAACAGCCATCATAAATTTCATAAAATTTCTTCCAGAGGATTCCAAAGTATACCTAGCCATGTGTGTCCCACCTCATTTAGTCTTCACATATGGAGCTAGCTGGACTATTGGTGAGGTGCAGTGACCTTGTTGCAAGATGCCCCTTGGCTCTGAATGGAGCCTCTGGTATATTTACATCCAAAGCATTTTCTTTTCCTACTACCCCTGAGCCCAACCAGGGCCACTGAACAGAACCATCAAAGTGTCAGAGAGCAATCCTTACCAAGGCCTAGATGTATGGTGTTCTCTGGGAGAAGAAAAAAAAATGGAATGTGAAGGTAAGACCACAAAGTCTGAAGACCAACAATATTTGAACAAGTCGGGGATCAGGGAGGGGGGAAACCATGAACAATTATAATATTCTTTTTATATCCCTATAACTGTTAATAGGGATCAGAAGTTTATAGTAAACTATATATAACCACTTAAAAAAAAATAAAACTGCCAGTTCCTATAAAGTGCAGTGTTAGCATTTTTTAAAATATACTAAAAGCTTTTGTTAGTTACAGATAGGCAGTCTTTCTATAGGAAGTATCCAGGGGACAGTACCATTGTTTATTGTGACAGAGTTAGGTTCCAATGAGCATGCTGCTAGAAATCACAGATTTAAGAAATGAAGTAAAATCAAGTTGGTAGGACTGGGTCTTGTGCATCAGCAGCAAGTTAGCCGTGTCTTGAAAGTCCTTGAGGACCATGATATACAGTGTGGAACAGGCTTCTGCAAAGCAATTGCATTTAAAATTACCACCCTAGAGTAGTGTTTCCCATGCTGCAGGCTTTTGCCTCAGTGGAGCTAGGAGAAGACTGCAGGTGGGCTGGAGACTTCCAAAATAACACATTGTATGCCCTGTTAATGGACTATCTGCTGTGAGCCAGGCACTGTTCTAAGAACTTCGCACTTTTTCAAGTCAGTAACCCAATCCTGCCAATAGTATGTTAATTCTCGTGTACATAAGGAAAATGGAAAGACGGAACTGAAAGCAGCTGTCTAGGGGCTCCCTATGAGTAGAAGCAGAGCTGTGGTTAGAATCCATGACACCTGGCTGCAGCACTTAACCCAGCCAGTGCACCATACCACCTCTCAGATGTAGATGATGTTTCCTGGGTACCAGCTGGGGGCTGTGGCTATGTACATGATGCAGGGGTTTTGTTTGACTTTGTTTTACAGGATTGTTTTAGATGCTGTCGGGACTCATCAAGTAGAAGGTCATGTAAGAGTGACATGGTGTTTTGTCATCTGTATTTTGTATATGAGTGGATTTAAAATGTCACTTATTTCCTGAGGTGGTCCTCTACATCTTTAGATGGTCTTAAAAGATCGTGTTCCCAAAGGCTACAGATCATTACTTAGACAGAGGAGGTGGAAATCAAACACCTACTGTCTGTGTTTCCTTCTCAGCCAGCTCCTCTTGAGCTCTATTCATTTTTCTTGTTCTCAACTAGGACCAAGTGGCACATTCTCCTACCCCCACCTCTGTGATGTGGACAGGCACTTGTGAAATAACTTGATAGACCCTGCATTGGGAGTCATTTGCTATATAAAAAAATAGCTAGAAAACAGTTCCTGCTCCTTGCAAAACAGTTGCTGGAGGGAATTTATGAATTTTGCATCCTGTGGGCGTGGCCAACTGGACCTCCAATCTGAAAGACAGTGCTTTGACATCAGAGCCTCTGTAATCTGTGTCATTTCCAGCAAGTCATTCCACTCTCTCGCAGCTCCTCCGCCAGCAATACTGCCTTGCCTGTTTGGGAAAACAGTTTCAGAATTATATTAGACGACAGTTCTTTGCCTTGCGGGCTTTTGTTTTGGTATATTCATCTACTTATTTTTAAAGAATATTGAATGTCTATTCTGTAACTGGCCTATCTCTAACTTCAGGGATTCCAACAGTGAGTCAAACAGATAAAGCTTGACCCTTACAGGTCAGGTATCCACTTCTCAGGGACAGACAAAAAGGAAGCAAATCAGTGACTAGATTATTGGGTGCTTACTGATACAGAGGAATGAGACAGAAAAAGGTGGATAGTGAGGAGAATGGTTAATTTGCATAGGAGCTCAAGAAAGGCCACCATGTTAAAATTATGTTTGGCCTCCCACTTATCAGAGATTTAGCCAAAGGAATCTCAAGAGAGATGGTGTCATAACCAATGCAAAGACCCTAAAGAAGGAATGTAAATGGTGAGTTGGAGGCTAGGGAAGAAACATGTGGTTGAGGTAGAGTCTGGAAGGCTAAGAAGAGAGATATGGTCAGAATTTTAATGGGACTGGAGAACACAGGGACTGTGGAGTTGTGAGCAACACTGAGCAGGGCAATATGCTCTGATACTGTAGAAAGGTTTAACGTTAGGGGTTAGCTCTGGAGTTGTGGGGTTTCATGAGATCACTAAGAGGTGACATGAAGTAGGCAGTTTAAGAGGAAGTCTAAGCTGGAGTTAAGAATTTAAACGTTATTACCACGCCTGTGAATTAGAAGCCAAGAGACTAAATACAAGCCTACAGAAACTAATTATTGACAGGAGATCAAAGGGCAAATACTTCCTCTTGTTGGGCTGAGAAACTTAGGTTTAGAACAGGGATTGACAGAGGCTGGACTTTTGCCTCTAAATAAAGTTAGGTTTTATTGGGACACGCCCCTTGGCATTTCTTTGTCTATTGTCTAGGACTGCTAGTACTCTATATCTGTAAAACTGAGTATCCTTGACACAGACTTATGGCTGCTTAAGCCCACAATACTACCATTATGCTTGTTACTGACAAGATTGGCTGACCTCTGGTTTGGAAATTATGGAGACTATATCAGGTTATATATATAAACCATGCATATCTGTGTGTATGTGTATGTGTATATGCACACATGCATATGAATGTCTGTATACACACATATACATGTCTATATACATATATACATATATATCTTACAAGTATTTATGATATACAGTAGGTACTCAGTGAATGCTCTCATTGTACCCACTTCTACTTGCTGAGTCCATGGTCCTCAGCCTAAGATATTATAGAATACTATTTTAAGATGTATTACACTTGTTTTTGCTGTAAAATATTTGTTTAATGATGCAAAGATATGTTACATTTGTTTAACTCTGTGAGGCTGTGATTCTTTGCCTGTCTAAAACACCTGATGGTCTAATAAAGATCTGAATGGTCAATAGCAAGGCAAGAGAAAGGATAGGTGGAGCTGGCAGGCAGAGAGAATAAATAGGAGAAATCTGGGACAGAAAGAAAGAGCAAGAGAACAAGGAGAAGTGGATGCTAGGGGCCAGCCACCCAACTTTGGGGTAAAAGTGAAAGTAAGACTTACAGAAGTGAGTGAAAGGTAAAAGCCTAGAGGCAAAAGGTAGATGGACAAATTTAGGTTGAGAAAAGCTGGCAAGAAATAAGCCAAGCTAAGTATTTATAATTGTGGGTATTTATAATTAAGAATAAGCCTCCATGAGTGATTTATTTGGGAGCTGGGTGGTGGGCCTCCCAAAAGAGTCAAAGACTAATAGAGTAAAAAACAACCAACAACACTAAGGTATGTACTAGAGACAAGATTTAATACATATGACAATTTTCCATATGTTCCTTGGCCAATAAACCCCAACCATCTCTGCTCATAGTACAAAGGACAGAGGAGGAAGGTAGTTCATGGACCCTACCTGGCCATTTCTTCACATCCTGTACCAAAGATGACCTTGAAGGAGAGCCCTGACCAGCCAGCATCTGCTTTTACATTCCATCTTTGACAAACAGTCTATAGCTTTTGAGCAAACAGCAAATCCATCTTTATGAGATTACCAATGTCAACACATTCTGTGTGTGAGGATTTTATAGGCTTCTGCAGGTCTATGCCTGTGACAACACTGGTTGGCAGAGCTTGCCAGAGGAATTATACAACAAGCCCCCGATTCAGGAGAGGGATCATGACATCACTGTGAACTGGGACATTTTCTCCCTGGCAGAGTCTTGGCTAAGAAGAAGCTCTGAGGGGCATTTTGGTTTTTGGAGCAACTTATTTGAGTAGGAAAAGGAAGGCTACATAGCAAGACAAGGTTTAGGGCAAAAACTTTACCTCTCCTTAAAAAAAAAAAAAATCTTGGGAACCCAGACAAGTGTTTGCATTTTGAAAGAAAATCTGGGCTTTCCTGTGAACCTGACCATGCATCGCTGATTGGTCGCTTCTCCCTGTTGCTAGTTTCCCTGCTTGGATTCTAAAGAATAGTCCCTAAAATGCTACTGTCAACTAGCAACCTCAGCATCAGACAAACATGTGTTAGAGATAAAATTCCATGTCTCCAGCCTCAGCCCATATACCCAGCAGCTTTTTGTGTTTAAGCCATTACCCTCTCTAAAACCTACCTTCCTCCTATGGAATATGGGGATTATAATAGCACAGAATCATTGTTAAGATTAATTAAAATGAACAGCCTACCAGTTCAACAAGTCTTCCAAATGGTTCTATCATGTTGAAGTTTGACAACCACACCCCCAAAGATCCTTCTAAAAGATCTTCATTTTTTGATAATTAGAAGTTCCTGCTAAGGGACTTTCCCCCCAATTTTATCATTTTCATATCTTAAACTATTTTTAATCGAAACTAATCTGCCAATCATTTTTCCCCAAATGAATTAATGCTTAAACACTTTTTTAAAAGTCTTAAAGGACATCAAACAAAGTTTAACCTTTTCTCAAAAGCTGAATGCATAATCATGAATATAATTATGACCATGTTATATGTAGAGATTTGGCATATTTAATTTTTTTGTGTCATTTACCAGCTCCAAATTTTTGTTTATGTGTTATTTTCTTCATTGTCTGGATGGTGTTATCATCATAAGTATATCTAGCATGAATCTTGCCCCTTGTAATATTTTGTTTTATTTATTCTTCAACATTTTACTGTATTTATACAGTACATTTTATTAATTTTCAATCACATTGTTTTCTTTCATTTCCCCCTTTCCTCAGTTGCTAAAACTCCTCTTCTTCCAAGAAATCCCTTCCCTACCTTCATGTCTTTGTGTGTGTATGACCCCTTGAGATTGATTAGGGTTCCTTGCATGAGCATGGGAGTTATTTATTGGTGTGTAGACAACTTACCACTAGATACACCTCTGTAAAAGGTGATAACCTTTATAGCATGAATCTTAAAGAGTCTTATTAATAAAATCAAACCTGAGGCCAGGTATTGGGGTGAATGCTGGAAGATCAGAGAGGTAGAACAAGCCACAGCTTCCTCACCTCGCCAATTCCTCAGATGATCCTGTTTCCTCAGACTGGAAGCCTCTGAGTCCTTATCCAAATTAATCTCAGTTGAACTGCTTCTTGAAAGCCTGAATGCTTAACCAGCAGAGTTCCTGGTTTTCACACCTTGTATTGCTTTCTGCTTTCTGCCCTCACTTCCTGGGATTCAAGGGTGTGTCACCGTGCCTAGCTGATTCCAGTGTAGCCTTGAACTCACAGAGATCCAGAGGGATTTCTGCCCCTGGAATGCTAGGATTAAAGGCATGAGTGCCACCATTTTCTAGTCTCTGTATCTAGTGGCTGTTCTGTTCTCTGACCCCAGATAAGTTTATAAAATATACACAATATTTTGGGGAACACAATACCACCACAACCCTCTCCTCCATCATCCTTAAACAGCCAACAGTCCCTTGGAGAATGATGAAGGTTCAAAAAATCCCCCCTCTTTCATGATGGAATGCTGACTGCTCCATCTTGTGCAGATCCTGTTATGATTCAGAGTATGTCATATTAATTCAGATAATCAAATTATAAAGGAAAAGCCTAGAATCACTACAGAAAATTTTGGAGAGAAAGATAAAAATACTGAGCGATAACTTCACAAACAGCCATTATTGTGGCTATCAAAGGCACAATAGTATGTGGAATGTGGTATTTTGGCTGTCCCTGATTCTGGGGAGTATGGTGCATTTTGAGATTTAGAAATGTCAAATATTTAGACAAAGTGTTTGTTTGGTACCTGCAGGTTCCTGGAAGGGAACAGGATCTGGAAAGACTAATAGAGTTCACATCTTTTCTATCTGGGTCCTACCACTCTTTAAAAACCACTTTAAGTCTGACTTTCTTTGTGAAGTTGTTGAAGACTTCAGGCTGCATGACTCCTCCCACCTTTGGCCTCTCCTAGCACTTATTGCCCGTGATTATCTTGGTTCTTATTATATTATACCTTGTTAAATTTACTCTGAGTATGTCTTATCTTCTTTCTTCCACTGGGCTATTAACATCTTAGAAGGAGTATGGTGTCTTATAAATACTTCTCTGTTCCTGGATATATTCAGAGTAAAAGTGTTTTTCCCAACTTGGACTGAGGGACCATATCCTAGGACCTGGATTGAACTCTAGGATGCTGCTGTGGAGAACCCAAAGACATCAGAGACACGATTCAGAACTGTGTAGCCTTAAAGCTTGGCAGTTGGTGGATAAACTTCATATTCAAGGGAAGCAGCATGGTCACAATGAGGGAATAAATCCAAGGGATTGGGGAAGTGGCTCAGGACTAAGACTGTGAAGAATCCCCAGACGGGTCAGAAGGACTTACTGCTGTTTCATTGTGCTCTTTGCTGTGTGGAAATGGGTGATTTCTCCTCAAGAATTTATGATGGTTGACTATTTCCATCATGATATGCTCACAAGTGTGAGCCTTATGAAGTACCAACCTCTTTACTTTGTGCTGGTCCACAAAAAGGCTATAGTGTCACTTCCTTTACATATGATGTGCTGGATTTGAACTCATTTTTTTCCCTTGCTCCAAAGCCCCCAGAAAATTATTTCTGGAAAGTGAATATGCATAAACTTAGGTAATGATCATCTGTTCCAAGGAGAACCTTTGTGTGCTGGATAGTTTCATGCCAACTTGACATAAGCTAAAGATATCCGAGAGGAGGGAACCTCCATTAAGAAAATGCCTCCCTGTTGGCAGGCCAGTAAGGCATTTTCTTAATTAGTGATTGATGGCAGAGGGCCCAGCCCATTGTGGTTGGGGCCATCCCTGGGCTGGTGGTTCTGGGTTCTATAAGAAAACAGGATGAACAAGCAAGTAAGCAGCATCCCTTCATGGCCTCTGCATCAGCTCCTGCCTCCAAGTTCCCTGTTTGGTTTTCTTCCCTGACTTCCTTTGATGATGAATAGTCATATGGAAGTTTAAGGCAAACACTTTCCTCCTCAACTTGCTTTTTGGTAGTATATTTCATTGCAGCAAAGAAAACCTGACTAAGACAGTTTGTAAAGCACTTTGGTGATAGAAACATTTACTTTCAAAAGCAGTGGGTGTGTGAGATGCAAGCTCGACCATTTTTAAGAGGAACTTTAACTTTTGTGTATTTATTTTTAAACTTCGTGTATGCATACGGTGTTTGCACCATTTTCCTCCCTTTTTCTCCCTCCAACTCCTTCCATGTCCCGCCCTCCATCCCTCTCATACGTTTTTAGGAATGAATACATAAATCAGCTGAGTCCAGTTGAGTCTGTAGCATTCCTCTTATGTATTTGATTTTTATGGCTGACCACTTGACATTAGCTAATCAGCTGAGGGCATCCCCGGACAATACTGATTCTCCATCTCTCAGCATTCAGTCATCGCCTATAGCTCTTCATCTAGATGTGGATGGAACCTCATGAGATTTCCTGCTTCTATACTGACATGCCAACTGGCTTTGTTATCATTCAGGTCTTGCTTTGACAACCACATTGTTGAGATGTCCTGGCTGCAGTTTCCCTGTCACATATAGAAGAGAAAGTCTTGCAGCAGATGTCCTGGTCTTCTGCTCTTGCAGCCTTTCCACCTTCTGTGCTGTGTTTCTTGAGCCTTAGGTATAAGGGTTGTGCTGAAGATGTATCAACTGGGGCTGGCCATCCCGTGGTCAGCTGATCTCTATATTTTGACTGGTTGAGGCTTTTTGTAATGGTCTCCATCTGTTTTAAAAGGGAGATTTACATGATGAAAGATGAGAGCCACACACACCTGTGGGGTATAAGATAAATCTTAAGAATGCAGTTAGAGATCATATTGGTTTGGAAAAGTGGCCATCATAGGTTCTCCTCTTTATTCCATGGCCTTCCAGCCACAGGTAGTTGGCTAGGCTTACAGTAAGTACCAGGTATTATAAAGTTATTTCTATTGAATGGGCCTTAAGTCAAATTAAACAGCTGTTGATTAACACCAAGATACAAGTGGCACTATCTCACCTTTAGGGATATTTTGCCATGCTGGCCATTGTTGTGGTTCATAAGCTGGGTAGGACTGTTGATGGCTTTTATCTCTTGGCAGCTTGCATTATGCCTTCTGGTACTAGGAAATGTAGCAGGGATCTTAAAAGTTCTTATTAATAAAATCAAACCTGAGGCCAGTTATTGGGGTGAATGTTGGAAGATCAGAGAAGCAGAACAAGCCACAGCTACCTCTCCTCGCCAGTTCCTCAGCTGATCCTGTTTCCTGAGACTGGAAGCCCCTGAGTCCTCATCCAGAATGAATCTTAGTTGAACTGTGATGCTCAAAGGCCTGAAGCTTAACCAGCCAAATGCTTCTAGTTTTTGGTCCTCACGTCTTATATATCTTTATGCTTTCTACCATCACTCCCTGGGATTAAAGGCTCGCTTTCTGGGATTAAAGCCATGAGTCACCATGCTTGGCTGTATCCTTGAACACATGGATTCCTCTGGAATGCTAGGATTAAAGGCGTGTGCTACCACTGCCTATCCTCTATGTGGCTGTCCTGTTCTCTGACCCCAGATAAGTTTATTAGTATGCACAATATTTTGGGGAAGACAATACCACCACAAGGAAAGCTGGTCTTCATGAAGGAGGCTTCTGGGTCAGATCCAGCTCTATTCTTCCAAGTCATATGGTTGAATTTTAATCATTTCTTCTTTGAACATGAAAACTTATGTGATAAGAACAGAAAGAAAAATTTGCATAGGTTGGGGATAGAGGATAAGCCTTGTTTCCTTCAGAAAGAATGAGTTCTGGTAGATAAAAAGTAAAGGTGGGGGAAACATGGTGGTTAGAGACTGTCACTGGAAGAGTCAATGTAAGAAACGCAAGCAAAAAAGGGGATGAGAATCACAGTTGACAGCTGGCTGGAGGAGGCAACCATGTGACTGATACCTGGCTTTAATCAGCTGGTGCCTTTGTGAAGCTGATAATAAGGAAATCTGCATGTCAGTGAAGAGCGAAGATTGATTTGGGGATAGTGAGCTACATCTCAAGAGCATTCCAGAGGCCAGTTCCAAGCATGAGGGCCTCTGGGAATAGAGTGGCTAGTTGCCATGGTGAGCATCAATCTTCTACTGATAAGTTGTCCCTGATGTACAGAGAGAGTATAGGATAGAGCTCTGCTTTTCAAACTTTAATGTGCATATTATTGCCTAGGGAGGCTGGTTGAGTTCTGGGTTCTGATCCCATAGTACTGGACTCCGGGAATCCAGACTATATTTCTAATGCATTTCTCAATGCTGTCACTGCTGCTGAGTCTTTGGGCTGCATTCTAAGTAGCATGGTATTGTAGATAGCAGGGAAAGAAAACATAGACCTGAGTTCCAGCTTTGCCTCACTTCCTATGTACCCAGGATAAGTCACTGACTTTGAATTTCCTCAATGGTAGCCAATGGGGAAATGGACCAGGAAGACCCTGTCTAGTATGGCATAGTTCTTGAAAGGACTTAGATGATTGTCTTGATTTCATCCGTATAACCTATTTTCCTGGGACTTAGGTGTAGAGATCTTGAAACATGAGTGTTTGCTTAGTTCATTAAGCATGGAGGTTTGAAGACGTTCTACGCAGGCAGTGGTTCTCAACCTGCCTGATACTGTGATTCTTTAGAACAGTTTCTCATGTTGTGGTGACCCCCAACCATGAAATTACTTTGTTGTCATTTCATAACTGTACTTTTGATACTGTTATAAATCACAATGTAAATATATAGTATGCAGTATATCTGATCTGTGACCCCAACGGAGTCACAGCCCACAGGTTGAGAACTCCTGCTGTAGAATGAATCCCAGATGCTATTGCAATGGCATCTGGAACACCAGGGAAGAAGATAAGCAAGTCAAAGACTCTTGCCCATACCCATTTCCCTGGTGTTTGGCAAGTAGCTTTCCCCAGTTCCTCTATGCAGTATGTGGATTCATACCTTTAACCTCTAGTGTTTTTCTGTGCTTCCTCTATAGGAAGCTGACAACCCTGACCATCCTCAAAGAATGTCTAGGCCACAGACCTCCAAATCCATTTCTCTGAGACAAGATGTCCAGTTTGTTCATTATAACAATAGCTGCCAGACTTATTACAGTTATGTAATAGGTTTCTTTTTTTAACCAGGTCTTGAAAATGTGTGCATTATCCTTTAGGTAATAAATGAAATAAAACAGGCTGAAAATAAATCAGCTTTTCAAAGTGAGGCCAAAGCTTTTCTACTAACTGCACCATTAAAAATAATTCTCATTGCTTTTGAAGGAGCTCATGGCAAGTGGCTTCTTTTAACCCTTTTAGGGGGCTCAACTCTTTTTGCACCAGTGGCTATTGAGACTTTAGCTTGATAAAGAGGAGGTCTAGAGACAGTTACTCTGAGCATGGCACATGTCTGAGGTAGCATGACTCAAGAAGACATTATCATGCAATCTCTAATATGATGGCATGACTTCTGCTTCCTGAGTCCTAATCCTCCCCCTGTTTCCTTCTCAAGGAGTCACTTTCCCTCCTCAGAGAGTCACTTTCCAACTGACATGGTTATACTCAACAAGTACATGTCTTTCTGCCCCTGATGCATTAACTGAGTGCTGAAGGTAAGAGGTAGTCTTTATTGTATAGGGCAGACCCTGCAATCAATTTCATTTGTATGCTCTTAGGACACTACCTCTCTTTGTTTTTTTTTTCTCTCCATAAAATTTTATTATCAATTTAAAGATATTATTTTGTCTGAAGTGTTCATCAGTCTGCTCCATGTGCAATGGGGCCATAGTTTTACTAATTAACTATTTATTATTATTTTTTGATGGGTGTATTTAGAATACCACCCACTGGGCACAGTGTATGACAAGAAGATAAATAGACACTATCCAAACATGAAATCCCCCTATATGAGTCATGATCTGTAGCAGGGCTTTGTGTGATATGGTAAAATGTTTTCTAGGCTCTCAAAGGGAAAGGTAGCCTGTGTTGGGGAGCTGAGGTCACATGTCAGCAAGAAATGACCCCACATCTTGTTGAAGTACCTGGAAATCGAACAGAGGGAGTCTTGAACCATCTGAGTCATTTCATCACTCAGTATTTTCTCTCTGTGTTCCCTAATCACACTCTCCTTGGCACATGGGAAACTATTACTAACACCCGCACATGGCACATCTGTGGAGCCATTTTTGCTGCTGGATAGCTGTGTTTGTGTAACATATTGAGCACCCGGTGATGATTTATAATGATTTCCCACCCTGTCCATTCCCACCCCCTCTTCCGTTTAAAGATATATTAACATCTCTGGGTCTACTTGGAGGGAAAACTCTTTGAAGCAAGACTATGTAAAGATAAAGTGCTGTTCTCTGAAAGTTTCTCATGAGACTGAGTATGGATACCTAAGAAGGGAGCTACTGGCAGCCGAGGGGAGAGGTGGCTTCTGATAGCAGATGAGGGGCCCTTCACTCAGGTCTCTGTTCTAATTATGAACCAGCTCCCTGGATCATGGGCTGACCTGACCTGTAGCCCTCATGACATCTTGCCAATGCCTTTCTTAAGATCCAAGTGAGAGTTTACCTTGTTTTAACAACGTACAGATGCTTTGGTCATGAAAGACTGACCCCGTGAGTCGTTTAAATATTAGTCTCAGCTCTTAGGGTTTGTCGGCACAGAGGCCGGGGACTGTAATTTAGTATCTGAAAAGCGTGGGCAGGGACTGAAGCATGCCATGGGGGGGGGGACTGTTGTCTGTTCAGCACCAGGCTTTCAGGAAGGGGCCTGGCGTGAGGAGATGTGACAGATCACTGATATCACCAGCAGGTGCACACAGTGCTCCAACTGTGATACAGCACTCATTTCTTCTATGGCTGCTGAAATCTCTCCTCAGTTCTATTATACTCTCTTGCTGCTCATCAACCCATTGTGTCCGCAGGGGGTGGAGAGCAGGTGAACAGAACACACATTCCTGACATGCTGGACTCCTGTGGGGTATAGAAGGACCTTCCGGTAGAGACTACTGTTGCCCGTGGCTTTGATATCTATCCAGCTTTCCTCTTCCCACCTCTCCTGTGCTACACAACCAGAGTGGGTCCTTGGTTGCAGCAGCAGAGGCTCCAGGGGCCGGGAGTGACATGAAGCAATGTCTGTGGCAAAGGGGAGCATGTGTGCTGAGGCTCAGGAGGCACTGATTGGCTGGTAGTGAGGTAATGCAGTGCAGTCTAAATGTGGCCACAGCAGAGCCAGCATCCAGGGTGTGCCTCCCCACAAGCTTCAGTTGCCTGCAGCTGTCTGAAGAGCGAGGTCTCTGGGGCTTTCTGGAGGCTCAACAGAGCTGTCTGGCTCACAGGATCTGGTTTGTAGTGACCATATCCAAGGTCTGTGTTGTCATTGCTGTTCTCTGTCCCTCCATCTTTTAAATGTAACATAGTTCTGTCCCTGGCTATTAAGCCAGGCTATCCTAGAGGAAGCTTAAAAGCATAGGATTAGCTGTTAGGACCACTCACTGCCCTGGTCATGATAAATCACAGTCTAGACAGGTGTTGAGTGCAGGGACTGTTCTCAGGTTAACTCATTTAATGACATATACCTCTCCAGGGGTCCTTCCAAGGACAATTTCCCTTCATAATTGGGCAAGAAATCCACACCCTGTCTCTCCATTCCATAGAGTTTGGTGGGTTTTGCATAAAGAATTGAAGAGCTTAAAAGTGCACCGTGGGTCACGCTACCCTCTCATTAATAAGACACCTCTTCACAGACAGAGTTGGCTTCTCAAGCTGAGTCTTTGGAGGGCTAGTAGTTTCTAGAGACCATAGTTAGTGCTGAGAGAAGATGTGATACCAATTAAATCAACAGTAATTGTGTACCTACTGTCTGCTAGTGTCAGAGGTCATGGAAATGAGGCCATGTTGTGAAAGAGGTCATCTTTTTTTTCCACTTATTCAACAAATATGGCATGGTTCTAGGAGGTAATCTGAGAATGTCCAGCTTCTGGTCTCCTATAGGCAGTATTTCAAAGAAATATATACAGATGAAAAGCAAGAGAGCCATGCAGAAAAAGAGAGAATGGTACAATGGAGGGTGACTACAAGATGGAGCTACTTTGGTCAAGTGGTCAGGTCAGGGACAACTTCCTCAAGGAGGTGACATGTTAGCCAAGGCCTCAATGTGACAAAGAACATGGTCATGAGATGGTCTGGGAGAAACTGCACCTACAGAGGCAGCTGCATGGGTAAAAGCCTAAATCAGATTAAGTTTGAAAGTTCCTAGAACAAAAAGAGCAGTCAGTGAGGAGCCCTAGTGATAAGAGGAAGTACATATAGTTGGATGCTGTCACCCTAGCACTTGACAGGTAAAGATGGGGCAATCAGATGAATGCTTGAACGCTATCTTTAGCTATATAACAAATACAGGACTAGCCTGGGCTTCATGAAATCCTATCTCCAAAAAACAAAACAAAACAGGAAAAGGATTTTTTTTTCATGTAGAAGGAATAGCAATGAGCTTCTGAGAGAGCATGAAGAATATTAAGACTTAGGCCAGGCTTTACAGTTGAGTACCTAAGGTTGAATATTCCAGCAGCAGATGGTTACTTCTGCCCAGTTGCCCAGAGAGAAAAGGAGTTTGGTGATAGGCTAGCATAATACTCTGTACCCCAGAGGTGAGTGCAGGCCCCTTCTCTGACACACACTGATTCTGCTGGTGCTGAGTAGAGACCCATCAGTACCTGATATGAAGATGGACTGAGGGGGTGCCTGAAGCAAATTCTTCACGAAAGGGAGCATCCATGGCTATCTGCCACAAGCCTGAAGCCTTTCTTCTCTCAATCACTGCAAGCTGTGTGTCACTGTATACTTCCCTTAGTCAGATCCTTAGCACCACCCCTGTGTATACTACCATACTAGACTCACTCTTAGAATAGCGAGGATGGTAAGAGTTAGAATTAGCGTTTGAACAATTAGGACACTGAAGTTCTGAGAGCTAACTTTCATATGATGGTTCATCTGGAAAGAGATAAAACAGAGGTTCAAGCTCACAAGAGAGATGGACTGTTGACTATCTTGGTTGCAGACAAATAACTCAGCAAGTGCTTCCTTCAAAGTGGATGATGTAGGCCAGGCTGAATATCATATGATGGGCTATAAATTTGCATAGCATTGTACATAAAGTGACTATGGGCAAAACCTTTGATTATACCATTGGGAATGCATGAGGCGTGTGCCTGATAGCTAGCAAGTGAAGGTCATGGACAGTGCCGAAACATTCCAAGGTGCACAAATGGCACACCAAATTATTTGTCCTCAAGTGTTATATTACTAGGCTGAGGAAACACTGGCTTAAAGTTCTATGGTACAAGCAGCTTTCAGCTTCTCTCTTTCTTAGATCTTAGTCCTGGAGGTTACTGTATCTCCAGGCAAAGATTTAAGAACAAAATGGCTTATCTGAGGTTCTATCAGACACATTCTTTTTGCTATTAGTGAAGGGAGCTGCAAAGCTTGATCTCAGAGCATGTGAGTTCCTCTCTGGGGAGGCAGGCGATCATATCCAGTATTGCATTAGCCCTGTGACCTAGTGAGGGTATTCGTTAACTGTGTTGTGATTGGTCCACCTGTATGATGAGTGTGGCAATACCTCTTCCAGCTACAGCTTGAATTCCGTGGAGTAAGAGATTTATATGTGCTTTTATCATAGTACTATATAAATGTATTATTACTAATCCTTCCTCAACTGATAAAACAGAACCATCATTATTCTGTCCCTTCACAACACCAGTTTGCCGAGCCATTAGAATTCTGAAAAGTATACACTTAAATAGACAGATGAGGGGGCCTATAGAGGTCACCTATAGAAAACAACCAATGACATACCTGGGAATTATTAAATGGAGATGAGGAGATTCATGGCTCCTTATTCAAGTCTATATAGATGCCCTTAGCTCATATCTTTGTACCATCATCACCTTTAGAGGTTTTATAATAGGTTGATTAGTAAAGTCGCTTCCCTCCCTCCACCGTTGCCAAGGCTTTGAGGGCACAGTGTAAATAGAATAATTAATGAATGACATTTGTGAGAAAATAACTCAAGAGATGTCTACAGAACAGATAGCAAGGAGGAAATTGGCCCAAATTTGGCTAGTGTTTAAACTGGGAAGTGCAAAATTGGATTCTGGATCAACAGGTAGAGACGTTGGAGAATAGTGGTTCTCAATATGTGGGTCATGACCCCTTCGGGGGTTGCATCTCACATACCTGGCATATCAGATATTTACATTGCAATTCATAACAGGAGTAAAATTACAGTTTTGAAGTAGCAACTAAAATAATTTTATGGTCACCACAACATGAGGAACCATATTAAAGGGTCACAAGCATTAGGAAGGTTGAGAACCACTGCTCTAGAACAGTACCCCACTACTTTCCTTTCCTTTCTCTTCTTCCCCTTCCTTCTCTCACCTCCCTCCCCTCCTCCTCCTTTGTCTGTTCCTCACCTTAAAGGTTATAAGAGATACCCAGGGCAACTTTTCAACAACTACTCCCATACTACCTTATTGAGGTTTTGTAGATTGTAAGGCTGTCTGGGATGCCTTGATGCCCAGGGAAGAGCCCTCTTCCGTGTGTGTGAGGGGTAGCTATCTTAGAAGTCTGACTTTAGAAGTTGGGAAATGATCACCCCCAAATAAAATTTCAGAATGTTCATTGAAGCTCCCTTAAGAGAAGTGTTTTGTGTCTAAAGTTCAAAGTAAGAGCTTCTTTCTTCCAAGAAGTAATATTTTCTCAAGTTTCTCCTACAGTGGCATGTGACATAATTACAAAAATGGAAAATTCCTCCCCCCAACTCCTTGGGCTAAATATGGGGCTCTAAAGTAGACCTAACATGTCACTTAAAAGAGACAGAGCCTGTGGCATACCTGGGGATTATTAAAGTGAAATACAAGGTACATGATCCATCATTCAAGCCCTCTGATGAACTTATCACATCTTTGCATCATTGTTACCCTTATAAGTCATATAATAACTGCATGTCTTTACCACAGTCTCCACATTCACTGACTAGTAGGACCTGTAACCCAAACTTTCTCCTTGTATCACTGGATCACATTGTTCTCATGATCCAAAGATGTGTGCTATTTACTCATAGATATCTGATTCTGACTGGATTTATATTGACACCACTATTCTCTGAGGTTTTGTTTTTTCTTGTTTTACCTTGTCATGACAGAAAAAAAGAAAGAAAAAAGAAGAGCCCCATGGAAGTTCCATGGGGTACAGGAATGAATATAGCAAGATCCCAGGGAAACTCAGGCCTAGATCTGCCAATGACGCTACATTGTTGGACCTTAGACAAGGTTCCTCTGTCTGTGAAATGGTGTTGGGCTGGATGCTGCCAAGAACCCTTCTAATAGAATTGGGGGGTTACAGATAGCATTTTGTCTGTTAGCTTTGCTCAAAGAAGCTTTGTTTCACCACCAATGCTTCATCTAGTATATTATGAATTTCTTCATCCTCTGAGTCCTTTACACGACAATGCAAAGGGATAGCTCTCAGTCCAGGGTCCTTCCCCCTCAGCAGAGCTAGAGCCAAAATGATATCAATGGCAGCTATGGTTGATGTCCTTTGCCATATTGGTGCCATCTCAGAAAAATATTGGTCACATCTTTTGACTGCTTGCTTCAGTAGAATAAGAAGAGGGAAGATTTTAAAACTCACCCTTAAAGTCACAGAACTTCAAAGGTCACACTGGCTTACAGCTGTGGACCACCTTGAATAGATACAGTGACAAGGTAAACCAGAGCCAACACAACCTTACAGAGTAGCATATTTTAATTCCTCGTTTTCATGGATAATTACCGTAGCCTTCAATTTTAGGAACATGGCAGAGTATTTGTGCACAATTTCCTCCTTTCAGGTGATGGAACCTGGCTGAGGAACTCATTCAAGGCATGTGACTCTGTTGCCCTCTAGTGGTTGGAACGAAGCAGGTTGTGCAGTGAGTCCTGTGCCCTCTTCCTCCCCAAAACACACCCAGCCCTAGCAGAGGTTCTTAAAAGTCATGGTCCAATGACTCCTTTCAGCACCATTCTTCATGAAGGATTATTCAGAAGGAAAAAGGGTTCATCTTGCAAAACACCACAGTGTCCTGTTTTGTTCACACATTCCCCAGCTTTGGAGCTAGGAGGCACCTCTTTCTTTGAAGGTGAGATGTCCATGTCTGGGGGTAGTGCAGGCACCTGAGACCTGCATTCACACTCACACATTTACTGTGTCACTTCTGCCTCAACTAAATGTTGTCTTTAGTAAACAGATATCATTATGTGGTTTTCCAATTAACACTTCTCAAGGGAAGCTGGTTAATATGGATGAGGCTTTTTAACATTTGGCTCTGAATTCAGAGAGGGTTATATGCAGTTGTAACAGAAGGAGCCAACATCTTGGTAATTGGCTGAGGTTCGCAGAGGAGCAAGGCAGTCTAGGGAACTCTGGGACACAGGGTCTTTGCAGAATGTTGCAGTGGGACAATCTAAATGATTCCTCAGGCAAACTGGAAAGTACGGCTGGATCACTCCAAGGTTATATAGTTCTGGATGGGAGCTGAAGCAAAGAGCTAGCTTGTTGGAGATCGTTTGTGTGTTGGAGATCTTGCATTCAAGTAGGTAGTTCTTAGTAGGGTTCCTTTACTCTGAATGTTACTGTTTCAATAGGCAATGGTAGATGATGCTGAAGATGAGGAGATAGGCATCATGGCCTGTAGTGTTGGGAATAAGTCTAAAAAGTCTAGGAAGTAGGGACAAGACTCAATTTAATAAATATATCAGTCCCCTACTTTCATGCTAAAAAATCTCCAGTGTACCCAGCAGAACCTCTCTCTTTTTACCCCTGTCCCCTTCAACAGTTTAACCAGTGGAAAGGAAATGGGAAATATGACATTTCAATAGTTTGGCAAAGGATTCTTCTTTTAAAACACAGTGACTTTCTGTCTATGGGCATTTGGGATGCACCTTCTGTTGGCAAAGCTACTGAGGGCTTAAATGATTTTCTTTTATAGTGTGCTGCATTTCTTCTCCTGAAAATGAGGAGCTCGAATTACCTTTCTTGCTTTGTAATAGAAATGTCTTCTTACTTCTCAGCATATAGTTAACACAAAACAATCTGGTGCTTTCCAATGGCAGTTTGCCTAGGAGTAAGCGTTGTACAGATATTTTACAGAACCCAAATCCATGCTATCTGTTTGCACACTTCCTGACTCCCAGGCTTTGCGATCATCATCGATTCCTCTTTTATTTTCTCCCTATCCAGCCCCCATTCCTACCCCTGATGCTGCCAGTCTTCATGTTAATCTTGTTCCTAACCTGACAGATTTTAGACAAATCCCACCCAACCCCTTTACAGATATCTCTTTAGGTTTGAGAAATCCATGTAAGCCAGAGATGTCTGAAAGTGACTCTGAGTTACATGTTGGGATGTGATTCAAGGACGGGAAAGAGGTTCTGTTCTTGGCTCTCCTCCTTCTAACACCCTCTTCTGGACAATCTCAAGTATGAGCTTAACACTTATGAGCCTCAAATTTAAATTGCCAACCCAGGTTATCTCCATGGATTCAACACTGTTTTCAAGCATCCTATTAGACATTAGATACAAATCTAACCCCACATCTATTCTCCTGCTCCACATGTCATGTCTCAGTTTCTCGGAAGAGTAGAAATGAATGGAGAGAACAGGAGAGCTTCATGCACTCCGTCAATTGCTAAATTCCTAGACTTCTTCCTCTTGCTCATTTTATGTGTTCTTCTATCTTTTTACCTCCGTTTTATCACTGAGACTTGCATCATGATTATGCAAATATCCTTCCAGACTTCATCTTCCTCTCTGTGCTGATATCACTGCCCTTGTTCAGGATTCATCCTTTTTATCTGGCCTCTGACATTTGTGTCCACGTATACAGGGGCTATATAAGTTGTGTTAATCCCTAAACAATATCTGGCTATAGTTTCTATGCTAAATTTTATTTTAATGACAGTCACATGGAGAATCTTCAAAGCAGAGAGTTGTAATAATAGTGATGGAAATAGGAAAAGCCACAAACATCTTTTTGTGGGTTCACAGGTTAAAGAATCCATCTGAAATCTCATTTTCTGGAGTTCTCATCCAATGCCCAGAGCTATTGTTTTTTGATCAAAGGCAACACTGTGGTAAAAATGTAGGGCTCCTTGGTGGCAACAGTGCCCTATGATGGCCAGCTTCTGATGGCTTTTCATGCAAATTTCTTAACTTCTGATAAGCAGGAAATATTGTATACTTTAAAAACAGATTCTTCTTAGCACTGTCATCTTCTGAACCTTAGTCTGTCAAACCGTGAGGGTGCAACTGATTACAACTGTCCTGTTCCTCCTTCTTCCCTCTGGGCTTACTACATGTGAGGTTTAAATTCTTCCTTCTTTGAGTTCTCTTCAAGGATAGGAATCATACAATAAAAAAACATGACCACTCCAAAGGCACGGCAAGTGCCACCTTTGCCTGCCTTAGGCTGGCATGCCAGGATAGACACGGGTTTAGGATTTTCTGTTCTGTGTGCACCAAAGTAAAGTTAGCTGAGAAGGGCATTATCCATCGTCCACAGGGACTCTAAAGAATTTCTGTCATCCTGCTTCCAAATAGCCATGATGTGATGGTTCATTCTACAGAAATTGCTCCATGTTGTATCACCTTCGGAAAACATTTTTTTTTTTCTTTTAGAATACAAGTAGAGTATGAAAGCATCTGACTGGTAGAAACTTGGATTTTCTTTCAATATTAGCTATTATTTTAAATTCCAAAGAAATCTGCTGTCATGGGTATGATAGCTTCTTGCTCCTAGGAGTCCTGTGCCCTGTGTGTTAGGGCCCATATCATTGTTTTATTCAGTGTTCTCCCTTTCTATTGGCCCGCCATCCAGAACACTTTGGTTCCATTCTCGTGACTACCGTGTCTTGGTTTAGTTGAAACAGTTGTGACCTGTGTAGGTTCAGAAAACTGTAGTGTAGATGTGATTCTAAATGGTCTTATTAAATAAGAAACACAGAGCCAAATGGAGTTAAAAGCCCAGAGATCAAGCAGTAGCCAAGAGCTAAGACCACCTTATCTTAACACTCGCTGCAGCCCTTCCCCTGAGAGAGAGCCCTTCTTCTTGTGTCCTGTCTTTTTATTGCCTTTCTGTTCTGCCTTCTCATTGGCCATAAACCTAACCACATGACTTCCTCATTGGTGCCTGTCTATACAGACCTCCAGGTCTCTATGGTTCATACTGAGATTAAAGGTTCAGTTCTTGGCTTGGCTATGTCTTTGAATACACAGAGATTCTGCCTGCCATGTGAACATATTAAGGGCGTGTGCCACCACCACTGGACTTCTGCTAAATGGCTTGCTCTTAGCTCTGCTCTCAAGGCAACTTTATTAACATACAAATAAAATCACATTTCAGCACAAATAAAATATCACCATACTGTAGTTCTCATCCATGGAGGCCAGCAGTCTAGCTCCTGGAAAAGGAACAGAAAAATATTCCTTTTCTGGGTGTTTACCACCCAGATAGAATCTAAATCCTACTCAAATTTCCAATGACCCCAAGTCCCCAACAAGTGCTGGGAAAGGTGTTTGGCTTTGCAAGCCAGCCAACAGTCCTGCGAGTCCTTAATCGGAGATATTATGGAACAAATCATGTCTCATAAACTCACTGTGCTAGGGCTGGAGCTGGGGGAGGGACAGAGCATTGGCTTCCCTTTATCCACTGCTCTTTGGTAGAAGAGTTAGGGTTTAGGGATGCTCCCCTATTCTGTCATCATCAAGTTAGCAGTCTATGTAGCCATTTGTCATTAGTTGTTGTTGTGGTTAGTTATTTTGTTGTTGTTTGGTTTTTCAGAATTAATAGAGAGATCATTTGGGGAAAAGTAACAGCAACAACAACAGAAGGAAACATTCTTTCAAACACAGTTGTTAGAAGCTGCATGTCCTTTGCCTAGGCCTGAATCCTCAGGATGCCCAAAGGTTCCTCCACTGCCCTCTATTTCTCTCTCTCTGCCCTGTTTGTCATCAAAGGATCTGGGCCCTTTACTTCTTAATCCCAGCGTATTTTGATTTCAGGCTTGAGGTTTGCAATCATGAACCCTTTAGCTGAAATCCTGGGATGCCTGCAGCATCTGTGGACTTTCCAGCCAACTGCCTTGTCCTCTGAGGAATACATTCCCTTTGACAGTGCCGCTTCTGAAAGGCAGAGCAACTAGAGTATTACAGATAATTCAGGGAGAGGAAAAAGAGTTGTTGGCGGGTGGTAGGGGAGGACAGAAGATGGATTAATATTTTTTCTTTATCACTTGGCATGTTAAACTTAATTATATTTCTTGAGAGACCTCTAAACAGTCATAATTAGGAATTATGATAATAGCCACTGTTACCTTATACTTGTTCGTTTTACTGCTTGCTTCTTTGTGAATGTGGACTGTGATTAATACCAGTCAGCATTTACTAGGACAAGACCTCCCTGCCCATGGGGACCTTTTTGACTTTGAATGGATAGTCTCCAGGATCAAGGGCAACTTGACTCTCTCTGTGAGCTATGAAAACCAACCTTAGACTAGTCAGTGTCATTGGAAATGAAGTTGTTGGAAGTACCAGTCACAGTTATGAAAATCAGAATTTGGCTTTCAGAATTTCTATTTCCTCTTCAGTCTTTTTGCCATCTTAAAAAAAACACGTTTGCACAACATTTTATTCCTTTACTTTATTTCTAGATATAAAAGACAAGAAGGTCACAGGAATATCCCCAGATGCTTATGCCATCAAACCAAGGAATAACCCTAAGCAGGATGTGAAAAGGGTGTGGGTCTCTAATCAAGGCTACCATTGAATACCAGTGAGAAACATGGAATTTAGTGTTAAGGTAGAGTAAAATCCTCCTGAGCATCATGAGACCCAGCCCTTTTGATAATATACAAGGAAGGTGAGAGCTACTGCTTTCTGATAGGGATTATGAGCCCTCAAAGGGCTTTGGAAGAGCATCTTTATTCTGCTTATTTTGTTGGAGTCCAGAGGAGTTCATATGCTGCCCACACACTGACTTGGGGTTGTCTTTGGAGTTTCAAGTCCTACTCCTCCCTCAGGCCAGAGAGGAAGCCTGCTGTGTTTTGATGAGACAAGTCACCTTTGGTGTCACAATCCCCATTCTCCAAGAACAAGGAATCATTAGGATCTTGACATCTCACTGTATAAGTTAAAGTGCTTCTTTGGAGCTCAGAGTGAAATGGTGAACTTTCACTCACAGCTGCTTCTTCCAGTAAATGATTGTGCCCTGTAAAAAAGGCCGAAGGAGACTGTCTGAGTGATGTTGCTGGAATGTTAAAGGGAATTCAGAGGGGAAAAAATATTCCAGTGAGTAATATATATTGGTGTCTAGCCCCTAATTTGACATTCAGGTCAGATCAAAACTAACCTTGTAAAATCTTGAAATTTAATGTCATATAAAAATGCTACTGGGCAAGGATCTTTATTACATCCAATCATGAAAGCTGTGTGAGGCACCATCTCGGGATATTTTTCTATCAAATCTTTACTCATTTCACACCCTTTCCAAACACAAGCCAAGAGTGCTATATTTGGACATCTATATCTGTTCTAATTTATTTTGAAAATTCAACAAACAGAAACATCTCATTTCCCATGTGTTCCTTGGTAGAATAGTAAACCATATTTAACAAGTTTGGAAAGGCTTCAGTTTTCAACTGGTGTACAAAATGTCTATGTATAAATATTGGATCTGTGTTTTAAATGTAGATGGAAAAATTAGATTCTTTTAATAATAAAATGATCATGGAGTTCAACATATGAAGTCATCATGTGGGTATAAATGTGTGAATGAGTGCCTGTTATTTTTTTTTTCCACTTTGTTCTTGGGCCTTTCCCTATCTGTATATCATGTATTTGCAAAGCATCTTTCCTGCACATTAGATGTACTAGGTTGGCCATATTCTAGACTGGCACACAGAGGTTCATGAAAGCTCAAGTCTCATCCCAAAACATTGTCCCATTCAGCAATGCATGGATTCCTCAGTGGGAGTAACAGTCATTGGCTTTTCTCTCTTAATTGTAATGAATAATTACCAACATGTCCAAAAAATAGGCCTAGCATCTATTCTGCAATTGGAAGTGGAATGTTACAAGAATTAAAAAAAAAAAAAAAGGTAACACATCATTGAGAAGTATGAGTAGCAGGTATGTGATTTGCCTAAGTACAGTTTTTCATAATGATGTGTTGTCTAAGGTACTCAATGAATATTTGAAAGTAAAGACTTGCTATAGATTTAATGTGTCTGATCCCGCTGGCATCAGGGATTCTTTTCTGACAATAGAGTCAGCTTGGTAGACAATTCTTCTTTAGCATATGACAGAACTTTTTTTTGTTTTTTTTTTTTTTTTGTTTTTTTGAGACAGGGTTTCTCTGTGTAGCTTTGCACCTTTCCTGGGACTCACTTGGTAGCCCAGGCTAGCCTCGAACTCACAGAGATCTGCCTGGCTCTGCCTCCCGAGTGCTGGGATTAAAGGCGTGCCCACCACCGCCCGGCGACAGAACTAGACAGAACTTTTTTTTGATAACACTGCATATAATATATTGCAAAGCCAAATTATGTCTTTTTCCCACAAATGGGATAGCCTTTCTTCAAAGAATAGTAAATTGTGTAAGGACTGTTTGCAAGTAATATATATGTCCAAGTGTCTAGAAAGTGTGATATTGTATTTATATGAGAAATATTTTCCTTAGCCTCCATTGTTTTAGATTGCCTGTTACTGCTCTGCTTCCTCTTCTCTTCACATGGATCCTAGAGGCTCTGGTTAGCATGCCTATAATTTTCACAATTGTCTGTTGTGTCTCACATTGTCCTAAGGTTTAGACACATTTTAGAAGTGTGAAGCACGTCTTCCATCTTGACTTTAGAAGAACATTTTGAAATATCTAGTAATATGTACACATTGAGAAACATTCACTCCAAGAGCATGATTTTTGTACAAAATTAGGAGTTTGTGGATTCAGAGCCAAATACTATAATATGGATTCCTTTCCTTCTGAAATTCCATGGGGAAAACACTCTTGTCTTACTTCTTTTGAGCTGTCTTGATCCTTAATGTGTGTGGTGTGTGTATCAGGGAGCATTCATCCATGCATAGGTGTATGAATGTAGAGGCGAGTGATAAACCATGAGTGAAATTTCTCAGATGCTATTCAGCCTTTTTTTTTTTTTTTTTTTAAAGATAGGGTATCTCACTGGGGTATCTCATGGGGCTTGCCAATTATTTTATACTGGCTGGCCAGTAATCACAAGAGATCCTCCTTTGTCCATCTACCTTCCCAGTGTTAGGATTAGAAGTACATGTCACCATGCTTGGCATTTTACATAGGTTCTGTGGGTCAAACTCACATCCTCCTGTTTGTGTGGCAAATACTTTACAAAAGGAGCTATTTGCCCAGACCCTACTTTTCGTTATTAAACTCAAGGAACCAAAATGCAAGAAACCGAGCAGGAACTGGCATTTTGATATTGCCTCCTTTGGCTTACCCTCTCCATTGGTCATCACTATGAGGAATCAAAGTCTGCAAGATCCATGGTTTAGGTCAGTTCCACTGTCGGGAACCCACGTTGCTCCTGGGTATGTGACTAAGGGTACCAATGTGTAGAGGGCAGGAGACCTTCTCATGGAGAGCTCTCATATTAGATTTATTCCTATGAAAATTTTCATTTAAGTTATATTGACTAGTTGCATTCTGGTTGGTAATGGAAGAACCAGCCATGGTATTTTGCCATGTTCCTTTAAAGCCATTGTTTGTAATATACTTTTTATGAATGTGTTTACTTGAGAAAATGGCAACCTCTTACACATAAACCCCAGTATCCACAGAGCCCTTGGCTGCTAGAGATGCTTGTTGATAAAACTTTAAGACACTAGAATAGAAGCGCTGCCAAGAAAACATCCTCAAGTGCTCTTCTGGGTACCTGGGAGCCAGAAGATGATGATCATCAGGAGACCTTGAGGCTTTGGTTAGTGTCTAAATGATGGGGGTAGATTCTAAGCTTTGGGAATGAAAATATAAAAAGGAGACTGGAAGGAAAGCGACATTCTCTAAAAGAAAAATTTAAATCATGAAGAGAGCCAAAGATACATAGCAGTGGTTAGTAACCTGCTAACCACTGTTACCAGAGGAAACAATGCAGTGTTCTATGCTGGTCTGAAATGTCACAGTTTCCCATCCACTCAAGGACACGTGGATGGGTCTAGAGATGTCTGTTGTGTTCTGGACACCCTAACTAGGAAAGACCTCAGTCAAGACAAAGACATAGTAACATTGCATCTTCTTCTTTTTGTTTTAAATGTAACAATTATCAAAATAATATGTATTTTTCTTTTTTTTCATTTTTCTCTATTAAGAAATTTTCTACTTACTCCATATGCCATCCACAGATCCCTCTCCTCCCTCTTCCTACCCCCAGCCCTCTTTCCCAAGCCACTCTGCATCCCCACATCCCCCAAATTGAGATCTCCCATGGGGAGTCAGCAGAGTCCAGCACACTGAGCCTAGGCAGGTCCAAGCCCCTTCCCACTGCATCAAGGCTGTGCAAGGTGTCATGCCACAGGCACCGGATTTCCAGAAGCCTGCCCATAGACCAGGGATAGATCCCGATCCCCCTGCCGGGGTGTCCCCCAAACAGTTTGAGCCAAACAACCGTCTTTCATATTCACAGGGCCTAGTCCAGTCCCATGGGGGCTCCACAGCCACCTGTCCACAGTTCATGGGCTTCCACTAATGTGGCCAGTCATCTCTGCATGCCCTCCCATTATGATCTCAATGTCCCTTGCCTGCAGAATCTCTCCTCTCTCATCAATTGGATTCCCTGAGCTCAGCCTTGTGCCTGGCTGTGGATTTCTGCATCTGCCTCTGCATTAGTCACTGGACAAAGGCTCTATGATGACAGCTAGGTTATTTGCTAGGCCAGTCACCAGAGTAGAACAGTCCAGGCATCCTATGGACCACTGCCAGCAGACCAGGGTGGAGTCAACCTTGTGGATTCCTGAGAGCCTCCCCAGCACCTTGCCTCCCTCTTCCTATTCCCAAGATATCCTCATCTATCATGGTATCTTCCTCCCTGCCCTCCCACTCTGTCCCTGTTCCAGCTTGACCTTCCCATTTCCCTATGTTCTCATCCCCCACTCCTTGCTTGCCCTCTGCCACCCTCCCCACACACACCCAGTCCACTCATGTAGATCTCATCCACTTCTCCTTTACAGGGTCATCCATGTGTCCTTCCTAGGGTCTTTCTCTGTTAGCTAGCCTCTCTGGAATTGTGGGTTACAGTCTGGCCGTCCCTTCCCTCACATTTAGTATCCAATTATGAGTGTGTACATACTATGTTTGTCTTTCTGAATTTGGGTTACTTCACTCAAGATGATATTTTCTAGTTCCATCCATTTGCCTACAAATTTTATGATATCATTGCTTTTTATTGCTGAGTAGTACTCCATTGTGTATATGTGCCAAATTTTCTTTATCCATTCTTCAGTTGAGCGGCATCTAGGTTGTTTCCAGGTTCTGGCTATTACGAATAATGCTGATATGAACATAGTTGTGCATGTGTCCTTGTTACCACAAGATTGAGTATTCCTTGGGTAACATTGCATCTTCTAACCCTGTTCTGTAGATTGACCATATCCCAGAAGTCTCTGTATTACAACATTTCTCTCTATTGTTTTTATATAAATAAATCCACTCCCTTATCTGTGTATGTTTTATGTACATGATCATTTATATACTGTACTAGTTGGGCATGGTTATGGAAAAGCACTGTTTGGAAGCTGCTATATGGTGTGGTATGCTATGGTATGGATATAGAAAATCCTCTTATCCCTTTGTCATTTGATCTGTTGTACTTAAAGTCTATTCAGATTTATCAAAAATTCTGTATCTTTGTCAACGGAATAGGAAATGTTTTCAGTAGTCACTTAATGACAGCCCACAGTGTGCCAGAATGTAGAATTGAGTGGTCCAGGCTCAGTCCCTGTCCTGAAAAAAGATCTCACTGTGAAATGGTAATTACTACCATACTGGTATACTGGGGGTAGAGAACACTCAGTTAAGGAGTACATGGAACAGACCCAGGCATCACAAAAGCATCCTGGAGGAATAAGGCTTGAACTATGTTTTAAACAGTGACTAAGACCCAGAAAGGGGGTTGGGGGCATTCTAGGAAAAGGACTTTGCTGGTGGAGGCCTGTGGCAGACTGTGATAGCTGGAGCTCTAGGTGGATCAATGGGTATCTGGCAACATGAAGCAACATCATTACTCCAGGTATCAGGATGCTTTGTCAGGCAGAGATAGGGATGAGGATATCGAGGACAGCATAGGCCAGATCACATGGGGAAGTCAGATTGTAAAGTATTCCAATGTGGCTTGGGTTAGGATAGAGATATCTTGATGACTTTGATTTGCCAATGGGAAAGTCACTCTGCCTGTAATTTGAAGACAGGAATACAGATGGGCAAAATGGAGTTAGGCAAATACCAGAAGTTAACCTCAGGGAGAAGAATGAGATTGCAGTGGTGATGAAAGTGATCCTTAAGCTAGGATTCTAATAAAAGATGTTATTAATTAAACTTATTGCTAAGGGTGTGGTGCCCTAAGCTGGTCTCTGACAGTAGCAGGCACACCAAAGTTGAGATCGGAAAGGAATTAGTAGGATCTCGTGATCACAGGCATTGGATTGTTTATGTGTTTTGTAGGGAGGTAATCGAATGCAGGGATTAGGTTCTTGAGGTTTGATAGACACGGTTTGATTCCCAGCCTGGCTCTCTGACTAGTGGTAGGAGCTAGTGCATTGTTACTGATCTTCAGTTTTAATACCTGCAGAAGAGGATATTAATAACCAGAATCATATTGTGCTTGTAAGACTTCAGTTAGAAAATATATACTAAGCACGTTTACTTTTTTTTTTATTTTTGTAAGTGGTTAATTAAGAGTCCAAAGGGTGTGTGTGTGCTGCACTAGAAAAGGCATGGCATGGGCAGGGTACTAATAGGCCCTGTTGTGCTGGGGAATCAATGTGTGGTCCCCTGACAGCTGGCTCACAGTTATCGGGATTCTCGGGACGCACTTGTCCACCAGCAAAAATATGCTTATGAGATAAAGTAGGAGTGAAACAGGGACTCTTTGGAAAGGGGGGTTACAATCGGAGATGAGATCACAGAAAAATGAATCTTTGCTCAGTTGCATGAGGGCAAAGGAGAAGAGGAGGAGGAAGAGAAGGGGAGGGATGGCCAAGTGTCGAGTTAGGCTTGGGGAGGTAAGGAGGTTCGTCAAGCTTTCAGTCTTCCTGTGCTTCGTTTTGAACTAGATTAGATTAAGCCATTTACAAACCGAAAGTCCGTGTAGCCATCATCTAGATAGTTTTTTTTTTTTTTAAGTTAAACCAATATTTATAGTTTAGAAATTTTACCCTAAGAAAGTTTCTGGATTCTAAAGAAAAAAAAATCAAAAGATTGGACCTCCAGCCTCCTATACTCCAGGAATGCAAGGTTGCTGTTCCCTTTGAGTGAAAAAATATTATTATTATTTTTTTTTGAGTTCTCTTGAGAACCCACCACTCCAGGTTCTGAGCTTGTCACATGCTCCAGGCCTACTTCTCAGTAGCCCAATGAACTGGCTCTATTTTCCATTGAAATTTGCCATGTTGGGATGGTCAGTGATTTCTTAAACTAAACATTTGATGATTCTTAAAAAAAAAGAATACATTATAGAAAAGGGCACATGGATTATGCAGACGCCAGATATTAATATATTTAGTGAAAATGAGACTTTTTTTCTCCTGTACGTCAGACAATCAGAGATCCAGTGCCATTCTCCGAGGGTGGGCTGAGGAAGTAGAAGATAGGGAGAAGCGTGTCGAGTAAGAGAAGGGAAACTGGATGATTCAGGCAGAACCCACATTTGGAGAGCTCCGGGAGAGTCTGGGCTGAGAGCCTCTGCAGAGGAGAATCTGCTGCTGGAGGATGGATAGTTTGTAAAATGGCCGATTTATCAGGTGCAGGCAGAGTGTGACAAACCTGTTTTGTGCGGTTCTTTTTTTCTTCTTCTTTTTTTTCTGCCTTGTCCCTCGGCCCTAGGTGCTGGCCTTCTTCTCACTCCCCACCCTGACACCCCAACCTCTTGCAGCACTGGCTCCCCTTCTCTCCACCCCCCACTCCTCTTCACCGGCAGGTTCAGCGAGAAACAACTGGGTTTCCATGGCAACGTGGAGACAGCTGAAAAATGGCAGCTAAATGCAGCTGCCCCTCATTTAATATCGACTCTGGCACTGACAGAACAGATAATGGGCAATAACACACCATTATGTTGTAGGAAAATGAAATGCTTCAGCAGAAGGCTGTCATGCTGGGGGATTTATTTGTTACTGTACCAGCACCGGTTTCTCTCCACATCCCTTCCTTTCTTTTTATTCCTTCTCGCACAGTGGCAGCTTCTCTCTTCCCCCTTTCACCCCCATTGCTCCTTTCTGTATCTTCTCTTTTTTCTGTATTTCCCTCCATACTTTCTCCCCTTTCTGAATCAATCACGGCTTTGCATGGACACATGCACATATAATAATAGCAATTATTTGCATAATGATTTACAAGTCACAGAGCACATTCAGACGCACTTCCCCCCAATCTGGCTGGTGAGACAACCCTTCAAGACAAGTAGGGCTTGCATGCTGGTAAGTGTTCTGTAGGTTTTAAAAAAGGGCTCAGAGTTGTTGAACAGTTTGTTCAGATTTACACAAGTAACTGTCGGAACCTTCGTTTCCCTTCAGATGTTCCGCCTTACACACAGGACTCTTTTGACTATATGGAGAATGCCCCATTGCCAATGTCTGCTCACTTCAGCGGGGATCATGTTTTATTAATATTAATTACTACTAATCTTTAGGATAAAAATGGATCTTTCAAGCTTCCAGTCTTCATAAGGTCTATCGTTCTTTTCTTACATGTTCAGACCCTTATAGATTCTCCCAATAAAGTGGAATTAACTTGTTGATAAGAGTGGATTGCTTTTATTCTTTTAAACCCAGTGTACCTGTCTACCCAATGCCACACATTGTATCATCATGGAATCATGATATACAGAAGGGACATAGCATAGTCTGACTTAAAAATGAGGTCATTTTGGTGGCTGAGAATGCCACCACCCCCCCAAAAAAAAGACTATTGTGCATTAAAGCAAAGGGACATTTTTGTTGGATGAACAGGGAGAGTCCTTCTTCATTGCTGTTGATTAATCATACTTTTGTAAATCTTTCTGGTTGGATCTTCATAAAATTCACATCTGTTTTTAAAATATGGTATCATGAACTTTCTAGACTGGAGAAATCTGAGATCAAATCTGCAATTCTTTGAGTCTTGTAGAAAAGACTGCAAATGGAGTGTGAATGGGTAATTTCAATAGTATTTTCATTTCTAGTTGTGGTTGCTGAGGAAAAAAACCCAATAACCAAAATTTCATGTGGATACCTATAGAAGGTACAGTATGAACAATACATATAGTGATTTTTTTTAATCATGGAAAAGAGAGTAATGTTTGTATTTTACAGCAAAAATTTTTGATCTAGAGTCTGTGAAACTTTTGAAAATACACATGAAATTTTATATGAACAAGACCTAGTTCATATAAAAGTATAACAGTTCAACCCACATGGTTTGAACATGCTAATCCAGTTTTCACCCTACCGATTTCCAAGTTTGTAGATTGTAAAAATTACTTTCATTCTCCCAGGCTGGGGTTTAGAAGCTGTGATTCATATAAGAAATTGAGTTCTGCATTGTTTCTGTTAAGCCTAGAATTCTTTTATTAAAACCTATGTGAGAATGAAGACTGTCCTTGTTTTTATTTCATTTTGTTTTGTTTTCATTCTCCAAAAAACCCATGCATGTACATAATGTAGTTTAACCATTTCACACCTTGTTACTGTCTCTAATCCATCTCCCACTGAGCCTCTGCTTCCCACCAAGTTGCCCTCCTATATTCAAGTCTTATTTGCTGTTGTTTCTGTGACCTTTTGTGCTAACTAGGATTGTCTGCATGGACATAGATGGAGGGTTAGTTACTGGATCATGGGCAACTCACTAGTGGCTTCACCACTGAAGAAAGTGACTCCCCCTCCCCTGACAGCCATCAACTGCCAATAGCTCCTCAGTGAAGGGTGGGGCCTCATGAACCCCTCCCCCATCCATGAAGGAATGCCGAGGGGCTCAATCTTGTCTAAGCCTCGTGCAAGTAACCACATGTACTATGAATCCATGAGGGCAAAGGTGGTGTCATATCTAGAGGAGTGAACTTTCCAGTACTCTTCCCAGTTCTCCAGTTCTTCCATTTCTGTTTCCTCTTCCAGGACATTACATGAGCCTGGGATGGGGTGATACGGATGTCCCATTTAGGGATAAACATTCAACAATCATTTATGCTTAGCACTTTGATCTGTTATATGTTTCTGCCTTCACTGATCCCTGGTGGAAACAGAAGTTTCTCTGACCAGAGCAGCACTAATCTGTGAGTTTAATCATAGATGTTTAGAAGTTCAGAAGGCAACTTGACACCATGTTCACTTAGCAAAACAACAGTAGTTCCCCTACCTCCAGCCTCCTAGGACCTCCAAGCAATAGGCTTTTGACTAGGATCATGGTATCAGGTAAGAATTCCCACCTGTAGGAAAGGCTTCAAATCCAACCAGAAATCAGTTGGTTAAACCTAAAGCAGCACTACCACAGTTGCATCAGTGGGTACGTCTTGCCTGGCAGGTTGGTATTATAGCTGAGAGGGTTCATAACAGGGTAAGATTGTTGATGACCTTTTCCCTCCAAAAAAACTGCATAGCACCTTATGGCATTATGTAAGTTAAACTAAAGGAAGAAAACTTCCAGCTTAATTCTAGCCTGACAACTTTCTGTCCTCCAACCAAACTGTGGGATATCTTCAGCAGTTGGCGCTTCTTACCAGCTGGTTCCGCTGTCGATAATTCTTTATGCTAACTTCTGTGCTCTGAACCTCTTCCTCCAACCACACTCACATTTCATGTTGGAAACTCAAACAGGCTACTGGAAAAATATTCTCGGGTGGTGAGAAAGTTTAAGGGGCCAAGCTGTTAACACGGTGGGGTGTATCAAGTTGCTGTTACTTGCTTTCTGTTCCCTGGGCAGTTATTTCCCATCACTGGTTCCCCAGTGTGAAATGAACCACAAGGGATGTTATCCAATTATGTACTGTTACAATAAGGAGGAGCCAGAAATTCTACTTATGGAATTTTCTAGTTCAAATTCTGGCTGAACAGATAGCAAGTCCTTGGCCAAATTCTAACCCTCTTGCTATCTCGTCCTATCTCCCTCGTTGACTTGCTTGATCTCCTGAAATTTTTTAGTGGGTTTACAGTCATCCTTCAGCTAAATCCATGGTTGGCATACTATGAAGGCAGGGGACTAATGTCCCTGTATCTGTTTGAAGAGTTATATTTTATTCTTAACAAAGGAAAAGTGACAGATTTGGGAAATGAGCACTCTGAAGCTTGAGAAATATTTTAAAATGCTTTATCATTTTAATTAATTAAAAATTACATTCTAGTATTTAGAAGACAGTTCAGAAATTGCTCCATTATCAGATTTTTATTCATTATTCAAGGAACTATAAGGATAATAAGCCCTTTATCTGGCTGCTGGAAGTTTAGAAGTTCCAAAGCAACTGTGAATCTAGAGCTACTCACAGATAAGGAGAACACAGCTTTTAAAACCAAAGAGAAAATTGTCCGGTAGTCGCGTGCTTTCTTCCCTGGGAAAGGAATGGGATTAGTGAAAGACTCAGTGCTGCCTTTGAATATCAGCTAGAAAAGGGCCTCAGCTGGGTTGAAGCCAACAACTGCAACTCATGGGGAATGTTGAATGTGATGGGAGAAGTGCTCTGAGGGGGTGGGGGCAGCGCCCAAATTACCAGGACAATAACTTAGAGGTCAGTATGTATTAAGGTACAAGCAGTGGTCCTAAGAAAATCAGTTTAAAAGAAAGCAATTCTTAAAGATTTATTTTACTTTTAACTATTTGTGCGTCAGGGAGTAAGGGGAATGTCCTCATAAGTGTGGGTGCCTACCAAGGCCAGAGAAGGAAGCGAATGCCCTGGAGCTGGGGCTACAGACAGTTGTGAATCTGATGCGTGTGCTAAGAGCGGAACACAGGTTCTCTGGAAGAGCAGTATGTATTAACTCCTAATCCATCTACCCAGCATATCTTAAATCAGAAAACTCGGAGACTCAGAAATCACAGAGAACACAAAAAGTAGACTTGCAGGAAACAATGTCACTCCATGATTATGTGAGAACACCAGGGAGATAACTGAAGATCATAAAATCCTTGACTGTTTGACTTAGATCTTAGAAATCATCTTTCTCAGAGCTTTCAAAGTGTTTCCTCTACATTGGGGGCTGTCCTAGTCATCAGGAGGTGTAAATACAAGAGCTGAGAGCCAACATTGGAACAGGTTGCATTTTGATTCCCCCACCCCTTCTGTCTCCCTTTCTCACGTTGTGTGTGTATATGTATGTGTGTGGCTACATGTGTATAAACACATGTGTATGTATTTATGTGGAGGCTAGAAGTCAATATTAAAAGATGACACCCACCTTGGTGTTTTTGTTTCTGTTTCTGTTTTTGAGATTGAGTCCCTCATTGTCTTGGAACTCATCCATTGTGCTTGGGCTGCTCATCAAGACTCAGGAGTTTACTTGTTTCCTCTTCCATAGTGTGGGATTATAAACACGTGCACCTGTGCCCAACTTTAATCATGTGGGTTCTGGAGCTAAAACTCGGGTCCTTAGACTTGCATAAGGAGCACTTAGCCAACAGAGCCATATCCCCAACTTGTAAAATGCTTTCATAGTAGTTTCATAGGCAGGAGTGTACACGTGAGTAAAAGTGTTTAGGCTTTGTTCAACAGGACAGCAAAGAGTTCATTGCTTTTATTCTTATCTGGTAAATCACAGGTAACTGTTAGTTCTGCACAACTGGGCATGGATTGGCCTGAATGAAATGGATATTTAAATACCAAACCAAGCCAAACCAAACCAAAAAAAAAAAAAATTAAACCGTTACTGAAAGACTTATAGTCAGAGAGCCTCCCTCCCTTTACAACTGAAAAGCTATGTGGCTTATCCAAAGAAGTCTAGAAATACAGTAGCAAAACCAGGATGATATTATTATCAATAAATTTTTATTAATTAACCAAATTATCTCCCACTTACTCTGTTGCCTAACATAGGGAAAACATGTAACACATTTAAAATTTTTTCCTTAAAGGCATCAAATATTTGAAAGCTGTAAACTCTTAAAATAATCATTCCTCTATAGACTCAATACCTCAAGTGAAGGTTTTACTATCATAGTAACATAACACAACTGTGCAGCCTCAAAATGAAAAAAAGCAAAACAACCAAACCAAAACAAAAAACAGCAATATATTTTTGCCTTCAAAGTTTGTTGATTTCCTGAAGTATTATTTCATTTCTGGGAAATCTTAGACTGTAGGGCCATGCTAGATGATAATTTTCTGGGTCAATTTTGCCCAAGGTACTCCCTAATCATAAATTAAGTAATGAAAGAGCTCTTGTGGGCCCTTATGATGCAATTTAGTGCATTAGACTGGTAATAGACTAGCTTGGGGCTCAGCGGCCCAGTGAAACTCTAGGGGTCTAAAAGTATAACTAAGCCTTCTCCATTGCCCAGTTTTCCACTGGGGAGTGTTATGGCACCCCAATAGAGCACAGCTTAGTTGTACCCTTAAAATAACCTATAGATGTAACCAACCGTTTTATTAAATAAGAAACACAGAAATAATGCAAAAGAGAAAGCCGAGAGGTCAGAGCTCAGAGCCAAAATCTCACCCTTCCGCCTGCGGTGTCCCAGCTTCCCGAATGAGGGCTCCTTTTCCTGTCTGTTAGTCTATTTAAAGAGACAGAACAAGCCACAGCTATCTCACCTCACCAGTTCCTCAGCTGGTCCTGTTTCCTCAGACTGGAAGCTTCTGTGTCCTCATCCCAATAGCTCTCAGCTGAACTGTGTTGCTCCAAAGCCTGAAAGCTTAACCAGCCAAATGCTTCTAGTTTCTGGTCCTCACGCCTTATATATCTTTTTGCTTTCTACCACCACTCCCTGGGATTAAAGGCTGGCTTTCTGGGATTAAAGGCGTGTGCCACCACCGCCACACTTTTGCTATGGCTCTAATAGCTCTGACCCCCGGACAACTTTATTTATTAACATACAATCAAAATCACATTTCAGTATAATTAGATTACCACCACAATAACCTGCACCCTACTTCTATTAAAACCTTGTTGGATAATTGACAAACATAGAGATGTATCAGGTTAGGTAAAGTGCCTTTTCTTTATAGGATAAGATTTTTGAACCAACCAAACACAGTGACTTGGTGGTCTTCCCATAAAATGATAGTGTTTCATGTGTGTAAAATTGCACTTTTATCTCATTGGGTTCTTCCAGCAATCTTTCAGAATAGGAGGAAGAACTACTTTCAAGACCTTTGAAAATTAACAAGCTCAGTGAAGGCTTTAATTGATGGGCAGACATTGATTTTGCCCCCAAATTAAAACTCAAATCCACCCGCATATCTTCATCTTCACTGTCACTATTGTAGCCAGTTAGCACCATCCATCACTTAGACAGTCACTTGTGGAGGCTGTCAATAGTCCTTCCTGCTTTACTCCTAATCTCTCTGATTGATAATTTACACAGCAACCAGAGTGATTTCCCCCCACCCCGAAAAAAGTAGAGTCCTTCTAACCAAGCTTCAAACACTGTGATAGTTCTCATTTTTCTTAGGATAAAGTCCAAGTTCCTTAACCAGATGTTCCAAGCCCATTATGATCTAGAGCAGTGGTTCTCAACCTGTACGTCACAGACAGGGGTCATTGCATATCAGATACTCTACGTAGCATATTTACATTATGATATTTATAAATTACTGTTGTGAAGTAGAAATGAAATAATCTCATGATTGGGGATCACCACAACATAAGGAACATGATAAGTGTAATAATAATAGTAATAATAATTCATAAGTATTAAAGGAGATCACAGCATTGGGAAGGCTGAGAACCATTGATCTATAGCTTGGCCATTTCCACCACACCGGCTTTTGTTACTCCTGATATGTTTGCTCTCCAACTCTCCAGGTACTCTTCTATCCTTACTTGTCTTTTTTTTTTCCCATTCCTTACAGGCCAACTCATGCTCATTTGCAGACTCTAGTTTAAATTTAAATGAGGCTAGAGGCCTTCCCTAATCCTTCAGTCTAAATTAGCCCTCTCCACTTCCTTTCATCTCTCATACTACTCTGATCTTGTCCCCACAGAGATGAAACATTTCAGAGTTCAGTCTATATGTATGCATCTCTGTCTGAGGGCTGTCTCCCTCGCTAGACTGCAAGATTGATGAAATCAAGGTCCACGGCAATTTTGCCCACCAGTGAATATCCAGCACATAGCTTACTGCCTGCTTCGGAGCTACTCTACTGTAAATATTTGTTAAACATGAAAATCAGAGGATGACAGGCCCGGGAATGCCATTTTGCCCCTGAAATAATTTCTACTTTTTTGTTTTTGTTTGTTTTTTACTGGAAATGCAAGTAGGGGTTCTTGGAAAAGGACGTATTCTGAGACTTAGTAGCTTGATCGGTGTTTGGATAAATGGATTGGGGTCTAGTTAAAGAATGAATGACAGCTGTACATTGCTACACTGCAAACAAGCTGAGTTCTCTGAGCATGTGTGGTGTTGAGATGTCACTTTCCCACACATCACAGCAGTGCCATCCTGGCTTTCAGTAGGCCACATGTCTCCAAACTCAGTACTACTGCACTTGAACCCAAACAACATCTGACTTAGCATTTTTCCTTTCTCCTGCCGCTACCAAATTCTGTTCTGAGTGAAGAAGCTGTGTGATTACAAAACAGAGGCTCTGACACTTCTGTTCCCTGAAGAATACCATCAGGATGAAGGCTATGATTAATACACATAAGTGAAACAAATGGCAGCTAACTGCAGAAACCAATCTCCCATCTGTTGGAAGAAGGGATTGCTGACTGGAGTTCCCTATTAAGTGGCTACCAAAGGAGAGATACAGATCACTGTCCCTCATCATGTGAATGCTGTTTGGGGGCCAGAGATGTTCCTTTGGGCTCTGTTTCACATGTATGCTTCACCACAAAATGGCAGGTTTTAAGGTTAGGTGGATTTTTTGGGTATAGGGTGAGGGCTTTTTAGAAAACTTTGCTTTCCAAAATGAGAATTTCAAATCCCCATATATCCAATAGTATTTCTGCTGACCCCAAGTTGAGCCTCCTTAAGAGATAAGATGCTTCTTAACCAAGCATGTCTCTTCTTTTCCTCTTTCTTTGTCTCTCTGCCACATGCTGGTGGGGTGGGGAGCATATAGAGGAGGAAGAAAACCTGGGTTCCTGCTCTGAATTAGCTGTAGAACCTGAGAGGATCTGAGCTTCCTGGGCCTCTGTCCCTTTAGCTATGAGATGGGTATCAGGAAGACCACTGGTCCCTGAATTAGGAAAGTTAGTCTTGGAACAAAAACATGTAGATAAATGTACATGTTATAAATATATACTTATGTTATTATAACTACCGTCCACCTATCTATTGTATATCTATCTACCACCTATCATCATCTATTTATCTGACATGTGTTATTATTTGTTTACTTGCTTCACTTCTCAGTGTATTGCTGGCACCTCCAACACTTATATGCCTTTTGTCAGTGTTACTATGCCTCTGCCTGTGCCGGTGCATAGTTCAGGAATTCATCAACATATAAATCAGGAAAAGAAAAACCCCCATGTAGCGCAGCCAATGCACATAGTGTCTTCAGGCAACCCCATTAGTTATGCAGACACTTTTGCTCTGACAGAGGGAGAAACAAAAGAACTCAGATGCCACCCAAGTGAGAAGCAAAACTCAGGCTGAGGTATGCCTTTGTTGAGGCTCTTTCCTCTGGGTCTTCAGGGCTTCCTGACACATACTCACCCAGCAAACTGATGCAGGCCGTGAGTGCTAAGACCCAGAGTGCAGAACTGAATGTGTTGGGTTTGTCCACTGAGGGACAAGGTCAGCACACCAGCTTTGGAATGAAATACAGGGTCTTTTGGGAATGCTGACTCTGGCACAGGGGCCTAGAAAATATTTAGGAGGGAAGAGGACGCTTTCCTAGGAGAACTGGTGTTACCATGTTTCCATCATGTTCTCTGTGTGTTTGCATTCTCTAAGCTCATCATCAATCAAACCAAGAAGTAACACTGCCTTGTTGATGTGCAAAAGAAACTGAGGATGAGGGAAACGAGCTGACTCTATCCAAGGTTATGCTTTACATTAGGGTGTTCTGGTGAGAACATTTTTTTATTGCTTTGGTGCCCAAGAAGAAAAAGCAATTTCTCTCTCCAAATAGAAGGGGACTTCTATAGGGACCAAACAAGGAAAAGGAAATTATTAGAACTTGAGAAATGCTGCTTTTGTCTCTGCCCTCTGATTAGTACTGTGACCTTTCGTATGACTCTCTGATGCAAAGGCTGTGTTTTACCAGCTGTTTTGGAACGTTACACAACCGACCTTCAAACCTTATTACTGTGGCAATTGAGGTCATCTCTTTGATGAGTTCCACCAGGAAGGAGGAACATAATGCAGAAGCCAGAAGTCTTTGCTTGCTGCTTACGTGCTCCATGTAGCTCCTCTTCTACTCTAGCCACATGGCATGTTAGAGAACTGAGAAGCTGATGATCACTGACACATGTTGGGAAGGCCCACTGACTGTTACTGACACCTATTCAAATGGAGCACCCTGATGCTCAAAGGTTGTATATGCTGAGTTTTCCTTTATTCTTTCTAGATGGACTGAAAATTCAGACATCAAGGCCATAGTTCCCCAAATGACAGCGCTTTGATGTGGGGCCTCTTGGAGGCAATTGGTATTAAATGAGTTCATGAGGGTGGAGCTCACATGATGGGATTAGTGTCTTCATCGAAAGAAGAAGAGAGCAGAGCTCTTATCTAAGCCACAGGAGATGATAGAGAAGACTCTTTGCATCCCAGGCAGAGACTCCTTCTCAGATACCAAACCTGCTGCCACCTTGATCTTATACTTTTCAACTTTTAGAACTGTGCAAAATAAATAGTGTTTAAACTGCTCAACATGTGTTATGATAATGGTGTTTATTCAGCTCAAGCCAGCTAAGTCTCTGCTTCATAGGTGAAAGAGAAATTGGAGCGATTTTGTAGGCAAAAGGTTATTTCATTTGACTTCTTTTGGAATTGGCTAGCAGTTGGGCACACCGTGGTAGGGTCTGAATAAAGGAGAGAAACACTCACTGCATTTGAAAGCCTTCCAAGTTTTGCTCACTTTTTTTGTATCATTTTAGGTAAGTGCAGATAGGTTGTTTACCAAGGCACTGCCCTGGCTCTTTATTATAATATTTGGATAGCACACTCCTTAGTTGCATGCAAATATCATGTTAAGCAGCTAGAAAAATAACCTGCTAGAACAGTTTCTGATTTATTCCCCTTCCTTTTCGGGTCTTTGTTCACTGTAAACACATCAATATAGAACAGCTAGGAAATAAACAGCTTTTTAGTAGAGTTCATGGTGTGTTCAGGTAGGTGGTACCACACAGAATGGATGACCTGGTTAAAAGGGAGAGTTACTGATGAAGCAGGCACATCCTTTCCCAGAGTGGATGGTGTGTATTAGCACTGGGAAGCTGGCGGATGGGCTGGAAGATGAAAGGATGGCCTTAGCTCATGGTGCTGCAGACGGCATCCAAGACAAAGATGAAGAGGAGGATGATGATCCTCTGGTAAATGTTTGTGCTTCACTGGGCTCTGCTTAGATGCTTTCTGTGCCAGGATTTCATTTAAGCCTTGATGCAACCCCAGTGGAGAGCTCCTGTTAGTTTTTTAAAATGTCTATCTTATAGGTAAAGCGATGGAACTTTAGAGAATTTAAATAACTTGCCCCAAACCATAAACATAAATAATTCACATTAAGATAGGAACACCTCTTGACTCCCCAGGAGATGATAAATAAATTAACAGTTTATATTAGCTTGGAAGAGATTATAATTCTGGAGTTCTAATTTTTTCTTTCAACTTCAGAAGGATTTTCTGGTATTTTTAAGGAACTTTGACCACTCTGGGCTGTTGAGGTAAGGAAAAACATGGGCTGGGAAGAAGATAGGCTATAAACCAAGTTTGGTCATGTTCTAAGAACCACCAAGGACAACATGGACTCTTGGGTAGAGTTACCCCAACTCCTGAGGCCCAAAAATTAAATTACCTAGAAAAATTATTTCAGTTTCCTACTAAGAAGCAGAACTAAGATAACACTTTTTTCTCTCTCTTTAATAATTTTTACTTATGTATTTTCCCAGTTTAGTCAAGTTGAAGTGAGAATTTATCAACGCACAGTGTAGGGTGAGAGGAGGGGTCATGAAACAGAAGAAGAAAAAGGTTAGTCAGTGTCTGTGGGGCCAGGTCAGCAGGTTAGTGCTTCTACCCCAGGACAATCAGTTATATTCAAGTAACAAATACACTAATTACAAAAGGATTTTTTTTTTCTTTTCAAATGGCTTGCAGAGTCCCCCACACAACATAGGCTTTTGTTTTCTGCTCTGTATTTTTGGAAATGGTAGATAAGCACTTCTCTCAAAATCACTTCTTTTTCCTTTTTAAATTCCATCTCACCAGCCTCTCTGCCAGTCAGAAGGAATTAGTGGAGATTTGATTGTTTTTAACATATAGGCTCTATTGTACTGGCTTGAATAATTTGATTTTACCTGGATGCCCTCTTCTTGTTGGTTGATGAATTTGCTTACTCACATTTACTGTTTGATCCAGCCTTTAAACTGCCACCATTTTTCAGCAAGATGGTTTGATGACTCTGAATGGATAGGGGACACTTGGATTTGTGGTGGTTGTGTAGGTTACTGGACAGGTGCTGAACTCAAGATTTACATAGAGGGATTTGTGTATGACTCATTGATGCTAAAACATTAGCCCCGAAAGATGAGATTTTTCTGATTGGCAGCAAAGAAAATTGCTTTTGTATTTGAAGCTAAGATAGAGAATGGGACAGAGTTCAGCTGGTGCTGTGAGGCCCTGTTGAATAAGTAACATCTTGGAGAATTTGAGGACATTCTAGAATTCTAGATGTTGGGTTGAAAGTTTTCAAAGACTGTCCACTTGCTCTGTTCTTACCAAGACAAACTATGTGCATGGCATGAAACAACCAAGAAACATGTTATAGAAGAGGTCACGGCAGAAGTATTGGAAATAGCCTTCATAATATTGTTTTAGTATTTCTTATGCATAAGTGCTTTGTATGCATGTATGTTTTCATATGCTGTGTATACAGAATACACAGCATCCCCAGGGCCAGAAGAAGATGTCAGGTCCCCTGGAACTGATATTATAGTCATTTGTGAGCTGTCATGTGGGTACTGGGAATCAAACCCAGGTCCTCTGAAAGAACAGTCAGTGCTTTTAACTGCTGAGCCATCTCTTTCTAGCCCCACACTTTATAATTCTTGTACCATATTCCACAGACATTTTGTTCTGTGATGATTCCTGGATGTGAAATTTTATTGTGTAACATTCAGACTATTTGCCTTGATGTCCTGAAGACCTTATCTCATAGGACATCAATTTGAAGCCAAGGAAAGCTTCAAGCTTTTATTTTCCCTTAATTTTGATCCACAAAGCAATTTTGAGTTCTGGAAAAGAATTCTGGGAAAACTGATTAGTTTTCCAACTCTTGGTCACACTCTTACAGCACACATAGAGAGCTGCTTCTTACACAGCATCTTAAGGTGGTACCTAGACAACATCTCTGTGAGTACAGAGTGATGGGTACAGAGCTAGAAAGGCCGAGACATGTCTCAAGTTAGCAAATGCTTCTGTCCCAAGTCCATGTATATGAGTCTTGTGGAAGAATCTTCTGGCTCTTGCTTTTTCTTGACTATATTCTCCTTCTATACATATCACAAAGCAGAAGTTTTTTTTCTTAATAATTGTGCTTTTGTATTAAGCTTCTATGAAGGGATTGATGTAGCTTATTTTCTTTTAATATTTTGTCATTTGAGATAGGCTGCTATTAGTAAGCGCTAACATTTATTAACTGTTGGCTAATGATGAGAGCTCAATGCTCTGCTTACGTCTCTTAGTCATTTCAATTTCAGGACTTATAAATTACTATTTTTTTTCTACCAAGTTTCAGATAAACTGAGGCTTAAAGAGGTGAAGTGATTTGTATTATAACTACACAATTTCCAAGGCACAACATAATTTGGAGGCTTGAACCATCTTCCTTTATGAACTCTTGATGATTGTGCCTTTTGTTTGACTTTTAGCCCAATATTGAATTTTTCTCTGGACTATAATTGAAAGCTGACACCTGGAGATTAGCAGATTAATTTGTTTTGTTTATCTAGCTAAATAGCAAACATATCATATACTGTTCAAATGGAAGCAGAGGAAGTGTTCTGTAGAGTAAGAAATAGTTGCTGCAGGGTGTGATTTGAATGAATCTCATTTATGACCTTCAGGAAAAAAAATGCTACCAATGTATGACACTCCGCAAGTATGACTTTGTGCCATAGGATTAATACCTCCTTCTTTAAAATGCAAATTCTGGATGGGGAAGTATTCTATTTGTTGTACATGCTTATTAAACATTTGCAGCAGAAGAAAGTATGTGGGTAGACAGGAAGATGGAAAGAATTTTACTGAGATCTGGCCTGGCAAGAGGGGAACAATATGTCCATCATGCAGAGGTGGATCTAGTGGTGGGTGCTGTACAGAGAGAAACTGTTCCCTGCTGTCATCTGTGGCAAAAGAAACCATGTGACTTTCTCAAGATCCATGGGTGATAGAATGTAAGTCAAACAACTTGAGGGACTACAGCCTCAAAGAGTGTTCATCTTGTTAAAATACTGCAGCTAGCATTTAGCTTCAGCAGAAGAGATTAAGGTTATATCTTTGGTTTTCATTCTGTTTTGTTTCATTCATTCGTTTGTTTTAATTATGATGGTTAGAAGATTGGGCATGCTAAGATCCCATGCTGAGAAAGGTGCCACATCCTTTGTACCTCCTAAGGAGGCAGGCACCTCCTGGACTTAGTTGGGGTTCTTACATCTGGGAAGGAAATGAATGAAGAAAGTTCTGTTGTTGGTTGTTTTGTTTTTACTCTTTGGTTCTTTGCTCTTAGCTCTTTGGGGGCCTGCTACCACTCAGCTCCCAAATAAATCACACCTGGAGTCTTATTCTTACTTATGAATGCCCGCGCTTAGTTTGTCTGTTTCTTACCAGCTTTTCTTAAATTAATTTATCCCATCTACCTTTTATCTTTGGACTTTTACCTTTCTGGGTTTCTGTACATCTTTTCTTTCCTTCTCATTCCATGTCTGACTGAGTGGCTGGCCCCTTCTTTTCTTACTCTGTCATCCTCTCTTCCCAGATTTCTCCTTCTGTTTATTGTTTCTCCCTTCCAGGCCTGTCTATCCTTTCTCCTGCCTTGCTTTTGGCTGTTTAGCTTTTTATTAGATGAATCAGGTGTTTTAGCAGGCAAAGTAACACAGCTTCACAGAGTTAAACAAATGCAACATAAAGGAATGCAACACATCTTTGCATCATTAAACAAATGTTGCACAGCATAAATGAATGTAACACATCTTAAAATAATATTCTACAACAAGACCCCACTCACAGAATCTGAAATGAACTTTTGACCCCTCTGTACTGAGCTGATCCAGGTTAATTTCTCCATCAGACATGAAGGAGAAATGATGCTCAATGTTCACTCACCACTTAGAACTTTCCAGGCTTGAGTCACTAGGAGATGAGAAGTCAGATGTGAGGATTTGGACCAGACACTGGCTGATCAGTCACACTCAAGTACACATGAGGCTGGAGGTCACCTGATGAGACAGTAATAGGTCATGATAAAGGCTGAGTAAGAGCTTTAAGGTCAACCAAATCTGGTTTCATGCTTTGATTCTGCTTCTTACCCTAGGCTGTTTGCAAAGCTTCAACTTGCATGCCTGTAGAAGAGCAGTAATTGTCTCAGTGTTGTGCTGGATCAAGGAGATGGTTCAGGTGAGGAGGTGATGCTCAGCATGTAGCTAGCCCTCCAAATTCACCTGCTACTATTGTTAAACCCTAAAGCCAGAGGACCAATGAAAAGCAGCTTATAAGGGAACAAGCCAATTAGAGCAACTGAGGAAAACACTTAGATGCTGGGGAGAAGGAAGCTGAATGTCAGCAACCACTGAAGACCTCAGCTTCACCTCCATTTGTGTAGCATGTGGAACAGGGACATCTAACCAGAGGCATGGTTCTTTTTCACATCTCCAAAGATGAGTGGATGGAGTTCCAGCTGTGTTTATTTACCCTATATCATATTAGACAGGTACAGGGAAAGGAGATTCGTCCCCTGCAGAATTATAGAAAACCACCATCCTCAGCTCTTCCTAAGTTAGCCAGAGAGTTGAAAACGACCCCAACCTTAAAAGAAAAAAAATCTGTGTGTTTGTTTACAATTAACTATATTGAAAATATTGACAATGCTCAGACTTCTGTATGGATGAATGTTTATATATCTCTCCACAAATGGTGCGTGTAAATTTTAAATGCATGCATTTTAAATGAGAAAGGGGCGGGTTGCAGACAGCCAAGGGGTGACAACACAGAAGGCATGGATCTTTGTAGGGCTATCTCTGGCTGCATAGGAGGTAGGTATGAGGTCAACAGATTGGAGTCTTGTGTGACTAAAAAGTAGAACTTCTCTTTCTAGAGAACCTGAGGTGGAGAGCAATCTTACAGTTTCCAGCATTGGTGGGGGCTCGCCGAGAGGGAAAGGCACTTTATAGAGCATAGGGTTTCACACGCCTTAACTTCTTCTTTGTCCTCTTTATTTCTCCCTACCAGCACACAGCTCTCAGATTTATTAACAGCATGTTCATGCCTTCTGCAGCCATCAGGAAGAGGAATGAAAAGGACCAAGATAATTCAATCTTCTCTCTTTCTCTTTCTCCCTCCCTCCTCCATCTTTACTTCCTCCCTCCTTTCTGATCCTGTGTTAGGCTGTTCCTCATTAGGCTAGCTCTCTTCTCCCTTCCCTTTTACTGCTTTTAATTGTTCTGGTGCTTTTGTTTTTCCCTGGACTGGAACATGGTAGCAAAGGTCAGCCTTCCTCAGATAAACTGCAGGCCACTGATAAGGCCTTCAGAAGATAGGCTACAGTCATTAGCAGCTTCTTTCTTTGGAGTCACAGTGTCTATACCATTGTGTGTGGGGGGGGGATAAAAAAACAGATGATGAATGGGAAAGGCAGCCCATTATAAAGTTCTCAGATTGGCCATGAGCACTGAGCATTGTATGGTCTGTCTGGAGAAAAATTCCAATGGCAGGCGTAGTCCAGTGCTGGCCCTTGTGACACTGAGACATGGACACAAATGGGTGTGTGCAGGAGACACATGTGAAAAAGGGAGCCGTGAAAAAGGGACTCAGTTGGGAATTAGGCAGCCAGTGCCTAGCAGCTCAAACTTCCAAAGGGGTTCCTTGTTGTATGTTGGTCACATATTTATTTTATAACTAATAGAGTGAAAGTCAGAGAGCTTGGATTCTGTTTCCTGTACCTCCATGAAAACACTGAATTGTGCTCAGCTTTAAAAACAAGTAATAAATGTGGGCTGCTGCTGCTGCCATCTCAATTCTATCTTATCAACACCATCTGTGAAGTGGAAAACGAAAAGCATATTGCTTCTTGGACACGGCTGTGAAAACTACCTAATTCTTGTCTCTGTGAATTCCTTGAGATAAACCCCAGGTTTGGGTTCTTGAAACTCATCCATATACCCTGCCTGTCATAAACTTCAAGGTGGAATCCTCTTGTGCTTAAAAAAAAAACATGGTGGCCATCACCTGGAGTGGGACAAAGGAATAAATAATATGAGCAACAATGCCATCTCCTTGTGTGATTCATGTGATTCATGTGTTTTCAAACATCCTTCACATTTCGCAGTGACCCAGTTTAACCTTAACCTTTATTCAAAAGGATATACTAAAACCTGCCAGGACTCTTCTGTCTACCACAGACCTACTCCGTAATGACAAATGCCCTCAAGTAGTAACTTCAAGCTTTGAAATAACACAGTCAGCCATATTTATTGGCTCTCATGGGTGTCAAGGGCAATGATAGTTGGACATAGAAATGTTTCCATAGCAACATTGGAGGTGTAGAGTGTGTAATCTGGTTATATTAGGAGTCCCTATGGCTCAGCATGAATAAACATTGGAAAGAAGGTTGCTGTTCATAGGAGAAACCCTGGAGGTTCTAGCTTCCCACCATGGGGGCTGCTTGGCTCATGATCTCAGACTAGCTGTGCCTTTCACATAAATCCAAACATGTTGCAGGATTCCAGAAAGAACATTCCGAATTTCCTCATGGTCATTATTATTCTAGTTGGATGACCTTGAGCATCTCAAACTTCAGCTTTCCTCTTGAAAAACCACAGATAATAATCCCTAAAAATATTGTAAAGATTATATGAAGGGGTGTTTGCATTATACTGACAGAGGTAAAGTCCCTGTATTGTAGTCAGCTTTAAAAATGGTAGCCTGCATCAGCACCATTACCCTCATCTCAGGGACTATGGACATTTCCTTGCCTCTTAAATAGTAATAATAATGCCTTTTCCTTCTGAGGTTACTGTAAGTTTGAAAACATGGTATTTGAAACCCTCTTGTTGTACTCCATAGGCCACCAGTAAGTCCTAGCTCCTTTCCATTCACCTTATTTTGTGATACCCTCTTTTCTAGAAGGAGTTGAGGGCAGCAGGGTCTAGTTTTATAAAGTTGCGCAATGTCATTAGTAGGCCTCAAAAGATCCAAGAAATAGGTGGGTTCTTTGTCAACTGAGGTGGTGGTTATGCAGGGAGGGGAGGAAGAAAGAGCAGCTCTCTGCAACAGAATCCCCACACCTGAGTACCCAGAGGCTGCAGTTGTGAACCCCTTTGTAGTTTCTGCCTGTTCTTGCAATTATCTGAGTCACCCCTAAGGGGACAATTATTTGCATAAATCATTCCATACAGCATAATTAGCTCCTTATCGTACAGGGGACACTTGTGTTCCCAAATTTAAACAATTAGAAAACAAATGTTGTTGATTCCTGGCAGTGTATGACGATAATTGACGATGAGCCCGATGACTTAGAGGTACCATAAAATCACAAAGAGCCCTCTGAATCCTCAAGTGATTGTTCTTAAGATGGCATTCTTTTACAGTTCATGAAAAGTAATCACTTAAAAAGTAACGTATCATAGCAATTAATTTATTTCTTATATAATCAATGTGATTGAGTTCTTCCAAGTCCCAGAATGCGAAGATGGGACTGGCTAGAAATCCATAGCTAATAAAAATATCTCACAAGTTGAAGCTTCTTTCTTTGTCAATGCGTCTAGATGAGTGAGAGTTCAGATTCCATCTGCATTACCTTTTCCCCCCATCTGACATGTGACGGTAGAATGATCAACCATTTCAGCTATGACACGGACTAGCCCTATTTTATCACTGTAAGTCCCACATTCAGGGAAATTTCAAAGTTCCGGAGGCACTGGGATGATTGATAACTCAACTTGAAGCATTTGGTGAACTGCTTTTCAATGGAGAACTATGATTTTCTAATACAAATTTTATGAGCACATAATCATACAGGGTAATGGATTTGAGAAAGGCATTTACATACAAGTATATCATGTACTTTGATCATATTCACCCTATCCTTCTCTTTCTCCCCCTAGATTGTATATGGATATAAAATCATATCTGCATATGGGACATGAAAGCAGGAGAGAATGTCTGGGGAACGAGAAGAAGGGGAATGGGAAAAGCACCATGTTTTTTTTTTTTCAGCATTTGACAGCACACAAAGAAATGTTCTCTCTTTCAATTTGTTTTTGAACTTTTCTTTCTAAATAATGACATTAAAATTTTTGTCTGTCAACCTCATTATTTCATTAAGAATAGAAAATTCTAGACTCTGAGGCTGGAGAGATAGATGACTGGTTAAGAACATTGGCTGCTTTTTTAGAAGAATTGACTATGATTCCCAGCACCTTCATGATGGGTAATAACCATCTATAATTCAACTTCCAGGGTATTTAGTGTCCTCTTCTGGCAGACATGTGGTGCACAGACATAGACATACATGTAGGTAAAACATGCATACATATAAAATAGAAATAAATAAATCTTTAAAGAGAGGGAGAAAGAATTCCAAACCCTGGCTTGAAATATAGTTCAACTGGTTAAGTGCTTTCTATACAAACATGAGGAGCAGAATCCAATTTCTGGGACACATGTAAAAAGCTGAACATAGTATTTATTGCTTATAATTCCAGTTCAGTTCAAGGGAGGCAGAGACAAGAGGATCCCATGGGAATTCTGGCCAACCTGTCTAGCTAAATTGATTAGTTCCATGCTAGTGAGAGACCCTGTCTCCAAAAACAAGATGAACGGCTTTCTCAGTAATAAGACACATCTGGTTCTACACACACACACACACACACACACACACACACACACACACACAGAGAGAGAGAGAGAGAAAGAGAGAGAGAGAGAGAGAGAGAGAGAGAGAGAGAGAGAGAGAGAGAGAAAGAAAAATTAAAACTAGCAGAGTAGAAAAGAGAAGAATAATTGTCCTTATGGGTCTTACTACTACTGTGCCCATTGCTATATTCCTCTTGCCTGTCACAGTATCTGATATCCAGTGGGTCCTATATCAATATTTGTTAAAGGGAGCTATGCAAATTTAGCTTTGATGAAAAGAAGACAGTACTCCCCTTTTTCTTTTTCTTTTAAAAGTATTATATTATTATTTTATTTTATGTGTGAAGGTGTTCTACCTGCGTGGATGTCTGCACACCATGTGCATGCAGAGGCCAGAAGAAGGCTTTGGATTTCCTGGGACTGGAGTTACACAGGGTTTTGAGCTACTGTGTGGATGCTGGGAATTGAACTCCTAGGTCCTCTGGAAGAGCATCAGGTGCTCTTAACTGTTGAGGCATCTCTCCAGCCCCTCCTTACTTTTCTAATTATGCCATGGCATGGTGAAATTTTACTTGAGACATTATTTAGAAATCATTAATCATCAGTATAAATCTGTGGACTAAAAAAATTTTATAATACATTGTATTTTTATTGTACATCATTATAATGACAGCCTGTGCCTGGTCTTTAGCTGGTGTGCTCCACATTTCATGGTCTGATCGCATTTAGAGAGAGTAAGATTAACTTTCTAAGTCTTAAAAGGTGAAAGAGAGTCCTCAGCTTCCCCTTAGACTTAAGCTTAAATCTAGATGCATTGTTGCTAATGCCTATTGGGGGTTTTGACACACCTGGGAGGAAAAGCTACCAGTCCCCATTTGCTTAAGTCTTAGATAATGGTTTGATGTGTCTTAATCAAGTCTCCTTACTTTTCCTTGTTCTGATTCATTTACCTGCAAACTGTAGTCTAAAACCTTTGCCAGCTGGGGACAGACACAAATACAACTCCTGTAAGCTGCAATTGCCTGTGCAGACTCTTCATGCCAGACATGAGCTAATCAAAGCACTGATTCCATTCTTAAAGTCATAGATGAAAACACCTATAATCCCAGCACTCAGGAGACAGAGATGGGAGAGTCATGTAAGTCTGAGGCCAGCCAAGGTTACATAGAGAAATTCTGTCTCAAAACCAAGAAATAAAAATGTTCCTGGAATTTCTGGAGAAGGTTAGGATTTGAGGTTTACAACTCAATTTAGAAATCATTAATCATCAGTATAAATCTGTGTAAAATAAAATATTATATCTGTCACATTTAGTGTATAAGATATGAGACTAAAATAATTTGAGCCTCCATTTTAGAGTCTTTTCCTGATTTTTAAATTGCATCTCAACTAAATTCATTTGCCTCAATAGCTACAGTGGCCCAAACACTGAGTATCTATTTCTAACAGGGCTCTTAGCTCATAGTCCAGCTGTTTCACTTTCTATGGGTTGTTGCCAAATGGTGCAACATCTGTAAGTGGTCTGTGGATACTTCTGACTTAGAAGGAGAATTGCTATTTTAGGTTCAATGCCTCAAGGGTAGGCTTCCTTGCTTATACTTTGATATTTCTCTTAGCACATAAGTATTTCAAGTTGTACAAATATATAGAATGACCATGATTTCACCTGTCATCCATGTCTTTGTTCACATCTAAATGTCGGTAGCTAATACATCTAAGTGCTAAAAATCTAGGCTTGTAGAGAAGACAAGTTTTTAAAGGATGTTCAGACTTCACAGAATTAGATAATGGACATGAAAGTGGTTTGGGATGTACAGCGCTCTTTGCAAATTGTGTATTTAGAAAATAGTGGCTGGAGATATGCCTGCATTAGAGAAGTTCATGTCTGCAAGCATGAGGACCTGAGTTCAATCCCTAGAAGTACAAAAAGGCAGGCAAGATAATGTGGCACGTGTATTCCCAGCACAGGAGCCCACTGGCCAGCCAGCTTAGCCTGCCAGGTGAATCTCAGAAATCAAGATGGACAGTGCTGAGGAACGACAGCCTGTGTTGTCTTCTGGCTGATGCATGCACATCCATGGTGCATCTCCACACATACTCACACATGCAGGCATGCAGCACATGTACACACACACATACACATACAGACATCATTTCTTATGAGAGTGCTGTTGATAAGAGTTTAGTGCATGATACTCAACCCTTATCAAGGAGGCCCCATGGAAGGAATCTGGTCTTTGGAGGGTGACCTTGATTTGTATTTGGAATCTAGTTCTTAACAGCTGTGGTGTTGTAAGAGAATTTAATCCTCTGTACTTAAGTTTATTTATTTATAAAATAGGGCCAATAAAGTATTTTATTGCCGAAGAATGTTGAGGACTAAATTAGAAACATACCAAGCATCCCACATTAAAAGATTTCACCTTCAGATGACATATGAATTCATAGATATGATATTACTATTAATGATATGTTGGTTCTAGCAGGCAATGTTTGAATTCTTATAGCCTTTAACTTGTTGAAAGAGGTCTTGGCTAATTGCCATCGAACATTATAAATATAAATATAATACATATTCTACTGGGACCTTTTCTATATGGAAAAACATTACAGGTTCAAAATGTTTTCTTCCCCTTGTCCTTTTTATACTATGGCAAAACAAATGAACAAAAACCAAAACAACATTCTGCTTCCACCAAGGACTACAGCTGAGACACAGAAGTGATGAAAATGAAATAAATATTTTATTCTGGTTTTGTCTCTAATATTGGTACTACAATTGAATTTGCAACTACTAACGATCGTGTGCCTTTTATTTAGGCTTCTAGAGTCAGGTCAGTGATTTTTTAACATCCTCTCTAGAGATGTCACTCTCCTCTGATGGGACGGATCCTCACAGCCCTTTTATTCAGAGCCTTTCTTTAATTGCTGTCTACGATTACCTCTCCCTACTCAGAAACCTGGGGATGGGGCAGTTTACATTTTCACCAGTGTCAGCAGCATCTCCTCACGCCTGTGTCTCTTTTCTTGTGACTACTGAGATGCATAGTTGGCTCTAAGAAGAAAACCTGGCTTGGGCTGCCAGGATTTGTGCTTCTCCTTCGGCAAAGTTCCCCCAGTTTGTATCTCTGAAGAGGGCTTTAATCACCTGGGCTCAGGCTCGCTGCTGAAAGCTTTAGGAGTACGGCAGAAATGGTAGATTAGCCACATTTAACAAAATAGAAAGTTTTCATTGTGTCATAAAAAGCCGTATTGATCTTGTCCAGGCATTGACTCCGGGGCCTTTTAACAAACCACTGTGTCTAGACTTGCAGGCTAGAGCCCGCAGTAAGAACAAAGGAGGGTCTGTGATGCAGGCTGCCCTCTCTCCTCTGTAGGAAAGGCTGAGGGAGTAGCTACCAATTCATCTTTCTCAGTGGGATTGACCTTAAAGGACTACCATGATTTTATTCTGCTGTGGGGAAAATAAAATGTTGAGAGGTTTGTGGCGCATCCCAGATGCCAGCTTACCTGGCTCCAGGTATCTGCTGAGGAACGATTACACCATAGCAAGTTCATGTGTCTTATTCTATCCTAAGATTTCTATCTATCAACATAGTCTCTCTTTGCCCCCAAGGAAGTCAGTGGTACCAAGGTCCTGGGCAAAGCAGGAGTCCGATACTCAATGAAGGACACAAATAAACAATGGTGACTTCAGGGTCATTGATCAGTTCAACTGCATATCTATTTAATTCAGTATGACTTTAGCCCTTTTGTATCTACATGGAAGATTTTGAAAATGCATGGGAAATTGATGCTCACAGTGTATGGCTGTTATATGCACATCTTTGTATAAAACAACCTAATAATCATCCAAGATTGGGGGAGAGGAGTGATTAGGTGTTTTATTAGAATTGCCTGCAGAGATTTTAACTTGTAAAAATAAGGAATATTCAAGTCATTAAAAAGTATGTAGTTATAGTGGAAGTTATTACTACCATTAGGAATCAACCTTTAGATTGAAGAAATTTTAATATCCTGCTATTGTTTGCTTTATGTCTTTTCATAAAGACTTGGTCTTGCTGGGATGACAAGACAAGTAGAATCCCAGCATTCATGAGGTTAAAAGAGGAGGATGGAGGGCCAGCCTGGGCTGTGCAGGTTAACTCTATTTTACAAGGAAGATTTAGTCTTGGTCCCATTATTTTTTCCTTCCTTGGGAGTATACACTATATAAAATTAATGAACATACTCCTACATGTTTTCTATTATTATTACTATAAATAACATAATGGTAAGCAATGACTATGTACAGTAGCTACATTATTTATACCCTGCTATAGTTTGTGTTCATTACTCTCTATATGTTCTGGGCTTTGTGAAGGAAATATTGGGTCAAATATAAATATACTTAATGCTTTGTACTTTCCCAGTGGCTACTCAAGTTAACCTTAGGAATTCCACTACCCTGCTTTCCCCTCCCATGATGGGAATTTTTAACTTCTAAAAGTTGTAAAGGAAGTTTCTCAGAACACCTCATTTTCTCTGGAGACTCATACTGGAGAGCTTTGCTGATAAGATAGTTTAGTTATAGATTTCCTGAGAGAGAAGATACCATAAAGCATCTTCTAAGGCTTCCTCTACTCTGTAGTAATTTGTTGTGGAGGGTTCTGCACTTGTTTTCATCATAAACTAAAGAGAAATTGGATGGAACAAATATTTTTTAAAATCCATGTGGGTTAAAATTGGTATTTTTATTTCTGAGTATCTGTGCATTTTTAAAAATTCTGTGAGCTTTTCAAGACTTTATATTTCTTTCTGAACATGCATGTGTAGAGACAGTGAACATCTGATTTTGGTACTAACTAGGGCCCATGTGTGTGCTGTTGTTATAGTCTTTGCTCTGAGTTCCCTCTGGGTACTTTTTATCCCGCCTAAGTTTTTCTCACCCCCTCTCTCTCCCCCTGTGTTTGTTGATATATATAATTGCATGGGTATGTGTATATGGAGGCCAGAGGTTGACATTGAGTCTTTCTCAACCATGCTGCATTTAGTTTTTGAGACAGACTGTCTCACTGAACCTGGAGGTCAGCAATTTGGCTAAGCTATGGCCAGCTAACTCCTGAGATCTTCCTGTCTCTGCCTCCTTAGTGCGAGGATTACAAGTGCATAACAGCACACTTTTTTAAAAAAAGATTTATTTTATTATGTATACAGTGTTTTTGATCTTAGCCATTCTGACAGGTGTAAGGTGGTATCTCAGAGTCATTTTGATTTGCATTTCCATGATGATTAGGGATGTTGAGCAATTCCTTAAATGTCTTACAGCCATTTGAGCTTCCTCTGTTGAGAATTTTCTGTTTAGTTCTATAGCCCATTTCTTAATTGGACTTGTTGGGTGTTTTGATGTCTAATTTCTTGAGTTCCTTATATATTTTGGATATCAGCCCTCTGTCAGGTGTGGGGTTGGTGAAGACCTTTTCCCATTCTGTAGGCTGTCGCTTTGCCTTGTTGATCATATCCTTTGCTCTACAAAAGCTTTTCTGTTTCAAGAGGTCCCATTGATTGATTATTTCTCTCAGTGTCTGTGCTACTGGTGTTATATTTAGGAAGTGGTCTCTTATGCAAATTCGTTCAAGACTACTTCCTACTTTCTCTTCTAGCAGGTTCAGAGTAACTGGATTTATGTTGAGGTCTTTGATCCACTTGGACTTAAGTTTTGTGCACAACGACAGATGTGGATCTATTTGTAGCCTTCTACACATTGATATCCAGTGATGCCAGCACCATTTGTTGAAGATTCTTTCTTTTCTCCATTGTACAGTTTTGTCTTCTTTGTCAAAAATTATATGTTTATAAGTGTGTGGATTAATGTCAGGGTCTTCAATTCGATTACATTGGTCCACATGTCAGTTTTTATGCCAATACCAAGCTGTTTTTATTACTGTAGCTCTATAGTAGAGCTTGAAGTCAGGGATTGTGATGCCTCCAGAAGTTGTTTTATTGTACAGGTTTCTTTTAGCTATCCTGGGTTTATTGTTTTTCCATATGAAGTTGAGTATTATTCTTTCTAGGTCTGTGAAGAATTGTGTTGGGATTTTGATGGGGATTGCATTGAATCTGTAGATTGCTTTTGGTAAGATTGCCATTTTTACTATGTTAATTCTGCCTATCCATGAGCATGGGAGATCTTTCCATTTTCTGACATCTTCTTCAATTTCTTTTTTCCAGGGACTTAAAGTTCTTGTCATACAGGTCCTTCACTTGCTTAGTTAAAGTTACCCCAAGGTATTTTATATCATTTGTGGCTATTGTAAAGGGTGATGTATCTCTGATTTCCTTCTTAGCCTGTTTGTCCATTGTATATAGGAGGGCTACTGATTTTTTTGAGTTTATCTTGTATCCTGCTATGTTGCTGAAGGTGTTTATAAGCTGTATCAGTTCCTTGGTTGAATCTTTGGGGTCACTCAAGTATACTATCATGTCATCGGCAAATAGTGAAAGCTTGTATAGAGTGTTCTGCCTGCATGTATGCCTGCTTGCAGGTCAGAAGAGGGCACCAGATCTCATTACGGATGGTTGTGAGCCACCCTGTGGTTGCTGGGAATTGAACTCAGGACCTCTGGAAGAGCAGCCAGTGCTCTTCACCGCTGAGCCACCTCTCCAGCCCCCATAACAGCACACTTGACTCTTTTGTATATGGACTCTGAAGGATCGGACTTTGGGCCTCACGCTAGTGGAGCCAGCATTTCACCATCTGAGCCATCTCACCAGCCCTAACTTTCTTTTCAACTTCTTCCCAGCTCCACGCCACTGGTAAAATAACTTCTGTCTTCACAAAGGACCCAGGATAAGTTCTCACAATGCATGACTTTGTCTGACAGTATAATTCCTTTAGATTGTAAGTTAGATTAAAAAAAGAAAAGCAGGTGGAACAAAACTATAAATGTGCATCTTACTCTTACTGATCTAGGCCAAAACATGAGAAGATTCATAGACTTATGGGCATGCATGTGGATTTATGTAACTATTTAAAATTAAAAAAATAAAAACAATTTAAATCTTATTTCTAGAAAGGCAACCTGGGTTAAATTCTCTACCATGTTTTAAATCACTTATATACTTGTAACTTAGAAAAGTCTTCAGAGATGCTATGAACCCAGAGTTAGTGATTAAATTAATGATGTATTTACTTGTAATTTTCCCTGGTTCTAGCATGTTGGGTTCTGGAAGCAAAGGGCCAGTTAGGATCCTTTATCTTTCCTGAAGCTCTTATGTTAGTGCCTCTTTCTATGTTTGTTGGGTTCTAAGGTAACAGTCATAACACTCGGCTTAATTTCTGACCCAGTTGTGCAAGTGACCCAAGCATGACATCCTGGGTCAGGCCTAGGCTCTAAACATCAGTTTAGCTGCATTTTCTGCTCACGGCTTTCCTTTGGACATGAGGGTGGCCTTCCTTATCCACTTCCCTGTGAATTAGAACCACTCCCTCAGTGGTCAGCAGAAGAACTGGAGAACTGCAGGGCTTCTTGTGCAGGTCTACTCTGATGGGCTTCTAACACAAGAGACTATAGTGGACTCAAAAGCCTGAAGAAAGGGCAGGTTTGCAAGAGAGAGAAGCCCTCTCCCCACCACAATGGGAGCAGTGAGCACCTAACTGAGAAATTCAGGCTTCTGTGTATCAGACCCTTCCTGGAATACCAAAGAGATCAATCACTTTCCCTCTCGTTGAAGAACACATTGTGCAGAGGAGACGACATGATTCAAGTGTTACTGTCAACCTCTGCTTGGGTGAAGGGGAAGGAGATGTTCTCAGGGCTTGATAGGGATAGGGAAAGATTCCCCTCTACAATATACAGTATTCCATTTGTGTGTATTGCTTGACCCACAATTAAAAAGAGAAGTGGGTAGTAAAAAATATGTAATTAGTTTTGTGAACATGCATCCTAGTGGCTAAGGGTAAACAAAATATGCTTCATATTACATAAATTATTCTAAGTGGCAAGCAGTCATTCACAGGCAACACAATTGGCTTCGCCTCTGGTTTTCTAGCAAGCACTCTTCTTCTTCCTTGGAAATGTCTTCTAGCGCCTTCTTACCTCAGTGGCTGTTGTCCTCTGTCTGAATCTCAGACAAGAATAATAGAGCTACTTGGAAGTGGAAGATTTTCTTTGCTGGTTTCACATCCCCAGTGCTAGGGGACTCTGGTCCCACAATGGGTCATGAACCATATGCAGATGCCACTGAAGCAGTCACTGACCTTCTGATCGCCCCCTGAGCACCTAAGCTTTCTTAGGTGTTCACAAAATGCTACAACTTACAACTGCTCTTTCATTCTTTCCTTTGTAAGTGAACTCGTAACAGCTAAAATATACTCTCCTGTATGATGGTCTGTTATACCTTCTGTGTGCCTGGATCTGCTCAGATGCTCATTACACTGAAGTATAATTCTGTGTCTGTGCTTACATTCTCAATAGGCATGACAGCTAATATTTCTAAGACTGGGAACTGAGCCAAGGACTTGGTGGTCTTCATGCTGTGTTAGTTATTTTGTGTGGTTGTGGCCAAAATACTTGACACAGATAATTTAAGGAGGAAATACTTATTTTATCTCATGTTTCTAAAGATCTCTGTCCATCGTTGTGGGAAAGGCATGGTAGGATGACACAGTTCATGGCAGCTGGAACCTTTGACAAAGGCTGCTCACCTCTTGGTAGACCAACTGTAACACATGCCACATATCAGCTGAACAAATGATATACATTATTTTCATTAGGAAGATAAACAAACAAACAAACAAATAAATAATTAGAAATTTAAGAAAAGGCTAAATTCCTACAGATTTCAGTAAATTGAGAAGCTGATAGTGAGATCCAAGTCTCCAACTGAAAATCTTTATCGGTACAAGCCAAGCATCAAATTAATAGTACAACTCTATGGGTTGTCCCATTAGTATGAGCATGGCAGTCCCTGGCACTCAACAGACATTCAAAACAATTTAGCTTCAGGGCTTTTCTTCTTTTGTAAAAGGTCACCCAATTATTCCTCTCTCCTGGGACTTGGTACATCACCAGCACAGGGCATACCTGTGACCCTTTCCTCCTTACAGGGATGAACAAAAATTTCAATGTATTGTCGTGCAATTGAGAGTGTTGCAAGGCTTCAGGATGCCATTAGCTTTCTAGTGATTTCAGTGAAGCGTGGTTTCCCAGGCCATTTTTTTTTTTTCACGGACCGAGGGAGCTTTCCTCACCAGGATGTAGGCTGTTTATTTTCCAAGTGACAACTTGATTTACTGTTTTCCTTCTCATCACTTTCAAGAAGCCTCTGCAGGCTGGCAAGGGACCCAGGCAGTGTGCAGAAGTCCATTTATTTCTCTGCTGCATCTTTCCTACGAACAGTCTGAGGATAGGGGGTTGGAAATGGCCCAAGGAGGTCAGATGTCCTGTGTGTTGTCCTTTGTAGTGTGGCTTGCTCATAGTGACATAAATACTACTGTATGCTGGTCCCCTCTGTTCTGAAAATACCCGTGGGGTAGATGTGGCAAGCAAAGGATTCTGTCATTTTTCTTTGGAAGGGTAGCTCTGCAGTTGGGTGCGTCTTCATGCTTTGGCCTTAAAACATCTCGAACGGAGAATGGGACAGGCACTGTCAGAAGTGCAGTCACATGAGTCTATTGTCTTTTAACCTATGTGAGGATGTGTTCTTTCTCACATTTGGTATGTGCGGTTAGGTTTTTGCACAGTAGACATCTGTCTAGCAAGGAGTTTCACTTTCTTCTCATTTTGCAAATACAATCCATACACAGTCTAGCAGAACGTTTGAGCATTGCATTGGCTCCCAGCTCTGAAAGGCCTTTGGGTGGGGTGTTCTGGTTTTTATGTTAGCTCTTTAGCATGTTGCATGGAAAGGGAACAGAATTGTCCAAACCGTAACTTGTACTTGGCTGGTTGCTGATTCGCCTGCTTCAGCCCAAGGCGCCTTTCAGAATTGAGTGGATGTGAAGTCTTCTTCCATTTGTGTCCCTCTCCTTCCCCCAGGGACAGGCGGAATACTTGTAAATTTGTCAACTCTTCTCTCCCCACAGCTGTGTTACCCCTGCTTTGGACTCCTTGCATCATTCCCCTTCTCAGGGCCTTTTCGCCTTGAGGAGCAATGGTCAGAGTAGCCAAGCAATCTGTGAATTCATAGCTAGGGAAGCCATTCTTTCCTACTGTGGGCATAGGGAGGAAGCCTCATATGGCCTCTGCTGTTTGTGGAGTCGGATGAAATGAGACTGCAGACCAGTCTGAGGCCCCAGGCCAGCTCTTTGTCTAGTAGGGAGGGCAGCAACAGCCCATGTGTTTTTGTGCCTCATTAGTTCTGGGTGGGCCAAGCCAGGATGGACAGCCACGGTTATCTTTGCATCAGTGCAGACTGAAGTACTGTAAGGCTGGATGAGGCCAGTTTGAAGGACAAAGGATAGCATGATGTGCACAGTTTCATCTCGGAGGCTCATTATGAGGAAGGTTGGCTTCGCTAGCTGTCTGGAGCACAGCAGGTGTTCTGCGCAGGGCCACTGGTTTTAGCCACTCCAGAGGGGGTTGCATTTTAATAAACTCTTTTAAGTGTCTGACTTTTTCCACCAGAGAATTTAGAGGAAACTTCAGCCTCCTCCCTTGCTTCCCTGTTTGGATTCCTCCTGCCTGGGTGGTCCTTACCTGTCACGATCACTGATTTTACCCTTTGACAGGTTGAACTTCACTCAGCTGTGATACCTCACACAGTCGGTGCTCTGCACCTTTCCTGAGATTTAGAGGCACAGTGAGTCTGTGATAGAATAGCAAAAGCAATGGACTGAGAATCAGTCCCAGTACTGTGGGGCTTGGAAGCACCATTTCCTACTGTCTTGGCTAATCCATCCAATGTCCCTGCACCTCTATTTCCTCACAGTGTCTTTACTTCACCACATTGGTATAAACACATCACCCTGATCTCACACTGGTCTCATGGACAGCTGAGACGATACAAGTAAAGTGAGGAAAGCATTTGGAAATACATTTCACATACAGAAAGGTGTAAACATCTGCTTCCAAAAGTCCCTGAGTTCCTCTTTACCCAGTCCTGATATGCTTCTCATTTGAGTGCCCTCTCCACACTACTATGCAGTTTCCCTTAGCTGTTTCTGCTAGGGACATTTTGCTTCTTTTTGTTCTTGCCCAGTAAAATTTAAACTCCACTCCATGAATTATAGAGACCAAGAGGCTGAGCCACTCTATCAACCCCTGGGTTCAAATGTGTTTTTACAAAAATTGTGATCTTTTAGTAAAAATTGAGCATCTTTCATTCCTATCAGTAAAATATGCAATGGACCAAACTTGATATGCATGCTTTATAACTCTAGCATTATAGAGGAAGAGGCAGAAGGGTCATATGGTCCTTCTGTCTTTGGCTACATTGTGAGTTGGAGGCTTTCATGAGCCCATGTGTCAAAACTAAACCAAACACCAAACAATGAATTGTTCAGCAATTTCCTATGACTGTCTGTCTGTCTGTCTGTCTGTGTCTGTCTGTCTGTCTGTCTGTCTCTCTCTCTCTCTCTCTCTCTCTCTCTCTCTCTCTCTCTCTCTCTCTCTCTCTGTGTGTGTGTGTGTGTGTGTGTGTGTATTTTAATCTACAGACATCATTGAGGTTTTAAGACACCAAGCCACAAAGCCACACTTCTTGTATATCACAGTAAGAAAATATTTCACAGAATATTTTAAGCTGCTTTGGAATTTCTTCAAGAGTTATTATTCTATGAATCACTAGTTGGATGCTTTTTATTTTGGAATTGTGGAGAACAGAATTGAATAAATGCTTGTTAATGCTATGTATATTTCAGTACTTTGATTAGCAAGCTATTTGAAAGACCAGTACTTCATGTACCTTACACAAACTGATTTAAAACCTCTAGCTATACATATCTAGATTCAATCTAGTGTTTAATCAATTGGACACTTACAAATAATGGGTAAATGATTTGCTGTCATAAGGAGCTGAGCTCTGCTTTCACACAGTGACAGTAGCACTTTTATTTTAATACTTACACAATAGATAGTAAACTTTTGCATGATATCATTTAGATGGATCTCAACAGCCCATTAGCTGCGTTGGTGCCTTCTCTCTTGCCAAGCCATATCTCTATGCTAAGCTGCTGTGTGCTGTGTTACATAATCCCCTGCATTCATTTTCTCCACCTGTTTAGCTTGAATACGTACAAGGTGACTGCATTGTCCTTTTAGACCCCCTTCTCACTATAAACATCGTGTATAGGAAATGAATTTGGGACACCGTTTTCTTTTTTTCCAGTGGAGGGTTTGGAGAATTGAATCAACTCAGAAATGTATTTTGTCACTCTCTGGCTCTGCCCTTCTGGTTATGTTGACTGTCAGCCCAATGTGGCTTTCAAGGTGATAAGAATATGCTTGAGTCTCAGCTACTGGAACAAATTAAGACAGGTCAGAGTCTTGGGAGAAAAAGTATTTCCACTGTGAGGGTGTGCAATAGGATAATCTTCTAAAAGTCCTTCTCTGTCTTCTTCCTAGTCTTTATTTGCTTTGAGAGAATGGGGCATGCATTGTCAGGTGTCTCCTCTCAAAACTCAGGAAGATTAAATCCCATGAATTAAAACTGAAGTAAGTTTGCTAATCTAGAGTATGATTTGGAGAAAACCTCACAGCTGTCTATTGTTTTTAATGGACACCTGCTGGGATGAGAAATCTGGGCAGTTGGGATGATGCCACTCTTGATCACCAGCTCTGGCCCAGGGAAGAGGTAAATGGAACAAATGCACCATTCAATGGATAAATCAGGGAGGCTGTGAACTGCTTCAACAATCTCCATTAGATATTTGCAGTGGAAGACACTTGGCTACATACAATTTCCTCTGGGATATTAGCATAAATAAACACATGATTTGCATAGACATTTTCCTCTCACAATGGTTTTATATCTTATTTATTTATTGTGGTATTCTCTTTTCTGTGGTAATGCCACCATTTGTTTTTCTTTTTGTGGCCTTCTACATAAAAGAAAATTTCTTTTTTAAAATATATTCAGAATCCACAGAGGAGAAGGAAACATTTCTTTTGATCGGCATATGTGGTTAACCTTGGGGGACGGAGAGGGGTTGGTTTGTAGCTCACTTTACCTAGTGTCACTTTGGTTTACAAGTCCACAGCTCCATGGAACCACTCACAGACTTAGAGAAGTTAGTTGGAAGCTTGTAGCATATTCTGAAAGTCACAGGAACAGGTGAAGATCAGATACCCTTCAAATCCTGGCTATCACACAGTGTGTCATCTTGGGCACTCACTTACTCCTCCACATCAATTCTTCCTTAATAAAATAAAGACATTAAATCAGACAATCCCTAAAATACCTTATAACTCAAAAATTTATTATTTTGACAGATTCCTTCTTCTAATTATACGAAAACTATTCAGCACAGTCTGGCACATTAAATCACATGCTGATACCTTGCTGTTGTGTGTCCAGGCATTCCCCTTTAAAGGGTCCTCCATGATTAATGTGAGCTCTGCATTGCTCTCCTTGCTCCTAGTTCAGCAGCTACAACTTGTAACTTAGGTTTTCAGAGAAGGTGTCCGTTGGTTTGCAGTGTGTGGTGCCAAGGACCACACAGCAGTTGTTGTGAATCTCCCTCTCTATAGAGAAATAACTTAGTTGTGACAAGTGTGTGTGTGTGTGTGTGTGTGTGTGTGTGTGTGTGTGTGTGTGATTGTCATCTATTCTAGATCACAGTCATTTCCAGATCTGTTGTTTAGTTGCTATTTAACAAGCATGCATCTCCACAAATGAGAAGAGAGATTATGATAGTAGACAGGGCACTATAGGATTAGATTGAGTATATTTCAAAGATACACAGACAGTGTCAAGTTTCAGCTTTCTGACTTTTTGAGTATATTTTTAAGAAAACAAACGAGGCATAAATATGTGCTAAGTGTTACTTGTTTGCTTATTCCATATATAATATGAATAGGCATACACATATATGAATGGGCATATACATATATGAATGGCTATGCACATATATGGATGAACAAATACATATATGGATGACACACACACACATATAATTATATGGCTGCACACACACTTATGGTTGGAAACATACACACATATACCTGCTGCAACTTAGCTATCTATAGGTAAGCAGGTATCGTTGCTTATAACTGTAAGTGTACAAAACTATGCAGGTAGACACACCATTGAGCCTCTGTGTAACATGTAGAAGAAACTTTATTTCTTCTTTTTTTGTAGTTTTAATTCCTGCTTTCACAGTTTAGTACTATGATGTTATGACTAATTTAGCTATTTGTAATAGGTTTTTGTCTCTCAACATAATAAGAGTGACTTTTTTACTTCATTTTATTACCATGTGATTTGAAAATATGTTTTATTTTGCTTAAGTAATTTATGTAGAGCTGAGTTAGTTGATAGGAATCTGAGCTGCGATAAATTTAGTTTTGGCTTGTGTAGCTGAAAGTTTTTCTGTGTTCTGCCTGGCAAATCTCTCTCACCCGCCAGTCCTGCAGCCACTCAGACCCAAGTAAACATACAGAGGCTTATATTATTTATGAACTGTATGGCCATTAGCTCAAGCTTATCACTGAGTAGCTCTTACAGTTAAATTAACCCATAATTATTATCTATGTTTAGCCACATGGCTTGGTACCTTTTCTCAGTTCTGCTTTCACATCTTTCTTCCTCTGTGTCTGGCTGGCGACCCCTGACTCAACCTTTCTCTTCCCAGAATTCTCCTTGTCTGCTCATGCCACCTGTACTTCCTGCCTGGCTACCGGGCAATCAGTGTTTTATTTATCAACCAATCAAAGCAACACATTCACAGAATACAGAGTAGTATCTACAACAGGCTTGTAAGGTTGATGTAGGTTAGCTAAGGGAAAATAGAATTTCCCCATCCACAGTTTGTAGCTCCCAATCTTTAAATTGAAACTATATATCTAGATGTATCTAATTGCCAATTTTCTTTCATTAATTAAGTTCTTTTAAAGAGCAGTTCACTGAGTCTGATATGAAATACTACATTCTGAGTTTGCCTATCAAGAGAGTACATAGAAGCTCATATTCTATGTGCCAATATTGTGGATCAAATAAACTACAAATTAATCAAATTAGCTGTATGTTATTCTCTTAAGTTAAAAAGCACACTTTGTAAGTACCTGGAAGTCAAGGCTGGAGTTTAGAATTTTTGACTCCTTGGGTAATAGTGCTGCAGGGAGACTAGGCACCCCTCTGGTTCTGAGCCCATGAACTTATTATACTTCCTTAATTCTCTTCCCACATTCAGCTCCGTCTTATATTTCAAGGTATCTAGGATTAATGCATATGCATGCCACAATCTACCTCACAAGCTTTGTTTACTGATGTGTAGATGCCAGCACCATCTTTTACTTTCAGAAAACAGTAGGTCCAGAGCAGATGCCTCCTCAAAACAGGCTCTGGATTAAGGAATTTCAAGGTGCCAATGTCAGAAATATGGTCTTGAAAGACTGTCTAGATTGCACTGAAATTCTGCCTTGGCCTTGTTATCCTTGGGGGATATGGCTGTGTCAAGAGCAAGTTCCAGTCAGGAAGGGGCATTCTGATATGAAACCTCTTATCTGCCCAGAGCATAAGGGCTCTCTGAGTGCATCTACGGGTTTGTGTTGCCTTCTGGACAAAGCTCATTACCATGTTCCATATTGTACCCTTTCCCTCATCTGACTATTACCTTCCCTGGTCCATTCTTCTGCTTAATAATAACTCAGTCATGTTCCATAGATCTCCTGACCTTACCACAGAAACCACAGTTAGCTAGGTTTCTGATGAACAGAAATCAAAGGCAAACCTTTTGAGGTAATTGATTTCCAACCTATTGTTTAATAGAACTTACCAAGAGCTAAGGAGTCCTTTGTTAGAAAGGACAGTTAATTATCTATTTTGAACCAGATCTGCTGCAAGCATTTAAATACCATCCCTGATGCAAAAGTAATGGAAGCCCCACTTGACTATTTTGAATGAATTTTCTCCACAGGTTTTTTTCTTCCAGAACATTTGAAGGAAAGGCAGCCCACTCCCTTGAACTGTTTTGTTTGCTTTCTAATGTTGTATGGACACATAGTTTCTCTGTAGTCAGCTCTCCTGTTTTCCATAGTTAGGTAGGAGCCACCTAGAGTGGATTCTTGCTGGCCAAAGCATGACCACTTTGTCTTTTTCTTTGCCTACAGCTCGAGAGGAGAATGTGGCCACTTTCCGAGGCTCAGAGTATCTGTGCTATGACCTGTCTCAGAACCCCATCCAGAGCAGCAGCGATGAAATCACCCTCTCCTTTAAGACCTGGCAACGCAATGGGCTCATCCTACACACGGGCAAGTCGGCCGACTATGTTAACCTAGCTCTGAAGGATGGTGCGGTCTCCTTGGTCATTAACCTGGGCTCCGGGGCCTTTGAGGCTATTGTGGAGCCCGTGAATGGGAAGTTCAACGACAACGCCTGGCATGATGTCAAAGTGACACGCAATCTCCGGCAGGTAATGGCCCAGGGACAGCGAGCCTGGAAGGGCCATCTTAGGCAGGCACTTTGTGGGGCAGGTGACTGGTGAGGTGTCAAAGGCTAGGGATTTGCATGTAGATTATGCCAAAGTTAAACTTTCTCCACGTTTTTGCAATTTCACAAGGAAAAAAAATGATTACAGTATTTTTCTCCTTATACTTTAGTTCCACATTTGTACTTGTTATTTAGAGGAAAGAATAACAGTTGTATAGATAATAAAAATGATAAGTACTTCCATCCTTATTACTCTGCTTTCCTTTTATCATTTTCTTAATTACATTCAAATCTTATCATAGTATTGTTAAATTCAATTAGGGACAGCATTTTATTTCCACAGCTTGATGGATTGTCCTCATTCTTTGAGTATATGTTTTCCTTTTTAATTAAGTTAGCCATTGCCATGATGTCATAATAATTTTAATTCACTCCTGGAAAAAAAAAACAAACCTTTTTCTTTCTCCTATTAATTTAGCATCCCTCCCCACCTTTATTTATTTATTTATTTTTCTTCTCCCACTGTTATATGAACCTCTAGCCTTGGAATTAATTAGCTGGGATCTTTCTGAAATCATGTTTCTCTGTTCCCTGATGCTGTGGTCCTACTGCCCTTGTCTCTACCTCCGAGACTCTTCAGTTGCCTGGGAGGCCTGGCAAGTGGAAGCACCCAAATAAAAATGTCAACTGTGGAGCAGCTTTCCTGATGCTGTGCGTGCTTGAGAACTCCCATCGCTTGTGGATTCTAAGCAGGCAACTCCGTCAGGTGACACCAGGTCCAGAACGCCTGAGCCAAGCGAAGTTGTTTTCCATTTCATTACTAATAATGATAATAATCAAATCTTATCAGTACACATCAGCCAAAGAAAAGCATTGCCCATCAAAGCCAAGGTCTGTGCTGAGATTGCCTTTTTCATGTTTCTATTTTCAGTTGGTATTTTTCTCTACTTGTAAATTTGTCACGCAAACCAGTTGGACAGCATTCATCCTTTATTAATCAGAAAGCGGTATGTAAATTTCCAGAAAGTGCTTATCAAATTTTCTTCTGCAATATGATTGATTTAATGCTGTCTCGTGTAAACATGAAAGCCTAAGACATGACAGGTGTTTGCATATGTTTTCTGGTTGATAAAAGTATGACTCCTAAGAAATGCTAAACAAGTGGCATAGGCTGGCACACACTGGAAACACATTATAGTCAAAACACTCATCTGAAAATTTAAGTATATCAAGGAAGCCAACTGATTGGAAGATCCCATCCTGTTTATAGTAAAGTTGTCAAGTCACACAAGACTTACGAGTCCCCAACATTTTCACCACATAGGAATTCAAATTTTATGAGTCATTATTCTATGATTTCCCTTCAAGGTCAAATAATTCTAATATGTAAGTACTTTTGTTCATCACCTCCATTCATTGCTACCCAGAGGAACTTAACAATCAAGAGACTCCCAAATCAAATTTCCATTCGCAAACATGGACAGACTCAATGTATCTGGCCTGTGAACTCTAGACCAAAAACTGAATTATGACCAGTTTTGATTGGCATGGCCAAAATTATATCCTTGGAGCCTTAGTCATCTGAGGGGAAACTTTATGTTATGGGTAGCATTATCAGGTCAGAAGTCTCAACAAGTTGCTTCCTTTGCTCCCGCCCCACATGCATCCTCCTTATTCAGGAACCACTCTGAGTTGCTCACAAAACTCTCACTTTTGTTTCTACTTAAAAACACTTTTCCAGAGTTATCAGGCCCCAGTTAATCCCTTTAAACTAAGCAGATAAATTAAATGATAGTTGAAATTTATTGTTATGATGTTTCGGTCAGGAGCGTTGTGAAAAAATTTTACCCTGTAGAGTTTCTAATATATTCCAAGTTTGAAGGTCCGGTTCCTCTCTGTGACCTTGGATACGTCACTTCACCTTCCCGCATCACAGTGTGTGTTTGCAAAGTCTGATTACAATGCTCCCGAGCCTTGTGTGGTGGCTAAATATGCAAAGTGCCTTCTGTTCCAGAAGGATTATGAGCTCATCCATGGTCTGGGTGCTAGATTTGCTGTGACGTGCAAATGATTTACAAGCCGAGCATTCAGTCTCAGAGGTGACTGTTTCTGCCTGCTGCCAAGGGTGCAGGGAAATGGAGTTTCATTTTCTAATTAAAGCTATTGAGTTCTTGGGATTTGGAGAATTTCTTAGCTGAAATAATCTTGATCTCATGTAAAAAAAATATGTGTATCATTTAAACTCATTGAAATCCAGATTCAGAGAGAGAGTTGATTTTTTACAAATAAAGTCCATTCAATATTGTATTATCTAAGATTATTATTTTACCCATTGAAATATTTATAGCATCCTTTTTGAGTTCCCTAGAATACATTAGAAAAATGGGAAGCCTCTGTGTATTTCAAATAAACTGTAAATGGCTTCATAAATATTTGATAACAAGCTGATGGCAACCCATCTACTTTTTTTTTGGCAAAATCTAATGGCTTTGGTGGGAAAGATTTATCTGAGAAAAATTGGCCTGGGGTTTCATGAGAGTATCCCTTACCAAGGAGGGCAGAACTACTACTTTCTTTTTCCATGGCCACCAATATGTGGTTCTGTCCTTATGTCAACTCACAGCCAAGCCCAGATAGGAGCTTCAGATTGAAAGGCTTCAATGTGGACTGCCTGTGTTTGTTCCAAATTATAGTTGGGATTAGGAACCAAAACTCTGTGTGTGTGTGTGTGTGTGTGTGTGTGTGTGTGTGTGTGTGTGTGTGTGTGTGTATGCATGTGCGCATGTGTGCTTATTGCACAGAGAGAAGGATATTGTCCTTTATCTTACTAGAACCCAAAGTCATGTCTATCACGTAACTTGCTTTACATCTGGGTGCCTCTTTTGGTAAACCATGTACACAAAATAGATGGAAGGTTTTCCAGCCTTCCAGACTCCCAGCACAAAGGGTGTCATCAGTTTAGATTTGAAAATTAGTAGCAAAGAGGAAATTATTGTAGCGAGGTATTTTTCTAATCATGTTTATCTGCCATTCTTCCTGATATCTATTCACAAAATTGTTTAAAGGCTTAAAACTCAATGTTCCAGAGGAGTAGTGGGAGAGATTTCTCCCCAGCCATTCTGGCAAAGTAAAGAAATTAATAACTTAATTGGGTAATAAATAATCAGTTTGTGGTGTATCATTATGACATAAAGATTACAAACTACAAGGAAAAGAAATCTGAGAATGTTCCCATTGGCTCACAAATCTGCAGACATCAATGGGGTCATAGACAGTCTGTAGAGACTTAACGTATGCAGTGTAATCAAGGCTTGCTGTCTGAGGCTGTGTGCTAGCATTAGGTTCTTTGCAGGATGGCCCGTCTATATAGTTAGATTCAGACATGAAAACAAATACTAACATATCATTAGTATTTAGTTATCTGTTTGTCTACATATGGACTGGTATATTGGGCGGTGGTGGGGGAGTCTTTTCTTTCAGTACAAGGAAATGTGTATGCATTTGTTAGAGGGTGGGAAGGGAACACTGGCAGCATTCATTCAGAAGAGCCCTCTGAAGTAAGTATGATACTAATTCTAAGTAGTGAGGTTTTGGTTTGAATGGTAGCTGGAGGGAACAGGCAGTTGCCATGACTGGTGACTGAGTCCCTAAGCAAGAGTTTCCATAGAGTCCTGGTCTCATTGTCTTTCCCACTCTTTCTGTGTTGGGTGCCTTTTTTTGTTGGTTTTTTTTTTTTTTTTTTTTTGAGAGACTAACACAAGATCATTCATGCGATGTGTCATTTTACTAACCGACTAATGTACTAACACCCTAACGACTCATCTTTGTTTTTGGTTTTTTTAATTAACAATCGTTCTGTTCACAATTTTTAATTTCCTTTCTTCCCCCTTCTCCGCAAAGCACTCAGGCATCGGACACGCTATGGTAAACAAACTACATTGTCTGGTAGATATCATTCTTATTGTCTTTTTTTGGGTTTGCCGTGTGTTGCCCCCTACCCCCCAACCCTCTTTTGTCCTCTTTAGACTCACTTCTTCTTTCCTTTCAATTTTTTTTGTTCTTAAATTAAATGCAAGCCTTTTTCTTTAAAAAGAAAAATAGAAGGAAACGTAGCTGTCCTGAAATCAGTGTTTATTCAAGTTTGATGGGGACAGTCCCTTTTTTCCAGTTTTCTTTTGTTTGGCTGTTCCCCTCCCCAAAAGTTATTATTTAAAGAAAGTTTCCTCAATTAGTTCTATTTTTATTTACCTATTTTGCAACCTCCAAATTACAGTCCAGGGATAACAGAGATTTGTACTGAGGACTTCCTTCTCCCTCTGTCGTCTTCTCCTCTCTCTTCCTGTTCTCTCTGTCTCCTTCCCTATGCCTTAGCCCCCCTCTCTCTGTCCCCTTTATGTGGCTGTGGCTGCATATGATGATATGATGATCCACAGATGATCTGAGGAGGAAAGTACGCTGCTTCCTGTAATCTTCCTCTCCCTTCTTTGACCTCACTCCTCACTGTGGCCAATGGGAGGGCCACCAATTGTGTTCTTCATCCACACTGCATGGCATGGTCCTGTCTCGTGGGAAACGCATCAGCATCAGAACTTGGTCCCCTACTTACCTCTATGTTACTAACAACTGGCAACCAACCATCAACCCAGTTCCACACTCGTCTTTCCCCATTTTCATCTTCCTTTCATCATCCTTCACATATTTGGGGGTTGGGTTTGGACTTTTTCTTTTCTTTTTTTCTTTTTTTTTTAGTGAGGGAGGTGGCAGGCAGGGGAAGTGTTACCCTTTAGTTTTAAGTGTTTTTTCCCCCTCACACTTTCCATTTTGTTTTCCTTCAGTTTGTTTAATGCATGCATGTGTGGTGTGGATTTTTGATTCTCTTATTTCATCCTTTCCCACAGAACTGCTTTCCCCCCCTGCCTCTTGCTCATCTTCATATGATTTTCGCATGGGTGTGTCAGTGTATGGTGTGTGCATGCTCTGAGGCTCCATATTTTCTCTCTGCCCTCTGCTTATGGATGGTGGGTGTGGTGCTAATCCTCCTGGTTGGCATTATTATTATTTTGGTTATCATTGCCTCATCATTAATTTCTTTTTGTTAAGGTTGCTTTTTAAGTTTGGGTCATTTCTTCTGTTGGTGGTGGTAGTTAAGGGGTGGGGGTGTTGGGGTTGGTCCTATCCCTGGGATGGTCCATAGCATGTATCATTCTGGACATGTTAGGACAGAGACCCTCCTCCTTCCATACCCTGAATGCATGTTTGTTAGTGTGGTGTGAACCATAAAAGAAACAAACAAAAAAAGAAAAGAAAAAAGGGGGAAAAAACCACTAACAACCAAAGACCAACCCCTAACATATATCATTGTCGAATGTCTCCCTTAATGTTTCTCATTACCACCATAAATAACAATCATAAGAAAAAAACAATCATTTTTAGCAGTGAACTGAGACAAGTGATATCATGTAAGAGTGGTTCCATTTTCTAGCCTGACTCAATATAAAGTATGTAGTGGGTGGAACAAGGTTCTCAGCTTAGCTGTTCTAACACATTGTCCCATTAGCCACCAGGGAAGATTGTAGGCTTGGGACATAGGAAGGCAGACCAGAAAATGGAACTTGGCTGCACATACCAAAGTCAAGCCAAAATAGAAAGAATACCTCACCAAAAATCTTAATGGAGGTCAAACCACATGTAGGGGAAGCCGTTGAGTTTTAATAGGATTGTAAGGTCATTGCTGGGATTTTTTTTTGTCCCTATGTCCCACTACCAGGTGACAATCTCTGTGGATGGTATCCTTACCACAACGGGCTACACTCAAGAGGACTACACCATGCTGGGCTCAGATGACTTCTTCTATGTTGGTGGAAGCCCCAGCACTGCTGACTTGCCAGGATCACCTGTGAGCAACAACTTCATGGGCTGCCTTAAGGAGGTAATGTTGATACACTTCCATTGAATGGAGGGCTGGGGTGGGGGGCAGTAATGGTGGTAGGAGAATGGAAAGAAATTTCTAGACCAATGACTGCACATGGCTGATCATCTTTGAGTGCGAATATATGTTGTAGAAGACAAAACTTTGAACTTTAAAATAAAGGTCCCATCTTTTGGTCCAAGATAAAGATTGTCGAGTGACCTTGGGTTGGTTACTTAACTATTCTATGGCTCAGTTTCCTCCTCTAACTAACGAAGACGCTTATCATTGCTCAGATAGCTGTGCAATGTGAACGAACTATTCTCCATAGATGAAATCACAAGCACACATGTGAAGGTTGAGTTTGTGCTCTTTGTTCAGCAAGTAGGGAAGTTATTGTTAGAGATCACACAGTGTATGTGTCTCATCTGAAATATAGCATGTGTATGATTTTAGCTTTATTAAGTGTGGCAATCCCAAAACCTGTTTTCTTGTTTGTCAAAATAAAGACAAACATTTCAGCATGTAACGTTCATGCTCAGAAAAATGGGCTTGCTTTTCTCTCTTTGTTTTTCTTTCCTGAAAGCTAGTCACTGTAGCAATGAGAGAGCAGCAGGGCTTGCCGTTCCTCATTTATTACCCTTGTAGCTGATGCGCTGAGACCTCTGTCTGAGAGCAGAGGAGCTTCAGTCGAGTGTAAGTTCAACCTCTAAGGTCAATTGTTGAGGCAAAAAGAATCAGCCTTGACTTGTTAGCATTTGTTCACCATGATGTGTCATGGAAGCAGTACGCTGTACGTTTTCTTTAGTCTAAGTTAAGCTTGATTGCCTGAGCTATCCATACCATTTCCTTAGGGAAATTGGTCGAGAATCTGATAGTGTTACTTCTTCTAGATAAAAATTTCTTGTGACATCTTGTGAGTCTCCTCCTGGAGCAAATGTTTTATTCTTATTATAGTTATTTGGAGTTTATTGAACAGTGGGTATACAGTAGATGATGCCATACATGGATTCCGTCAGTGGCACTAGATGATGAACAGGAATTGCCTCTGCTATACCTGACACACAGTAGGTGGACAGAAAAGATTTATTGAATGGGCTGAATTATCAGGCAACCATGATGGACCTTTAACTATGTGATATTTAATCTTGGTGGCTCTTTATAAGCGATGGTCTCCATGCTCAAAGACTTCACAGTCTGGGAAGGGAGATGAGATCAGTAAGTGAATACTGACAGCATAGGACCATGCGTTCAGTGCCGCAGACTATGCTCTGACTGAGCAGAGGAAACAGATAAAATTTAGGTGGGAGTCAGTTTTAGAGAAGAGGTGACATTTGAGCCAATGATTACTGCAATAAGCCATGTGTGAGTTGAGAGGAAGAGGTGAAAATGAAGACACGGCAGAGGAAGATTTCAGTTACAGCTTTGTATAGTTCTTGGTCTGAAGGACACATGGAGAGGAGAATCCAAACTGTGGCCCTCTCTTTGACGGTGGTTATCTCAGCTTCCCCTGACTTTGGGGATGCTACTGTTGTTTCTGGAGTGAGTATGGTAGGCACACAGCACTTGTTCCCCAGGAGTCACTCCTGTTTGAATAGAATAAGGGCATACACTACTCAGAGTCTGGTGAGCCCTGAGAGGCTCTAAAACCCTGCTAAATCCACACTAGTTTGAATTGTACTCTCATCAGAAAGTGATTCAACATTCCTGCCACCAAGGACTTGGCTCAGGAATGCATCAAGGATTGATTGACATGGCATAGTCCTCCATTTTTCTGTTTTCTGGAGGGAACATAGGGGTCATGTTTCCCTTATACACCGTTACATAAATCATCTCTAAATTATATTTGGAGACAGTTTACCAACTACAGTAATTTTTATCTATTAACTAGGAAGGTTACCTCTGAGAATTTTGCAATGTATATAAAAATAGCATGATACCTATAATGGTTTTACCCATGAAAAATTTAGATTAAAACAAAACATGCACATACATGTACATATATACACATACATACATGTATACATACACACACATACATACATAAAAACATAAAGAGGGATAGAGGGAAGAGAGAGGCAGAGGGAGAGAGGGAGGCAGAGAGAGACAGAGAGAGAGAGTTATAGAGGAGACTATGTAAAAAATAGGAAACCCTTTAGAAGTTTGTCTAATGTTGTTATATAGCTTGCAACTTTGTGGGGCTAGCATGAGGACCTACTTTGACCCCCAGCACTCACATGAAAGATGAAAACCTCAAGTCAAAGTTTAAGGCTTTAATTCCAGTCTGAGAAGGCAGAGACTGCCAGAAGCCTGCAGTAGTGTCGCATGCCTTTAATCCCAGCACCCAGGAGGCAGAGACAGGCATATCTCTGAGTTTGAGGTCAGCCTGGTCTACAGAGAAAGTTCCAGGATAGCCAGGGCTATACAGAGAAACCTTGTCTCAAAAAAACAAGAAAAAAAGACAACAGACACACATACACACACACAAATATACACCCTCCCCCCCCCCAAAAAAAGAAGCACCTTGCTGGCCAGATAATAAAACCAGATCTGTGAATTCCAGGTTCAGTGAGAGACTGCTATCTTTAAAATTAAGGTGGACAGTGACTGAGAAAAGCATCCCAAATCAACTTCTAGCCTACACACACACACACACACACACACACACACACACACACACACACACGCACACGCACACGCACACGCACACACACGCACACACACACAAATACATTCACATACACATGCACATGCATGAACACACAGACACACACATGTGCACACATTTGCATGTATATATGACCCCACTTACACACAAACAAGGTGAAGCAACTGAGTATGACATCAGCACACACACAGAAATGTGCATCCACACATACATGTACACATAAAAGTTTCTGGAGAAGAGTCAATATTTGAAGCAACCGCAATTAGTGGTAAAATGTCCTCTTTATCAAGCAGTTTAAAGCTGTATTTAAGTCTAGACTGTGAGAAGGGGATGACAGAAACTCGGCAGGAAGTGGTGTGTAAAATAGAACATTGCTAGGTCCCACCTCATCCATGTTACACATGGGGGTTTTCCTGTGGGCCTGTGAGGTCTTCCACTTTGCTGGAGAGCTTGAACATGCATGTGACCGTGAGTCTAATGAAGTTCTGATGTCATTTTCTTCTTCTGTTTAATCACTGCATTTTATTTGTCTGTGAGGAAGCCTGGGGAAATCACTTGTCTTTGACAACTTATCAAAACAGGGAGAGCTGCCGCCCCCCCCCCCACTAGACTTTAGCTTCTTGGCAGATGGACCCTCTCTGATCATTTAACCTCATGACAGTCTTTCCTCTTACAGTACAATGCCACCATCCCTTCTCTATCTCTTTTTCTTATCATCTCTTGTCATTTGTGGCTCTAAGTTTCCCCAAGTTAAATTTTGTACTTTAAGTGCCATGTAACCAAATTTGGGACACGATAAAGAGATGGCGGGACCGTAGACACTAGTTTGTTTATTGTGGAAACAGGTCTTATCTGGGGAACTCTATCTGCTTTACTCCTGAAAGCTCAGTTCTGACTCTGCTGTTCAGCTAAGGTGACTGGATGTCGCCTGTGGACATAGCTCCTAACTTGACATCTCTGTGAAAGCCACAGTGTAGGAGCCCAGCTGGGAGACTGGTTCCCACATTTCACAACAGGGCACTCTGGAGGAAAGAGAGAGAAAAGATATTAGATAGAAGGACAGAGGGGAAGAGAAACAGAAAGAAACACAGGATAGCCTGGGGGGGGGAAGGGGCTGGATCTACAGGCCCCTATAGTCTCTTCTAAAGGGCTATTTATAGGAATGCCAAGGGATAGACCAAAAGACCTCCCCATAGCTCAGCCAAGTGTAGACCCCTCCAATCACCTCGTAACCATGCACATGGTCAAGCAATCCTCTAATACAGCTCTGCTGGGTAAAGCAAACTCAGATTTCATTAGGAAACCTTTGTGGGCCTTCACACCACAGCCAAGTTGTCATCAAATTCTTGTGGTTCTCTGCACACTACATTTATAGCCACTGAAATATCACCAAGTTGACATCTTGGTCCTTTTTGTCTTTTCCTGTTTTAGTGTATCTGTTTAATTTTTGTTTTTAATGGATCCTCAGGCCCCAAAGTTGTTCTTAGCTTTGTGGAGGCTCTCAACACATTAGTTTTTGAGGGAGTATCACGTTTCAAAATGGATAAATAGTTTTTCTCAGATAAGCCATTTTAAGGCACTGTTGATCACTTGGCTTCATAAAGAATACTTTGCCATGGCAATAGTTGAATCTTTCAAGATCTCTCAGATACCCAGTATGAGGGAAATGTCAAATAAAGGGTCTCAACACAGCTGAGAAAGATGGGCTGAAATCTCTTTTAGGAAGAACAGTACATAAAGAGTCTGAAGAGACAGCACAGTATAATGAAAAGAATAACTGAATTTAAAGTTAGTAGACCTGGGGCTGGAGAGGTGGCTCAGCAGTTAAGTGCACTGGAGGCTCTTCCAAGGACCTGGGTTCAACTTCCAGCACCAACATGGTGGCTCATAACCATTTATAATTCCAGTCCTAGGCAATCTGATGCCTTCTTCTGGCTTCAATGAGTACCAGGCATGTGTGTGGTGCACGGACATACATACAGGCAAAGTTCTCAAATACATTAGTTTAATGATTAAAAAAGAAAATTAGTAAACCTGGTTAGGAACACAAACTTGATTGCACTATATAACTTAGAATTAGACACTGATTTCTTTTTTTTTAAATGAGTGTTAGTTTGCCAATTTGTAATGAGGTGATCCTAAGAGCTATGTTGCATTCTTCTTAAGGACAACTGAAACTATGGGCATAAGGCAAACATTATTATACACTATCTTAGAAATCTAATAAAAATTTCGTATAGCCACTTATAAAGTAGCTGTGAACATGACTCTAAGCGAATGTGCATCTGCCTGTAGAGATCTCCGTGACTCCTGTATTAGCAAGTCATTTTCAGGGAAAACCTTTTATTTTGAGGTTTTACCTATTAAAAGTCTCTCATATTTGTAAAAAGAGGAGCAATCCATCCACCCCTCCTCAGCATTTCCCTTATTTCTATCTTCAGTCATTTATTTGATGCTATCAATCTCCCTTTGTTAAAATACAAGCTCCATGAGAAGAAGACATAATTATAATTTCACAGCAAGCTGAAAAATTCCTGGCATTAAAAATTGTTTTCAGTCATGAGTACATCCATCCATCCATCTATCCTCCCTCCCTCCCTCCCTCCTTACCTCCCTTCCTTCTTTCCTTCTTTCCCTCTCTCCCTCTCTCCATCTCTCCCTTCCTTCCTTCCAGGTCTCATGTATCCCAGGCTGACCTGAAACTCATTATGTAGACCTCAGCTGGCTCTTTTCCAGTTCTCTTGCCTCAGTCTCCCAAATGCTGGGATTACAGTTGTGTGCCTTCACATCTTGTGTATGTGGTGCTATGGGTGCAACCTATGTATTTGTGTATGCTAGCAAGCACTCTAGCAACTCAACTGTATCCTTATCCTTGGAAAGTCTATTTTCCTTTTTTTTTCTTTCTTTCTTTTTTTTTTTTTTTTTGGTTTTTTGAGACAGGGATTCTCTGTGTTGTTTTTGTACCTCTCCTGGATCTCGTTCTGTAGACCAGGCTGGCCTCAAACTCACAGAGATCTGCCTGGCTCTGGCCCCCAAGTCCTGGGATTAAAGGCATGCACCACTGCACCCGGCAGCCTATTCATTCTTAGTAAACAGTTTATGCTTCTAAAAATTGCATTCAATGGTGTGTCTAGAACAAAGGAATAAGTGAGTTAGCTGCTTGGAGCTTTAAGATCTGGTGAGGTTTAGGTTAACACTGTCTTAGTTCAGGTTGGTATAGCAAAATACCTTAGACATGCTGGCTTATTAAAAAAAATGGAAATGTACTTCTTCTAGCTCTGGAGGCTGAGAGTTTGAGATCAGTATGTGTCACACTCAGGTTCTAGTGAGGGCATCTTCTGGTTAGCAGAGTGTCTCCTCACTGTCTCCTCACTTGGTGGATTAAAGAATTTCTTCAGATTTTTTTTTTTAATAAATCTCATCAGAAACTAATTACTTGAAAGTGTTCATCTCTAAACACCATGATGCTGGGGTTAGGATTTCAAATTATGGCCTTTCAACATTCTAGCATGGTATAGGGAGGTGGGCCTAATGAGACAGTGTGAGCAAAGGCAAGCAGGCAGGACACTGGATAAAAAGTGAGGAACTTATAAACAGTTTATAAATATCAAAATCATAAGATCAGAAGTTATGGAGGTATGGCTACAAAATTAGTTAGGGCCCAGGTCTTTTATCCCATGCTGTGCACTCTTGGTCTTTATTTTGTATTTACACAGAACCACTGAATGATCTTAAGTAGTGAATGACACTGTCATATTTGCATGCTATTCAATAGGCCCTGATTCCTTGATCAAAGGTCATCTATCTACTATCTGTACCCAGGGTATTTTATTTTCTTTCCACAAAGGTGAAAAGCAGACATGGAAAGAGAAATCCATCAGGTACCACACTGGGCAGGGAGACGACTCTCCTGAGCCGTTTCCACAGAAAAGCATTTCTACTTGACCTGTATTTCAGTTTCCAAGTGCCCTTCTGTCAGGACGTATATTTTTTCCTTCTTCTGCCTTTGGTATTGCTAAGCTGTTGTTGTTGGATGGAGCACACGTAGTAATGGGCAACCTATGTCGATACTGACTCGCATAGTGATTCCTTCAGAAGCAGAGAGCTCACTGAAGCCCATCACAATGCCCTCCTACATGCTGGACCTTCTGCGCTATTCAATTAGATTCTTTCTGCATTGTCCTCCTTTCTCCTCCATCTGGTACTTCTCCCCTGCACCCAGTGTGTTAGGCTCTCTCTTTGCCCATGGGGAAACCACATGCTGACTGAGACCACTAGCACAGACTGGTTTTACTCACCATCTTTTCTAATAGGAAGGAAGGAAAACCAGGAAAATTGGGTGGATGGAACATATATTCAGAGAAAAAAGGTTTGAGGGGAGCACCATTGTGCACATTACATTCCACATCCCTTTGTGATTATTAGACATTTAAAATTGAATGGGGCTTTGCAGCCAGAGATAGTCTCTGAACAGATGATTAATGGTTTAATCTGTAATAACTTTACATTTTATAGAACCCTGATAGGAGTCCACATCTGGTGAGCCAAGCTATTTAAGGCTGTGTTAATTCTGTTAATTGCTATATGCTTATTTGAATTGCTGGCACCTGCGGGCTTCAGAATAATGTGTTTGTTGTTGCCTTAAAAATATACTCATTTTGTGTTATTATGTCTCACTGTCTTCTGCTGCTAATCTGTTATGCTATACCTTAATTTCTTACACTATATCTTAATTTTACTTTTACATTGTCCTGTCACTTTTCTACTCACTGTCTTTTCCCCTTTACCTTTTCCTCCTTTCCTTCAATTCATTGTTTTGCAAGACTTTGTATTTGTATCCTTCCTGATTTATTAGGTGGGTACAACTATCCATCTGTAAGCAGGTGACATGGGGTCATGGTCTGGACCTGTACATCCTTGTTTCTTTAATATTAAAACATTGTGCAGCTCAGAGTCAGCAAAGTCCAAGGGAAGGATTCCATGTCAGTGTGAGGGATGCAGAAGGAACTTGAGTCCAGGGTTGTATCCTCGCTAACTCACCCCTGAAAATTTGCCTGACATACAGCAAGTCATTGGACTGCCCATGCCTCAGCTTCCTCTTTTCTAGATAAGTTGTGTTAAACATTTCAATGTAGGAAGAAAAGATACTTCTTGTTTGTTTGGTTTTTGAGACAGGGTCTTTCTGTTATGAAGCTCTGGCTATCTTGGAACTTGCTATGTTGACCAGGCTGGGCTCAAACTCACATCTGCCTGCTTCTGCCTCCCAAGTACTGGAAGTACTTCATAAAACAAAAACACTATAAAAATACTAATGGAGTCAGTATTCATATACTTTTACTTATCAATTAAAAAACAAACAAACCAGGGAACCACTTGTTTCTCTCTGCTGTTTCTATAGTTTAAAAGTTGTAGAAACCCATCCAACAGAGTTTAGAGAAAAGAATAAAGACTAGGAAGTCAGCTACTGGGGCCAGTTCTTAATTCAGAATTGTTGGCTTTTCTTGATCTGTGAGAGCCATGTCTTAATCTGTAGAATCGGAATAGAATCACTGCCAGGCCAAATGCACACTCTGGTGGCAAAGAAGAAAAAGGGGATAAACTGTATCTTCTGGGGATTTGTGACATGCATGAAGTGTGTTTCAAGGGGGGGGGGCAGACATTATCACTTACCCCAGGACATAAGAAAGTGGAGTACTGTCAGGCTGTACTATTGCCCCAGAGCTACTGGGCATTATAATACTATGACAAAGAGAAAGAGACTCTTCATTTACTTTAAAATTAAGCTTTCTCTCCTTTTCCCTCTGCCCTTGGTTGTTTTGATCTGATGTCTCAAACTGTAGCCTAAGATGTCCAGTTACTAAGAAGAATAGCCTGGCTTATACTAGATGCAATCCTCCTACATCATCCTCTTTAGTACCGGGAGGTACAGGCCCGAACTACCATGTCTTTGTCGATTTTTTTGAGAAACAGACAATGATTTGTTGTTGTTGTTGATGTGATATCCATTTCCTACTTTCTGACAACCATTCACTGGTTTTTGTTGCTTTTTTATTCAAACTTTGGTGACACAGTGGCCCTCTCCCCATGCCTGTCTCTGTCAGTGAGTATGTGATTTCCTGTGTACTCAGGTACTTGTGTGCTCTGGCCATGACATTTTTTTTCCGAACTAAATCTGAGACAGGGACATGCAGGTTCAAGAGTTTGGTTCATAAGTTTTAGGAAGTCATCTGTCATTTGGGGTGTGCGTGTGTATGTGTCAGAATTTGGGATGCTATTTAATTGAGTACTGGTGTGTCTGCTGCTACAAACAAATATGAGACCAGAATGTTGAAAACCAGAGCAGAAAGATGAGGATAAAGTAGGTCTAGGTTTTGGTTACATTTTCAAAGTCTTGAGTCAAGCATTCTTTAAATTGGACTGCTATGGCTGGAAATTCATTCCATTCATCCCATCCTTTGACTAAACCAACTTGGCCTGCTTTCTGTTATTTGTGATAGAGCCTTTGGTCATGTAAGAGGATTCCCCATACTCCTATTTATCCTATTTATTCTCTGACAAGTATATGGGCATTTGGGCCAATAAAAAGATGGATAAAGATAGCAAATACCCAGCTTATTTTACTTATCATCAGCATATCACCTCCACGTGTGAGTACAATGACTGGGAATCATACACCTTTAAAATGCTAACTAATTGACAGATCAGATCACTTGTAGATCTGAATTTGAAAACAGATGAAGGAAGACATCCAATGTCCTCACATAAAGAGAGTAAACTGACAGACCCAACATCCTCTACTTTGAGATAGAAAAGATTCCCACACTCAAAAGTGAAGCACTTCCCTTACACCTAAAGAGTTGCCCTATGGGAGTGAGATCAATTTGGTTCATATGTTCTTACTAGGTTAATGAATAGAACCTAGGTATCTAACACAAAGAGGAACTCAGAAGAGGAACTCAGATTGAGAGAAAGAGAGAGAGAGAGAGAGAGAGAGAGAGAGAGAGAGAGAGAGAGAGAGAGAGAGAGAGAGACAGAGACAGAGAGACAGAGAGACAGAGAGAGACAGAGACAGAGACAGACAGACAGACAGACAGACACAGAGAGATAGAGACAAAGAGAGACAGAAAGAGTGAGAGACAGAGAGAACTATTACTTTGATTCATGGTCAAAGAAATGAGCTCTCTGCCACTCTGGCCATCTAAGCTGACTGGGCATCTAAGTGAAGACTTCAGTGTCAAATGAGCAGATGGTTCTTTCCAGGGAGTTGCTTAGCTTTTCAGTGAATGAGCTCCCTGAAAAGAAGAAAATGCAATGCTGGTTGATTTGACCAGGTTCATTGTTTTGAAGACTTTTCTTGCCAATCTCCTAGACAACTGACTATGCATAGCCCATGAAGATCACTGGATTGTCCTTATGGTCAGAGTTGGGGTCCTAGCCACTGCAGTTACCTATTTATAACTGTTTATACTTGTCATTCATAACTGTCTTTTGAAGGTTATCACTTCTAAAACCATTACAGTCATAACAGTTACATCCACAACAGTAATTACCAAGCACACTGTGAAGTAAATGTATATGAAATATGTGTCTACAAGGTCCTATGCACTTTATGCTTATCCCTTATTTACTTTTCACATAAAGCTTAGGTGAATTCTGTCATCATTACTAATTTGAGTTCAGAGGGACAGAGTGCTGTGCCCATTGCCACTGTTATCAGCATGAACGAGGAAGACTAAATATTCCTGCATCATGACTCCTGCCACCATTGTTATCAGCTCGGTCATGAAACTCTCTGATAGGGAAAGGGGAAAAGCTCCTTGGAGAAGGCTGGTGAATCTGGGGTTAAACTCACTCTGGGGAATGGCTGCTCACTATCATTTGAAGAGCACACTTCATAGGAAAGGTCATTTAATCAGGCAAGAATGTCCTGCTGGGAGACCAGCTACAATTACCCATTTCTTTTACCTTGCCATTGATTGTTCTGCGAAGACGGCGGTTTTTGCTTGATTTCCCACTTTGACTGGGCAAATTGATATTGTTGAACCTGCTAATGGAGGAATGATTTTCATTATGAGACTAGAGAGGGAAGGAGCTTCTCCTGGTACAAATGCCAAGCAGTAGAAGCCCTTTGTCTTGAGATACGTGGTGCATCCTTCATTTTATTTCAGCTTGGTATTTTCTGTGAAGTTGAATGCATTTGTCTCCAATGCCTTTGGCTTAGGCATTTTCAGTCTGTTTTTGAGAGTTTCTTATTTAGCTTTTCTTTCTTTCTTTTTTTTCCCCTTCAGGATAAATTCAGTGGAACTTATTGTTTTCTGAAAATATCACTATTTACAGCAAATGCAATCTACCACAACAATCCCACTGAGACAAAATCTCCTGTGTCTTCGAATGCCTCAAAGGAGATTTTAAAAAGCCTACTCCTTATACACATACACCTACAGGGATAAAGCAATCATGGAGCTAATTGATTAGCCACTTTTTTTATTATTTAGCGAATGTGGAAACAATTATTCCATTATTATGCTATTTCAATAGCCTTGTGCTCTACTCCCCCCATGGACTAGGCCTCACAATTAACTAGTTTCTGCACAGATTTCAAGAGAGATGCAGAAGCAAATGTTTTACTTCACAAACAAGTGAGCATGCAGCACAGGGCAGCAGCATTGCATACCAATCATCAGCCAATACAATTTTCTTCTCCTCTCTCTCATACTTTCTTTCCCTTACTACTATCAGAGTGTGGCCTAATATTTTCCACAGAAAATAGAAAGAGTTTAGTTTATATTAACCCCCTCTCCTTCGGTCTCCCCAAATTTACCTTGCTAACCTCTTTATGCCTGGATTTCAGGATAATTATTCCTCCTCTTCAAGCATAACTATTTCTCCGATTTTCTTCTTTGGAGATTCAGTCTGTCCTTAATTGTCCTTGGTTTTCTCTTCACCTTGGCTCTGCTCCCTCTACTTAGTAGAGGTATGGTCTGAGACATTTCCTTGATCTCACTTCCTGTTCAGTTTACAGCTTAGCGTATTAGTTACCCATGACTTGGGGAGCTGTATGTACTTCCTGTCATCTCTGCTTCATGATCAACCCTTCACCCTCCTTATGTGCATACAAAACTCAAGGCTTTAGTGCCTTTGATGCTTTTTAATAGTGGTGTCTTGTTTCCCCTCATATGTTAGAAGCACTGTATTATAGGTTCTCAGTTAACAGCTTTATCACATGTAATTTCTAGAATAGTCCTCTATTACATTATATTTTAGTGATCTGTGTTTCCCAATAGATCAAGTTTCTGCATGGCAGGAACATATATATATGGACTGAGCTTTAGATTTAAACATGTAACTTGACTTATGAGTATATTAAAAATGTTCTTTAATTTGGCTATTGTGACTAGTGTGTATCTCTCCAGGATGCTAGCTTCAATTACTTTGGCAATGAAAATATCACCATGAAATGATCACTTTTTACAATCAACATGTGCTTTAAGAAAGGACACTTCCAAGAGACACCTGGACATATCATTTATCTGTTATTATTTTCAATGATAGTCCAGAAGAGCTGACACTCATAATAAAGTTATTAATAAATACTGTAATAGAATTGCTTGCTTGAGTTTCAATGTATGTTTCTACTCACGCTCTCATCAGCATACAATTCAATTACTCATTTCAAGTGTAGTAGATATTCTCAGAATGCCCACTGTTCAGTAGGATCTGTTCCAAGTGTTGAAGAATGTGCTATATGACTCCATACAGAAGGTTCCTGAGCCAATGGAACTCGAATTGTGGAAAAAGGAATCCGGGAGTAAATGTGACAATAACTCTTTAAGATATATTTCCAGTGGGCTGAAGAGATAGGTTAGTGGCTCAAAGAGCTTGTTCTTCCAGAGGACTGGGGTTTGATTCCTAGCACCCACATGGTGGTTCACAGCTGCCTGTAACTCCAGTTCCATAGGATCTGATGTCCTCTTATGACTTCCATGGACCCCAGGTATGCACGTGGTGCACAGACATACATGTGTACAAAACACTCATACACATAAAGGAAAATAAATCTAATATATATTTTTTTTAAAAAAGGAAGAATGTTGTGCAGGAAGCAAAGAGGATATTGGGATAGTGAGGGGGTTCTCCATTTGGCTGAATGGCTAGGAGAAGACTGACTCCTTGTGGTGATAGAAAATTAAGTTGAGACCCAAGAAGGAGTCATGAACACACAGATCTGGGGAGAGGACAACCCTATCAGAGGAAGCAGCAAGGGTCAGAAATATCTAAGGCGAGGGGAAGCTTGGTGTGTTCTGAAAAGGCCAAGGAGGTCATGTGACTGAGTGAGAGAAGTGTGGGAGGGACGGGGAGAGGCTGTGATGAGATCGGCTGCTTGTGCCTTCTGAGAGGATCTGAGCCAGGCAATATCAGCTTACCAAGCTTATCTCCACTTGAGAGTCTCCACCCCGGTTATCTCAGATCTGTGATGGATTTCTCTCTCCCTTCATCCTAAAGAGCAAGGCATTACTCTACAGTCCAGGCACACATACATAATAGAGTGTGTGAACTTATGAATTAGCCCTCCCCCCTCCGCTGTTCTCCCTGTCACCCTTACCTGTGATTCTGCTTGCTGATTCTCTTCCCCTCTACCAACTGGACTTCATTCATTCTTCTGTTACCCCCACTCTCTTTTATAGCATGTGTGTGTGTGTGTGTGTGTGTGTGTGTGTGTGTGTGTGTGTGTGTGTGTATACATACATACATATAATTATGGCAAGTTGCATTACATATATTTATTTGCATATATGTATGTGTGTGACAATAATAATTAAATGAATAGAGGCCGTGAATTTGAAAGGGAGAGGGGTTGGGGAGAAGGCAGTCCTGGGAAGGATTGGAAGAAGGACAGGAAAAGAGGAAATGCTACAATCATATTTAATTAAATAAAAAGAAAGAAACCACCCAAAACAAAACAAAAAGTCATGCAACGTTAATCTACCCTTAATGATTCTTTAGGTATATATCTGTATTCATTTTTTTATCTCACATTGGATGTAAAATACTGGATAAGAGTAATTTAAGCAAGGGTTTATTTTGGCTTACAGGGAATACAGTTCACTATGGCAGGAAATCCATGGCAACAGGAACTGGAGTTAGATGCTCACATTGTATCCATAGCCAGGAAGCAGAAATGAATGCTTTTGCTTAGCTTGCTTTTTCCTTTTTATTCAGTCCAGGATCCAACTCATTGAATGGTACCACCCATATTTAACATGAATTTTTTCCATTTCAGTTAATCTAACATGGATATTCTCCATAGTCATGCTCAGAGATTTTTGACCATAGTGATTTGAAATCCCATCAAGTTGACAATCAAAATTAACCATAACAACAAATATCATATATATATATATATATATATATATATATATATATATATATATATGTACTGTTATCTTTATGCATCTTGCTGCATCACATATCCCTAGAAATTTTCTTTTGCAACTTTGACCATTTCCGGGCAGGCGCTTCTTCTGAAAACCGGTGCTCCTCCATGTATCCTTATATAAACCTTGACTTGCAGATTTTAGAACTCAGGAAGACAAAGAATGCCTTTTTCCAGGAGATGGTAGGAAATGAAGCAAAACAAATGGTAGGGAGATTTGGGAATGTAAAGGTGAGGAAACCAGCATCAGATGGCTTGTGCATCATTTAGAAGTGAGAAGGATTGTGAGAATGATAATATGGTTAGTGTAATCTAAGAGCAGCTGAGACTGTTACCATTTTCCGCTCATCCAAGTTAGAAATCTCATAGTGAGTTTTGGATTTTCCTCCACACCCCCATTTCTTGTTCTTTCCCCTCATCAGCTGCAAGATCCTATTTAGGATTCCTTTGTTATTTTCTCAGTCATTCCTGTCCTCCCTCTCTGGACACTTCTCTTCCACCTTTCTTCTGCCTGTTGTGATATTATAATGGATGTTCTTACCTTTCTTCTCTGTGGTCTACATTCTGGCCCACTTGACTCTTTGTGCTTTTCTTTAGAAATATACAGTGCCCAGCACATCACGTCCTCTTCAGCTTCCTACCCAAGTGTTTATACAGTGGCTTCCTTCTTCCTGCTTTCTTACAGATCCTCCAGATCAAGCCAGAGTAACCATTTCTGGTTAGTTTTAATGATAAGTTTTCAGTTCATATTTCCATGGATGAGTTCTTTGTTTCTCCTCGGATGCATTTCTCCCTGCCTCTCTGCTGAATGCTACTCTTTATTTTAGGCTGTGTCTTTTGGTCCCCTCTCAACTACTCATTGCATTAACAGTGGTCTTTGCTTTTAATTCCAAGCATATTTATGTATTATAATGTGTAAGAACTCAGACTTTAGGGGTTGCTAGTTAGGCTTGAACTTTACTTTTAATGAATACTCTCTATAAGTTTTGGAAAAGTTAACTTCTTTGATGCTCATTTTCTTCAATTATTAAATAGGTGTTTTAGTAGTCCCTACCACATAGAGTTTTCATGATGTTAAATGATATGATGCAATAAAACTTTCAGTTGAGTCTGGCATATGGTGCATATTCCATAGACACTGGCTATTATTGGCATTCATTTCTTCCTCACATTGTTCTAGAGTCATTTGTTAGCTTTTACAGCATACATATAATCTCTTCAAAAGCAGAGACTTTTTGTAGTTCTAACAATACTGTTCATACTATAGGTTTATAAAAGAGTGGAAAGTAATTTATAACCCTCAATAGAATTTCTGGACTAACTATAAGGAAGTTGCTACTTCTTTAAATTATATTTTTACATAATTAAATTGATCCATTCTGCCATGGTTAGAATAATTTATTCTTTGAGTACATTTTAAAATCTTTTATTCAAGGATAAATTAAATGCATGTGCATATGTGAAATCTGAATGTGATAATTTCATATTTTAAAAATTCTTTGCAACCAAATGGTCTCTGGTGAAATTTATTTTTCTTAGCCTGAATTTTTTTCATTGATATTACCTTAATGGACCTGATAGATGATATTTAAAATGTTTTAAAAATTCATCTGTAAAAATAGATATCAGCTTGATCATCACTCATATCCTATTCAAGTTGAATACTCTTCTATAATGTTTAATTGCTTTACAGTGCCTTATAGTCCTCCAAATGCCATTAAATGGCTGATTTAATGTCTTTCCCTTATGTTCTATGTATGGTATTTTGAATGCAAAGCATAAGGTGTAGCTAGAGTTTTCCTGCCTTGCCCACAGTCAGGACAAATCTTTGTCACCCGCCAGTCCCACAGCCGCTCAGACCCAACCAAGTAAACACAGAGACTTATATTGCATACAAACTGTATGGCCGTGTCAGGCTTCTTGCTAACTGTGCTTATAGCTTAAATTAGTCCATTTCCATAAATCTATAACTTGCCACGTGGCTGGTGGCTTACCGGCGTCTTCACATGCTGCTGGTCATGGCGACGGCTGCAGTGTCTCTCCACCTCAGCCTTCCGCTTCCCAGAATTCTCCTCTCTCCTTGTCCCACCTACTTCCTGCCTGGCCACTGGCCAATCAGTGTTTTATTTATTGACCAATCAGAGCAATTTGACATACAGACCGTCCCACAGCACTTCCCCTTTCTTTTTTTTTAAAAGGAAGGTTTTAACTTTTACACATCTCCAAAGTCAGCTTGGTATATTTGGGAATTTGGGCGTAGCTTCTCTTACTACTTCCTGCTGGAGGGGGGCGCTGTATCTTATGGGGAAACAAAGAAAATTTTAGGATCATGGAGTAGTCCGTGAGACCGTATCATCTGAGCCAGTTGCCTTGAAACAATTCTGGATGTTGGATCATCTGGGCCATGGTGTCATTGGAGACCTTTCAGGGGGTCTTGGCTGGTCAAACCTGATGTATCTTAATCTGGAAAAAATCCATAGCCTCTGGCTTTCTGTAAGAACAAAAGCAGAGCCTCTTTTCCAAAGCAACATATCCTTATAGCCAAATTTTGAAGTCAAGGTACCTTTAAAATATACATTTTGGCATAACTCAACAGCTTTTGCAATCAAATGTTTTTCTTCAGTTACAAATATCAAAGAGAACATAATCCAGATTCTCTGTGTGATAGCCATCTTTATGTGGCTTATTTTTTATATTACCTTGAGCCTTTTGCTTTAAACTGCAGCCTTTTAAGCCTGAAACGGCACTGCGGCTGTTGGCTCCGCCCACTTCAGCTTCCCAACATGGTGGTGGTACGTTTTCCGCCAGCTCTGGGAGCCATCGTGGGTCTGTGCTTTTATCCAAGCAGCGTGTAGCCCAGAAACCTCTTTTTTTGTACTAGCAAAGGCTAAATCCACCATGCAGCTTAATGTGCCACTTGCAGAGGCCTCATTCCCGCCATACTGCAGGTCAAGCTCGCACGCTAGGAACCCGCCAGTAGCTCAAACTGGCAGCTGCTGCTCATTTGAGAGAGACAATTAGGAAGCTGTTTTTAGCTCCATTTTAGAATCTTTTCTCAGGTTTTAGGTGGAAACTCTTGCCCTCTCGTTGGGCGCCATTTGTAGCTAGAGTTTTCCTGCCTTGCCCACAGTCAGGACAAATCTTTGTCACCCGCCAGTCCCACAGCCACTCAGACCCAACCAAGTAAACACAGAGACTTATATTGCATACAAACTGTATGGCCGTGGCAGGCTTCTTGCTAACTGTGCTTATAGCTTAAATTAGTCCATTTCCATAAATCTATAACTTGCCACGTGGCTGGTGGCTTACCGGCGTCTTCACATGCTGCTGGTCATGGCGACGGCTGCAGTGTCTCTCCACCTCAGCCTTCCGCTTCCCAGAATTCTCCTCTCTCCTTGTCCCACCTACTTCCTGCCTGGCCACTGGCCAATCAGTGTTTTATTTATTGACCAATCAGAGCAATTTGACATACAGACCGTCCCACAGCAATAAGGGATAGTTTCTTTCTTGGAAAGTAGTAGTTCTGGGCTTGGTTTGGCTTCTTTTGTATGGCCAGGTTAATAGTTCTTACCTGGAAGCAATTTTGAGCCAAGAAAATGTTTTGCCATGCCTACAGACTTTTTTCATTGTTTAAATTAACATTGGGGAGGAGTAAAGGACAGAATCAGTACTTAAATAGGATAAGTAGAAGCCAAGAATGTTGCTGTAATGTGTATCTTACAATGCATAGTGCAGTCTAAGCTGATAAGAAATTATCCAGCCTCAAAGTACTGTAGTCCTGAGGCTTAGAAATGGTGAGTCAGATGATGGGAAGCAGTTTTGATTTTTCTGACCATACATTATATCACAACAACCAAACTGTGCCTGCATAGCATACAAATAGCCAAAGGTAACATGCAAATAAATAGTTGTGTTGTTTTAAAACACAACCCTATGTAGCTAGAGTTTTCCTGCCTTACCCACCCACAGTCAGGACAAATCTTTGCCACCCGCCAGTCCCACAGCCACTCAGACCCAACCAAGTAAACACAGAGACTTATATTTCATACAAACTGTATGGCCGTGGCAGGCTTCTTGCTAACTGTTCTTATGGCTTAAGTTAATCCATTTCTACAAATCTATACCTTGCCACGTGGCTGGTGGCTTACCGGCGTCTTCACATGCTGCTGGTCATGGCGGCTGCTGGCTGTGTCTCTCTGCCTCAGCCTTCCGCTCCCCAGAATTCTCCTCTTTCCTTGTCCCACCTACTTCCTACCTGGCCACCTACTTCCTGCCTGGCCACTGGCCAATCAGTGTTTTATTTATTGACCAATCAGAACAATTTGACATACAGACCATCCCACAGTAACCCTATTTACAGAGGCCTAAGTGAACTGTATGTATTCCAAAGGGGATAGCATAAACTGACTCTTGGATTTACTAAAAATAGTAGACAAAATCTAGCATTTTCAATATAATGTATTAAGACTACATATGTAGATCAAGATTTTCACAGGTTGATATTGTGTCTTCAAATATGGACACTCCCCAGTGTGAAATGTGAAATGTGAAAGAGAAAGCTATCCATGCTCCAGTGAATGGCTCTATATACACACGCACTTACAGGTAACACTGATTGGACTCAGTGGGTTATGACTAGAGAATATGGTATTGGGAGGGGTGTGTCATAGCAGGGAAGGATCTAGAGGTTGGGGGGAAGTGGAAAGTGACTACAGAAAATACATCGTATACATGTATGGAGTTCTCAAAGAATGAATGAAATATTTTTTAAAAACTATATATAAGAAATATTTTGTAGCCTCACTTTGAATTGATCTATTTTTTTTAAAAAATATATACTTCTTTATGCAATATTCATACAATTCATTGTTTGCATTTACATTATCCTTCCCTCTATGTGATCAACTCTACCATTAGATTTTATAGCCAGTGTGTGTTTGAGAGACTCAGTATCTATTCATCATAATACCATTTAAAAGTCACAGTTACAGAACAGTAAAATTTTAGACACATATTTATGTGATTAGCAAGTAGAACACATACCTCACAGATTTGTAAATATAAGATACCAATGAATATCTGGAGGACAATATCAATTCAGCTGAGTTCAATTCAATCTAAGGCATTCATTGAGTGCCGTACACTTTTAACAGTGATATGACAGGAATTCTTTTTCCTTTCAAAATAGCTTGCCGTCTTATCTGTTTTGTATCTTTATTGTGCAAAAGATTTGGAGCAAATAAAGATGTAGTTGGTGAGAAATCATTTACCTACACAAAGCACTTGAAGAATGTAATCATAAAGAAAAATAGTGAAATGCTATTATCACATGGCAGAATCGGGTAGAAAGCAACTTGTACTGAAGATTTCCCAGGAAGGGAGTAATAAACCAGCATGAACTGGAATGCTGGAACCATCTCCATGTATATATTGGCTTAAATGTTCTTCTCCAGAATAGCTGAATGACTTTTAATGGAGGAACAGAGTGAGAAAGAACAAAGGGGTTAATGGAGAGTATCAGAATCCTGCTTGTTACTTAAAGATAAATTGCATCTTATTACAGTTGGCAGCCACTATGGCTACCAGTTGTTGATTATACACAGTCAATGCCAAATTTACCTGGACACTGGATTAACACAGTTGAGGCAGCTGAGACCAAGTGACAAGTGGTTAGTTCCTAATGGAGTTGAGAAAGAGAATGGAGGTACAAATGAGTAGCCAGTGAGACCAACACCTACACAGGCCTGGGAGTGAAAACATTCTTGCAAGAGAAGAGAAGGCTGAATGTTTAAGGCACTGCCATTAATGAGGTTTGGACACACCCACTGGACTCCACCATCAGAGCATTTATTCATAAAAACATGCCTTCCTTGCAGAAGAACAAGCCGGTTCTTCCTCATCGTGGACAAGGCAATGGCCAAATGTTCCCACCACTGTCATTTCTTATGAAGGAAACTTGAAGTTAAGAGAAAGCATATATAAAGTAAAAAATCTATAAACTGCTTCTCACCTCCCAGGGTTCATCAAACGGGGGGGGGGGGTCATAAAAGTACCATTGAGGGTGACTCCTTTGTTGGTTTTGCTAGCTTTTAATCCCTATAGGCAGAAAAACATTTCTGAAAGAGATTTGAAAATTGTGGAGTCTGATAACACTGGTGGTTGTCAGGTTTTTTTTCCTAATGAATAGCTTATCAGTGAATGTGCTCAGTGGTTAATTACCATATTAGGGCTTATTGGCATAAAATGTAGTAGAATGCCCATTATTCTTATGCAAATTTGGATTTGCTGTGGGTTAAATCCCATGACCTGAAATCTAAGTCACCTGTCATAAATTTAATAGAACCAGGTATGTACTAGTCCTGCTGGGATTAGCATTGACAAAGAAACCTACAAGTGAAGGCTGGGAAGAGGGAAAAGTGAAGCCCTGGTGGGTGGGGCTCATGTTTTGGACTGTTTCACAAGGGCCTGCTGAGCCAATTAGGCTGCAGGGGTTGGTTGGTAGTTTCCATTTTGCCTGTTTCATTTCATGAGGTATCTGTACAGTCAAGTGGCCGAGCCGGCATTGATCCTGTCATCCAGAAGGTAGCAGTTGTGACATGTAGAAGAGAGGAGCTTTGGGTGGAGCAGGGTGTGGTTCCAAGAGACCTTCCAAGTTACGGGTAGGACTATTAAAATAAATACCCAGAGCCGGGCGGTGGTGGCGCACGCCTTTAATCCCAGCACTCGGGAGGCAGAGCCAGGCGGATCGCTGTGAGTTCGAGGCCAGCCTGGGCTACCAAGTGAGCTCCAGGAAAGGCGCAAAGCTACACAGAGAAACCCTGTCTCGAAAAACCAAAAATAAAAAAAATAAAAAAAAAAAAAATAAATAAATACCCAGATCCCCACATGTTCTATTAGACCTCTCCTAATAGAACAATGCATACTTAGTGCTTCCATAATGAATTTGGATTTCTTATGTTTCTGTAAGTACACTATGAAAAGTGCCCGCCCGCAGCTCTGGTTTGGGAAAGACCACTTCTTGGTTTACAGAATGCCTTTGTATACTTTCTTATGGCAGAAAGAGAAAGGATTTATCTCATGTGTCTTTCCATTTATGAGAGTTCCATCATGATCTAATTACCTCCCCCAAATTCCATCTTACATATCAATGTCTATGTATGAATTGAGTAAGAGGGGCATGTGCATTCAGCCTGTAGGGAGCTCCAGAGATGGCTCCATTGGTGAAGTGTTTGCCCTAATCATGAGAATCTGAGTCTAGTTACTTAGAACCCGGGTAAAAAGGGAGGTGGGGTCATTGTAAGTGAAGGAGCAGTGGAACTACCTAATAGGACCAGCCCATGAGTAGAAAGAAAAGTTTATTTGGGAAATCAAACTGTCGTGTGGTCTCACGGGATTAGCGCAGCAGCTGGGTGAGAAAGCAAGCAGGTTTTGTAAGATAGTCAACAGGGTGGAGGTGTTTGAGATGCTGCAGGCTGTGCAGACGAATCATCAACTGGATGCCCTTGCCCAAGAGAGTTGACCCTTGAGGGCAGATATTTTCCTGGTAAACAGAAACCTGCTCTGTGAGATTCCTAAAGAATGCTGAGTTTACACTTCTATTTACCCAATATCAATCCTTCTGTTCACCTGATCAGAGTCCTTTTCTTTAGGACACTGTCACAAGCATTGCTATTTTGGGGACCACTTTCGACCTAGCAATGGTGGAGACACAGGAGGGTAGAATCCCTGGGGTTTGCTGGCCAACCGGTCTGGTCAATTTGTGAGCTCCAGGTTCATTCAGGGAGAGGCCATGTTTTAAAAAGTGAAGTGGAGAGTGATTGAGGGAGACACTTGACATCGACTTTTGGTTTCCACTCACAAGTATGTGTTTACACATATACACACAAGTACACACATATCACTCAGTCTGTTGTCCCAGAGAAGTTTTGTCCTGGCTCTCTCTAAGCTCACAGAAGTTGCTAGTTTTCTAAGGTCTTTTGACAGGAATGAAGCATAAGGACGCATTTCTCAGAGAATCACATCTGAAAACTCAGAACAGTAATGCGCCTAGGAGACACAACTGAAGTCACTGCTACTCAGTGTCATGTGTTTCTTAAGTGTCCTCTGGGCTTTCAGACCTGACCTTAGTTTCCTAACCAGAAACTGTGGCAGAGCTAACTGTTGGAGATCCTGTCCTTCTTGGCACTGACTCAGGAATAGAGGAATTAAAAGCCTGGTGACCTGGTAAAACAAACTGAGTTGACTGATGATTGAAATAAGGAAGAGATAGCCTGATGTAGCAAAAACTGCTTTCAAATTTATTTGATTATACTAAAAGATAGGTGTTTAGTATTTAGGGACATCTAATATTTTGTAGGTCCGAATTGATTTTTCATTCTTTAAATAATGAGAGGACTGTTGGATTCTATGGAATCCTCATGGCTAATGTCCCCTAAACCAAATACATTGAAATCTTTAATACTAATTGAGAGAACTTTATCATCTAAACAGTAAGAAAGTAATTGCTGTTATTCATTTGTTGGCATTATTTACCAGGTACAAGAAAACAGGGGGTATGATGGAACCCACGATAAGAGTTTTTATTAGGGAAGAGAAAAAGTGGAGGTGGGTAGGCCTATGGGAAAGAAAGGGCAGGGGTGGGAATTGAGAGGTTGGAAGCTACCTCTGGCAAGAGGGGGAGAGAAGGGAGCAGGCAGAGCCTGCTTTTATAAGTCACCTTGTGCGTTCCTATATGGGCTTATGTAGGCATGCCACACATGCACATAGATTACTTGATCATGCTGTCTGCATATTATGTGACTAAGATGTGCACGGATTACATAGGACTAAGGCCCTGGAGTGACTAAGCATTTTGCCTGACTGATGACAGTGCATGTGCGGTCATATGACTCCCGAAGTGGCTAGGAATAATACCAATTACTCATTGTTTCTAGAAATGAATCATTGGTACCAATGAAGGAAAATTAACATCTCATGCTTAGGGCCCATGTTCAGGTAATTTTGGTGATCAACATTTCGTAAACATGCTATGGTTATTTATGTGCTTGGGGCAAAAGAAATTGTGGTTACACTGTTGATCCATTAGCAGTGAGTGTGGTGAGTAAAAGTTCCTTAATTGGCCCAGGGGGTCTAAGCAGCCCAATATTTATAGACTATTAAGAGGAAGGGGGTAGAGAGGCAGATGACTTGTCGGGCCAATAACAGTGACTCTGACATCTCCCAGGTCACATTAAAATGTTTTTCTTAAATCAGGACAAAAGTGGTTCACTCTGTCTCATCCTAAATTTGGTGTCTTCATTGTAGCTATCTATAGAAAATATCTCTCAAGTATCTTAATTTCCTATTACAAATGAGGATTTCTTTATTATGTGGAATACAATCTGTTTTAGATATAAAACTTAGTGCAAAAATGATTGAGTTAAGGAAGGAATATGAACAACAGTGGTGTATTCTCAATAGAACAGGTCTTCTGCAGAATATGGTTAATTTGGTGAGTAATTGTAATGGTAACTAAGGAGAGCTGGAAATTGTGATGGTGGCCAAAAAAGCATCATCTGTATCAGAAGAAACACTCGTTTTTTATATAGCATGTACTGGACTACACATGCTTTGGAGGTCTTGCTGGTCTTCTTGTCCTTTTTGCTGGCTGTTGCCTGGATTAGAAACACAGGGCAAGAGCTCCTTGTATTTGTCCCTCATTTTTTTCTTAGCACTTGCCCTTCTGAGAATTGAGAGAGCTTCCTATGTGAAAATCAGTCCAGGATCACCTTATAGCCACCAGGAGAAAGAAAAAGAATAATGATTCAGAGGAAAGAGTCTCGCAGAAAATTCCCTGGTCCTCTGGCTCTTACAATCTTTTCACCCACTCTTCTGCAATATTATTTGAGCCTTGAGATAGAGGTGTCTTATAAATATATCCATTGAGACCGGGCTCCACAACTCTGCATTTCATGTTGATTGTGGGTTTTGGTAATGGTCTCTGTCTAGTGCAAAGAAAAATTTCCTTCATGAGGGATGAGGAATACAATTATCTGTGGGTATAAGGGCAAGTGTTTATGGATTGTTGTTTGATATCATGCCAGTTTAGTCAATTAATGGTTATAAATTCTCATTCAATAACCATGACTTCCCTCCTACTGAGTAGTTAGTCATGTTTTCAGTACCTTCTTGTTGAGCAGGTCTTAAGACCAATTAGAGAGCAGAAGCTAGCCCTCTAAAGTCTCACCAATATGACTGCCCCAATGTGAGCTAAACAAGGATAATACCAATAAACATGCCAAACTAGATGAAGAGAAGCTCATGAGGCCCTAACCCTACAGAAAGAATTATAGGTAACTGAGGAAAGCTGGAAACAGGAGAGGTGGTCTTCCCCGGGGAAGAGCACACCAATTGGTTGTTCAGTGCCAAATAGTCGGCACTAAAAACATATAGGTACCATTGTATGGACAGAGTAGGTTATATTTGGAAATATGCATGTGTGCATGTACATATATGCATATAATAATGTTCTGGATAGTTTTATGACAAACCAACATAAGCTAAAGTCATCTAAAAGGTGGAACCTCAACTAAGGAAACACCTCTATAATATCTAGCTATAAAGAATTTTCTTAATTAGTTATGATGTTGAAGGACACAGCCCATTATGGGTGGGGCCACCCTGGGCTAGTGGTCCTGAGTTCTATAAGAAATCAGGCTAGGCCAGTCACATTGAACAAGCCAGTAAAGCAGCATGCCGCCATGGCCTCTGCATCAGCTCCTGCCTCCAGGTTCCAGGTCTGTTTGAGTTCCTGTCCTGACTCCCTTCAGTGATGGACTACAATGTGGAATGTAAGCCAAATAAACCCTTTCCTCCTCAACTTGCTTTTTGATCATGGTTTTTCATCACAGCAATAAAAATCCTATGACAAATAATAACTGCTAAAAGGGGGAAGTCATGAATTTGAAGGAGAGCAGGGACAAGGTTTTGGAGGGCAGAAGGGAAGAGGAGAAATGTTGTAATTGAATTACAGTCCCAAAAATAAAAAAAAAAGAAGAGAAAAGGGAAAAAGATGAGAGGAAACTAAACATCTCCAAACAAAAAGAAAGGCCAAAGAGATAGCATTAGTTTGAATATAAATATAAGCATAAATATTAAGACAGTAAGTATAAGGAGGTCAAAGGAAGAAGAAGGGGGTTAAATGCGGATCTAGCAGTATTGCAGACTCATTTCCATGTGGTATATCTTCCACCCTCTGAAAGCTGTCAGTAACTCCAGGACAGCATCCCTGGATCCTTGATAAGTTCATTTTGCCTCCAACTAACCTCTGAGCTTGAGTGTAGACTGCAAAATTGATGCTTTGCTCCACTTAAGAACATAGCACGAGCACCTAGCTTTTATTATTAGGTCAGCTCAGGTGTACTGGTAACATTGAGAAAGGGTCTTGTTGTCACAGAAGGCAACCATGCCATGTAGCTTCTGAGTCTGTGTTTGAAAATCAACATATATGTGTATGTATTTGAACAATTCATGCTATGCTTTGAACATTTGAAATCTATGCGAATGCCACCACGCCACCTGGTTATTTTTAAATGTATTTTCAAGACCTATCTGCATTTCCTCAAGTAGATTTCATGTGTTCCTACTGACTGTGGCATTCCTAATTTCATTTTCACTTATTCTTGTCCCTTCTAGTATGGAAAAGCATTTATGTTATTTTCTGTTTTCAACATTACAGTTACAGCTGTAGTAAGAGCCCTGAGTGGTTTTGATCCACATTTGTTTCAGACTTTGTCTAGCACACATCCCTAGACATGAAATTGCCCGATGAGTTACAAGCTGAGTGCAGCTTTAACTTTACCAGATATTGTTAAATTGCTCTCCAAAGCTGTGGAGAAATTTACACTCTAATGAGGCATATATGTCCCCATTTCTTTGAACCATGGCAATTCTTTGTATTGTTGCTAAACCAGATAATTTAGTATAAATCCACTCAGTACATTGTAAATGAGATTTACTCTCTACAACATGCTGAAAATCCTCTCCCACATCGAGTTCCCACTGATGGTGAAGAGACTTGAAGGATATATAAATTATACATTTCCAGTCTCGTTTCTCATTCTACTAATCCCACTGAAAAGCCTCCCATTCAGGTGTCACTCTGAAGTTGGTCGTTTCTTTATCAGCAGTAACTCGCTGTCATTTATTTAAAACAGTTGTAGTTCGCTCAGTCCTTAGAATATCTTATTGCCTTAGCCCCAGTATCTCCCAGGTAGTCTCCATCAAAACTGTCAGAATACATGAGTGGGCGCGGGGCTACCCTCACTCACGTAGAGGATAAAGCAAAACACAGTCAGATCCTAAAAACCACCATGACTACAGCAGTGGAAATGAAGGCACCAAAGCTGTTAACGAAGAGTGCTTTCATAAGGCAAGCTCTCCCAAATGTATTCATTCTTTCCTCATTCTAGGCTCTCTCTCTTTGAGAAATTGATGGATGGATAGGTAAGTCCCTTATAGTCTCCCTCAAGTTTAAAACATGTAGTTAAACTGGAATCTATCAGAGCAGAGGCCCTTTTAATCAAACAGTCCTGGAGCCATTTCTTACAGTCTTGCCTACTCCTTCCCTGCTGTTAGCAAAGACTCATAGGTGTTTAAGACATCTTCTTGGACAAATATACACATAAAATAATCTTCAGTAGATGGGCAAATAAAAATGTTAGTGACTTTTTTCATGAGCAACATTACTTCATTCGAGTATTTTTTCTTTTCTTTTCATTAAGAGATTTTCTATTCGTTTTACGTATCAACCACAGATTCCTCTGTCCTTCCTCCTCCCACCCCCAGCCTTTCCCACCCAACCCACCCTACATTCCCACCTCCTCCAAGGCACGGTCTCCCCTGGGGAGTCAGCAGAGCCTGGTACATTCAGTTGAGGCAGGTCCAATTCCCTCCTCCCTGCACAAAGACTGAGCAAAGTGTCTCAGCATAGGCATTAGGTTCCAAACAGCCACCTCATGCACTAAGGACAGGTCCTGGTCTCACTGCCTGGGGGCCCCCTAAACAGTTCAAGCTAATCAACTGTCTCACCTATCCAGAGGACCTAGTTCAGTTTCATGGGGGTTCCTCAGCTATTGGTTCACAGTTCATGTGTTTTTGCTAGTTTGGCTATTTGTCTCTGTGCTTTTACCAATCATGGTCTCAATATCTCTTGCACATATGATCCCTTCTCTCTCTCGTCAATTGGACTCCTGGAGCTCTGCCTGGGGTTTGGCCATGGATCTCTGCATCTGCTTCCATGAGTCACTGGGTGAGGGTTCTATCATGACAGTTAGGGTGTTCGGCCATTCGGTCACCGGAGTAGGTCAGCTCAGGCACCCTCTCAACCATTGCCAGTAGTCTATAGTGAACCCATCTTTGTGGATTCCTGGGGACCTCTCTAGCACTCTGATTCTTCAAATTCCCATGGTGTCTTCATTTATCATGGTCTCTCTTTCCTTGGAAAACAGACTTTTACTAACAAGTTTTATATTAGTTAAACAAAGCATTTTTCAGGTTGATAAAAACATTTTATTCTGAAGGTCTGATAGCATAACAGAATATTCTTAATTTTAGTTTGATAACTAGAGTAACATGCTGCTATATGGAGATGGATTTCAGGACATGTATATTGATATCTTTTTTCCTAGAAAGATTAGAGTCAATTTGGCTTTTGTTCTTTGTGAGTAGAAAAAAAAGTTTGAGTTTATAAAAGGTCTTGTGGACAACCTGGCAAAGGATCTTGGTGAGGATGGGACCTTGGCTATTTGTACTATTGGGCTAGAACAAATTTAGCATTCATTGGTTAATTTGTCAAATGATTATGAATTAAGGAGTTCTAGATATCAGATACCGTGGCAAGTATTAGAAATGATTAGGTAGAAGGTTTTAACCTGAGATCTTGTTTCCATAAACTTTTGAGTTAATATAATGTCTATGAACATGAGATTTCATTATGAAATAGAAGAATCACTATTTCACTATGGTGTCTGCGTTTAACTTGAAGAGTTACATGAAAGTATCTCATCTTTAGCCTAAGATTTGCATATGAAATCATAAATGTTCTTTTAAACTCTAAATATTTAACCCCAAACAGGACTTTTTATTATAAATGTGTCTTATATTCAGTAATTGAATATGGAAAGTTGCAAATAAAAGCACACAGAAAAAGATTATAGAATGGACTGGAGATTTCTTTATTTTTTAAAATTTTTCTTTATTTTTTAAAATTCTCCTTTCATCCAAACCACAGTTTCCCCTCCTTTCCCTTCTCCCAGTTTCTCCTTTTCACTTCCTCTCTCCCTAGATCTACCCTTTCTCTGTATCCCCTCAGAAAAGAGCAGACCTTCCCCAGAAACATCAACCAAACAGGGCATAAGAAGCTACAATAAGACCAGGCACATACCATCACATCACAGCTGGACTAGGCAACCCAGTAGGAGTCAAAGGGCCCCACAAGTAGGCAAAGGGGTCAGTGACAGAACCTGCCCCTGCTGTTAGGAATCCCACAAGGATACTAAGCTACTCAACCCTAACATATTTGCAGAGGAGCTAGGTCAGCCCCTACTGGTTCCCTGATCTCTTCGAGCCCCCATGAGTCCTGATCAGTTGATTCTGTGGGCCATGTTCTCCTGGTGTCCCTGAGCCCTCTGGTTCCTCCAGTATTTTCTCCACCTCCTCCATAGGACTCCCAAAGCTCTGCCTAATGTTTGGCTGTGGGACTCTGTATCTGCTCCCATAATTTGCAGGATTAAGCATCTCTAGTCTCTTTGATGACAATTTGCTATGCACTGGGGTCCTAGAACACTCTGCAGACAGGACAAACATGTTTGTCTTGCTGGGTTTGGGTTACCTTGCTCAGAATGATTTTTTTTTCAGTTCCACCCATTTGCCCATACAGGCTCCCTGATGATCAGTTGGGTCTCTGTGAAGCCCTATGCACTTCAAGTTAGTTGATTCCATGGGCTGTTTTCTTGTTGTGTCTTGACCCCTCTGGCTCCTACAACCCTTCCTCACCCTCTTCTGCAGGATTCTTAGAGTGGAGTGGGCATTTCTTAATATACAAATACATATAAGGAGAAGGCAAAGCAAAGTCAGAAAATATTTGTAAGTACATATTTTTTTTATGAGAAAGCTCATTTCATTTATAAGTAGTGTTAAGGGAGCTGGAAAGACTTTTTTTCTGTTGGTGATTCTGTTATATCTCTCTCAATTTTAGTTCAATTCAATGTAGCAAATGTATATTAAATAACTATTACTCATTGGCACTGGACTTGCCACAAAAGTAACAATGTTAATTTGATGGAAGGCAGAAGGCAGAGGCAGCAGCAACATCTTCAAAATGCTGAAAGAAAGCAACCACTTCTTCTGTTGAAATTTAATAGTTCACAAAAGAATTATTTCTAAAGGGAACAGGTAGCTAAGCTTGGTAATACAGGCCCACAAACCCAGACAGATGAGAGACTGAGTCAGAAAGATTGCAAGTTCAGGGTCAGCCTGAGAAACTTCCCGAGACTATGCTTCAGAATAAAAACAGAAAAAGGGTCTGGTGATATGGTTTAATATCAAAGCATTTACCTAGAATATGTAAGACCCTAGGTTAATCCCTAGCATTTTACACACACACACACACACACACACACACACACACACACACACGCTCTACAAAACAGTAAAAAGAAATTATGGATTTATTTTAAATGACAAAAATAACAGAAAATTCAGGAAGAATATTAAACAGAGTTAAGGATTCTCAGGCCTGAAATTTAGAAAAAAAAATTTTAAATAAATAAATGTTCAGAGGAAGAAGTGGAAAATCCATTGAAGGAGTTGAATATGTAAATAAACTTCTTTTAAAAGAAACTTGTTGGCCATCTGCATTTACAGGTGAATTTTTCTGTACGCTAAGAAAATAGTAAGAGGTTGTTAGTATTAAACTTGGTCAACAGCTTACTAAGGAAGAGTTTAGAGACTGGCCTTGAATTGATGGACATTTGGGGCTATCCTGCCACTTGTAGGAAGAGGAGCATTTGGGGAGTTAGTATTGGTCTCTAGAACTGAAGTTCTTCAGTACAGTGATGGGTTCTTATGCTATAGTATCACTTCCCCAGGCAGCTGACTGTGAGACAACAGGATATCCAGGAAGAGGTTTCCAATCCCGGGCTTCCTCAACATATGAGCCTACTAAAAGAAAGCAGGGGAAACTCATCTTCTTTCTGTGATTCACCATCACTTAAGTTGGAGAAGCTGATAGATTCTGCAGAAAATGTGAATTCTTCCAATTAGATAAAGATAGAGTTGCTTGGGGGAAAAGGTTCAGGTGAAGGTACAGGCATAGGCAATGAGCAAATGTGTTGTTTCATATCAGTTAGACTATACATTGTCCACACATTAAAATATGGTTATGCTGCTTTGTTGATAGCTCTGTCATCTGAATGTCAGACTGAGGTGGATCAGCCAGAACATAGGGAAATTCTGTGAGATAGGTGCTGAAGGTGGTTATGATGGTAGGATGGTAGCCTTAGGTATGTTTGGTTTGGAAGAAGGACCAAGATTTCTTTCAGTTATGTTCTCAAGCTGTCAGAGAACAGCATGAAGTAATGAAAACTAGATAATTTTGTTGCTAATTACAATCTAGCTATGTCTTTGTATCTGTGGATTTTCTTACCTCTATAGGTTTATGGGAAACTTAAGGTGTTCTACCTGGTTGTTTTATACATTCTTTCTCCTTTCGACCATTTCTCCACTTTCATTGGAAGGAATTATTTTATAGATATTCTCTTAAATTTTCTTTTACTGGATCTGGAGAGATGGCTCAGTTGTTAAAGGCTAGGCTCACACCCAAATAATAATAATTATTTTTTCAACTGAAGACTTGATAATGAAAATACAGAATGAAATTCTAGTCATCTGTAAAGAAAAAGTAAAATTTGCATAGAAGTATCACCCCTAATCAAAAAAGCAACTTCTTTAAGAAGACAAAGACTCACAACTGGTCAAAATGTAGAGAATAAGTGGCCATTGGATGTCCAGCCCCAATTAGTACACCTATAACACAACCCTTATGCTTAAGGCTTTGAGAACATTATAGAAGAAGAAGAAACTAGATTGCAAAAGCCAGAGAAGCAGAAATCTGAATATAAAGGAGCACCTTCTAGACACAACAGTCATGAAATCTCAGCAATATTGTTGCCTAATCAAAACCTGTATAATAACAATTGACATGCTAGTGTCAACATAATGACCTGTGGTATAACCACAATGTACCAGTGTGGATGGGGTCAGTTTTACTGAGTCCTACCCCTAGATGAAGAGCTGAGGAGTTGTAGGCTGAGAGAGGGGGAGTCAGTTCTCTAGAGGGACAAGTTCCCTGATAAGATATAAAATATCAAGTGATCAGCCGTAAGCATATACACATGAGCAATACTAAATGGAATTAGTTAGTAAGTGGTGTGTGCAAAAATAGTTAGTGTAGAGGAGGTCATGAATTTGAGAAAAAGTGGGAGGCACATAAGGAGTTGAGGGAGGGATGGAAATGATGAAAATGCAGTATGAAATTCTCAAAAAATGTCCAATTAAAAATGAATACTGATTTCTGCCTCAGATCATGAATATATTCCAAGCTTAAATATACTGTATACCTGATTGTATACATTAAACATTAAAACATTTAAAACGAAAACAGAAATGAATGTCTTTCCAGGCAAAAATTCTTAAACAGGGCATGCAAAAGTATTGAAATTCTGAAACCGGATCATGCTTAAATATGCTAAAGGACATCTTCAACAGAGTGAGAGAGAAATTGAAGCATGAAGAAGATATTTGTAAAGATTAAAATCCACAAGAGTCTGTGATGGAATTTATAAAGAACTCCATGAATCAATTAGAAAACATTAGTATTTCTTAATAAGCAAGAAACTTAAATAGATTGAGAGGAAGAAGTGAATATATCTAAATGACTATTAGTTAAGAGATAGATATAACTTATAATGTAGTCCCACTACATACAAACACCCATGGATATATCAAATAGACTGACAAACATCAAGTGTTTTATGACGCTTGACAGAGGATGACAAATGACAGAAAGTTGAATATTCTGTGATTGGCATGTGAGTTGTGTGAAAACTGATACAAATATTTTGGAAAATATTCTGACAACTAGTAAAGCTGACAACTGGTACATCCTGTGACTCTACTTCTAGGAACACAGCAACAGATATGCATACATATGCACATAATTCTATGTATACAAATATATTCATAAGCTCACTACTTAAAATAATTCCAAACTGGAAGACCCAAATGGCCAGGAGCAACAGAATAAATAGATTTTTGTTAAGAGTCACAAAACAGAGTGTCTTAAGACAGTAAAAATGAATGGAACTAACTACATCATTGTAGCTAAATTTCACAAACAAAGTAGCCAAGAATGCATGTCATAATTTTTGTCTCACTAACATTTAAAACAGGATAAATCCATATAATTGAAATTTGAATAAAAGAGTAAGGGCAAAAGAAGCTTCTAGGGTACCAGGACTATTTTGTGTTTTGGTGTAGATCTCCTGGGCATATGTATGACTCCTTTGAAAATTACTGGAGCCTTTGCTTTCCAACTTGGGCACTTTTCTAAATGTTTGTTTTAATTTTATACGAAATTTAATTTTTTTTATCATCTAAGAATTAGAATCAAGATATTTTATTTACAGAGGATTTGAAGGATCTGGAATTTGAAAATTGGTTATGATTTTGCCAGGCAGAGGAGATGGTAAATAATATTCCATTAGAAGCAGCAAACTAAGCTATATGTACAAAAATAACATATTTATTATTTTAAATCAATGAGCATTTTAGTATATCTGGTGCACAGAGCATAAATCAGAAGACAAATAAGTGATTTAGCTAAAGACACGAGCTGAATTTTGTTTGTAAAGTTAATTTACAGCAACTGTAAGTGGGATAGTTTGGTTTCCTCCATGTGGTAGTTGGTTTTAATTGGCAACTTCCCACAACCTAGAATCACCTGGAAGGAGAGTCTTAATGATAGATTGTATAGATCATGTTGGCCTGTTGTGGGGGATTGTATTGATTACACTGATTGAGTCAGGAAGACTGACCCACTGTGGGTGGCACCATGCCTTAGGCTTGGGTCATGGATAGTATTTTCAAAGGAAGACAATAAGCTAAACTGAAGTATGTATTCATTCATTCTCTCTGTGCTTTAGACCATGGAGGTTACTGTTACTTCATCTTCCTGTTTTCTTGACTGTCCTTCAATGGTGGACCTTAATCTGGAAATGTGAATCATATAAATCCTTTTCTCCCCTAGGTTTCTTTTTATCAGGGAAGTTACTTGAAGAAACTCCTTTTTTCCTGTATGTTATGTACATTTCCTCTCCTTTAAAAGGATCACTAAGTTATTTTTTCCAATATAAAATCCTACTTGGAGGATCTCATTGCCCTTGTGCCATCCTGACATGACTGATCTGTCTCTTGAAACAGCTTGTCCACTGTCTTAGAAAATGCATCCTTAATTGATACCCTGGGATTTCAAATGGACTGTGGATTGGCAGGAAGAAACCATAAGCACACAATTTCATTCTGAGTTAATTACCCAGGGATAAAATTATTATCAGAAACATGGCTACACAGGAAAGAGACAGATGTATTCTTTCCTCCATTTGGGGTCCATACCTCTTCAAAGTAATAAGTAACTGGTATCTATTGGGGGATTGGGTCCTTTACAATCACTCTGGAGAGTTCAGTTTTTACTGTGGTACTGCTTATATGAGTAGGTATGTTTTATGCTCTGAAAGTATTGACACAGTCCATGATGTAAATTTAAAGAAACATTTCTGAATACTGCTCTCTGTTGTTTATTGACCCAGACATAGCAGAGCAAGGTCATATCCTCATCTTGATGGGAACTAGCATCCATGTGTAGATGTTCTACATAGATTTCTTCATGTCCAGCTTTATGGTGTTCCATCAAATCCTTTTTCACATAGACACAAATACTAGATGACAGGGAATAGAAAATAAGCAAGACTTGGAATTGAGATCTATTTGAATCTCATCTCTTTAAAGCAAAACCCTCCCTATACTTCCAGTCTTCACAATCAGTGAGATATTTTAGATTAGTGGTTTGAAAATTATACTTTGGAGATAATTGATAATGGCATTGGAGGAAACCAAAGTATTATTATTTCTTCCTTAGAATATAAATCCTTTGCAGGCAATTAATTTTTAGTGAATAGTAGTGTTAGCTTATTATACTAGCTGAGCTGAGAGTGTTGAGCTTTCCCCCAAATATGACTACCTAGATTCTGTTATCAGTGATGGAGATGAGAAGCCATACTAGGTAAAGGATACATGTGTAGTCCATGTGTACTTCACTCTAAATCTACTATTAATACTGTGTTGTTGCTCATTCTTGTTTTGGATATTGGGTAGAATTTACCAAAGCCAATCTGAAACAGGTTTTCTATTCTGTTTAGATTCTGACCTTATTGTCTTTTCATTGTTATTCAGGCTAATTCTCCTTCAGGACTGCAGAAGGTGGAGCCAGTAGTGACAGCCAGTAGTGAAAGGGGTGGGCAACAAGCAGATGTTTGCATAATAGTGACACACAAGAGCCATGTATGCCATCTTAATGGTCATTGGGGTGGTTGAGCCTTGACCTTAGGATGACAGTTGTCTGAATTATTATGGAATTTTTATTTTTTTGGAGCTGAGGATTGAACCCAGGGTCTTGTGCTTGCTAGGCAAGCACTCTACCACTGAGCTAAATCCCCAACCTGAATTTTCTTAATTATAATTTCATCCTTAGCCATATAACCTCAGAAGTTTAACTCTCTCTCTCTCATGTTCTAGATGATAGTGCTAAGCAGAGTCCTAAGTACTAATTCATATGGACTTACTTAATCTTCAGGCAGATTCAATGTGGCAGGATGCTGTCAGTAGGAGGATAGGAAATCAAAACACATATAATGTGTTTAAGGAGGCATAACTGGAGTTAAAACCCACAGTCTGGTTCCAGCAGCTGTATTCATAATCATTCTTCTACTTCCTCCCTGGAACAGATATCTATAGTTGGAAGTTTTCCTGTGTCCCACCCAGTCTGCAGCCACTCAGACCCAAGTAAACACACAGAGGGTTATAATAATTAAAACTGCTTGGTCATTAGCTCAGGCTTACTACTAACTAGCTCTTGCACTTAAACTCAGCCCATTTCTGTTAATCTATATGTTGCTACATTTTCTGTGGCTTTACCTGTGTGCCATTCTATGCTACTCCATGGATGGTGGGCTGGCATCTTTTCACTCAGCCTTCCTCTTCCCAGAATTCTCCTTGTCTGCTTATCTCTTATCCTATACTTCCTGCCTGGCTACTGGTCAATCAGCATCTTATTAAATCAGTGTATAAAAGCATTATTCCACAGCAGGTATCTATCAAAGATGACTGGAAATGAAGAAACTATTCTATAAAGTACCAGCAATTCATCTGTAATTTAGTAGTATATTCAGATACTAACATATTGAGTGCCTGTAGAGGAAAGCATTAACTGTACAAGTCATACAGTAGAGTATCTGCCAGCTCCATCTGATGACTAATTGCTTGAAATACATCTTTGTAGTTGGAAGTTTTCCTGTTCTGACTACCCACTCCCCATCCTGGCAGCTGATTCCAAATTACCACACAGAGACTTAATATTATTATTATTTATAAATGTTTGGCCAATAGTTCAGGCTTATTACTAACTAGCTCTTACATTTTAAGTTAACATATATTCCTTATTTACACTCTGCCATGAGGCACTACTTTTATTAGAATGGCACATTCATCTCCTGCTCCCTCTGCATCTGGCACTGTTTTCTTCTTTCCAGAGTTCTCTGTTTCTGGCTGTCCCACCTATACTACCTACCTGGCAACTGGCCTGTCAGCTTTTTATTAACCAATGAGAGTAATACATATTCACAGTGTACAGAAGTATTATTCCACAGTATGTCTACTCTAAAATGAGGCCAGCTATGAGTAGATTCACACTGAATTTAGAAAATTTAACAGGAAACAGGTTAAAAAACTTTTAAACAATTTTTATACCTATTGTATTTTGAAATAATTCATATTTAGACATACTGTGTAAAATAAAATGTACAAATAAAAATAATTTTATATATTACTGTTTTGCTTTTTTAAAGTAGGTACTAGAAAATGTAAGATTGCATTATAGCTTATTCTACATTTGTATTGGACCTTTCAAGATGGAAAAACACATGGATAACACAGAGCACCCCCTTTTTTCATACCTCTGAAACTTAGAAACTCACCTGGATTAGTTTGTGGTCAGTTTAAGGCCATTGAATTAAAGTGTTATGGGAAGAGGTACTTGGTCAATTTCAAGGATATTACACATAGTATATAGAGTATCACAATGAATTATTCTTATTTTACAACATAGTGCCCCAGATTCCTATCAGAATATTTTTCTAGTCTAAGTGAATATACTTAAATAAAAATAGATAAGTATGGACAAGTGGTTGGAATTTAGATAGGAGGACAGAGAATATATAGCTGGCACCATGTCAGTGAGAATGAATATTTTCTAGGAGAGCAGAGAGTGTATTTGTGTGAAGGTAGTTTGGGGTTAGATGATGAATAATTATGGATATCAGAAAAGGAAATGTCTTCAAATCCATAAAAGTTTCCTATCCAAGTGTCTTACTTTGGGGCTTTTTGTTTCTCAGAAACTTTTTTCATTATTAGCTTTGTAGTTAATGATATACTCAAGTTTCTGATTCTGCCCCTTACTTAATATTAATAACAATGTTTTAGATTAATGATTTCCTTATGAAAATTTAAGGGACATCACAGTCACCCCATCAGTGTTTATATAAACAATTTTATGTTAAATTTATTTAAATTTTTGATATAATTTCTACATCCTACTTCTAATCTCATATATATATATATATATATATATATATATATATATATATATATAACCTGTTTTTAAGACTGATCACTTGGTGCTGGATAATCAATTAGGAGTCCCCAGACCGAAGGAAGACTGATTCTCCCTCTCTTGGTAATTGTTAATTGCCAGTAGTTCCTCATCTAGGTATGGGGCCCTATGAGAGTTCTCAATGGTAGAACTATACTTTAAGCAGTTGAATAAAAACTTGTCATCTTTCTACATGGAATAATGAACCAAGTAAGACTAGGAGAGTGTTAACAACAGGTTTTAGATGACCTTCTGTCTCTCTTTCTCTTCTTAAATCTTTGTCATTTAAGATCTGATGAAAACTTGCATCTTATTTGGGGCCCTCCTTCCTCTCTGTTAATCTTGCTTATCTTGGAGTTGGAAGTCCTTAAAAAGATGTCAGGACCTCACAAGTAGGACTCATGAATCCTGAGCAAGTGTCTATGTAAGCCCTAGGTCTGGGGCATGTGTAGGCTTCTAGGGATGAGGCACAGAAGAGCCGAAATCATGTGGCGATCATTTGCTAAAACTGGCACATGAGTTATATAAAAAAAATTCTTACAGTCAAATATACCCAGGAGAAGGCTTGTGTATAGATAGCACTGTCTCCAAATCCTAGGGGTTTTGCAAACACCAAAATTACTTCTGTTGACCCTTTCACATTTCCTGAAGCACGTCCTTCCAGGAGGTATGAAGGCAAGCCTATCTGGAATGAGCAAAAGGACTTGGTGGCAAATAGAAATTTTCTTCCCTCAGAAGTAGAATGTCGAATTTGTGTAAGTTACATATAAGGATAATAGAATTTCACTGTACTACATCTTCTGTTAGGAAGTCAACTGACTTGGATTATGTTTTAAATAAAACAGGATTGTCATTTTTGCTGCTCTGTCTCATACATCTAATGGGCAAAGGCAGAGGTGAATGAGCATCTCCAACATGTATTTGGTGATAAAAGAGCTCCCGTTTGGCTAGGGAAACCTACCAGTAGATGATGCTGATGCAGTTTGTGAGGCATTTTAAAAAAGATGCCTCCTGGTGCCTTAGGGACAAAGAACAAGAGATAGACACTAAAGCCTCAGGGCAGGAAGAAAGGCTGTGGTGTGTGACCCCCAGGTCCTAGCCTCCATTGATTCTCAATAGATGGCTACAACAGCCTTCCAAAATACTTCCATTTCTGTTTTCTCCACATTCTCTCTAGCTATAGCTCCTCAACAGTGGGATGTTGTTCTTCATGAAATGACCAATTAATATGTATGTTTCATGACTCAAAGTGGATTTCTTATATTTTTGATTGTGAGCCTAGTCTTTAACAGCTGAGCTATACCTCTAGCCCATCAAAGTGGATTTCTATTTTGTTCAGATTCAGAGTTCAGGTTCCTAGATATCTATAAGATTTTATAGGACCAGGCCCTGTTGGTCCCCTGCTCATGTATCCTATTTTATCCTCTCCTTATCCAGCCATATCTGATCCCTCTTGGTAGTCTTCAAATACACAGTTCACTTGCTGCCAAGATATTTGTTCTTATCATCTGTCTGCCTAAGAGTATCCCCTACCAAAATCCACATTGTTTGTCCTTCCTGTTTCCTATGTTTTACAGAGACGCCACTGTGCCTTATAGGCCTTGCTATGCTACCCAATATAAACAGGCACAAGTCCCTACCTTACCCAGCACTTTCTTTCCTTTTGTCTGTGTGTCATCTTCTGACACAATGATAAATTCCCTTCTTCACAAACTCCATCCACTTAGACATTAAAAGCCATGTGAAAAAGACTTTGTTGTGTCTACTTTGAAGCAATTTCTGGCACATAGTATCCACTCAGTAAATTTTCATTGATTAAATAATTTATTTTTCTCCCCTGGCACAATTTGCACATATATTTAGTTAATGAGTGGATGGATGTGGTATGGTGAGTATCTCCTCTTGGCACCTGAACAAGCTCTTATTTTTCAATGTATCATTTTTATTCTGGGATGACTTCACAGTTCTCTTTGGGAATAAAAGACTTAATCAGGACTTCTCAGGAATTCTTGGGCTCTGCCAAAACAGCCTCCACTCACAGATGGAAATGGCCATGAATTATCTGCAGTAACGGAAGCATACAACACTGGAAAAGATGGTGGCACTTGAAAGGCACATTTGGGGGAGGGGCAGAGAGGAAGTGGGAGAGAATTGTGCTTGTCTGAAAGAGCTTACCCATGCTCAGAAACTCAACTGGTAACATCCATTTTTCTGATTAGTACTGTGAGAGAGAGAGAGAGAGAGAGAGAGAGAGAGAGAGAGAGAGAGAGAAGGAGAGACAGAGACAGAGAGGGACTGAGAGACTCTCAGAGAGACAGAGTGAGAGACTGAGAGACAGAGAGAGAAGTGCATGTATAGGCCTTAGTACACATGCATGTGACCCAAACAGGCTAAATCAACAAACTCAAAGGCACAAAGGTTTAAAAACCTTCCATTCACTCTGACTTCCCCACAGGACTTTTATTCTAAGGGGAGTGAAATTGGAGATTTTTGGGACTCTTGTTTTCTTCTAGTTTGATGCTTCCCCCCACCCCCCCACAAGCTTACACCTAAAATAGTGGATGATAACAATAACAGTTAAAGTTTCGGCCGTCATATCAGTAGGTAGAAAAAGAGAGCAAGAAAATAAATATAAATTATAAACAGTGATGCTAATGCTGTTAAGAAAGGAAACAAAATAAGTTCTGATAAAAGGAAGACGAGATAGTGCAAAACAATTTTAGAGAGCTGAATTGCAAGAAGTTGAAGGTTGCTTGACAAAACGTTAAAGGACCAGAAAATGCATAGCTGGTGATTTATGAAGTCAAGGAATATAGAAAGAAAAAAAGAAAGCAAGTTAGATTTTCAGCCATACAATAAAAACATACACCAGAGTCTTTTTATCCTGCATGTGGCTATTCTGAATTAGAATGATTCTTCTCTCTGATATGTGGAAAAAGGATAGATAGCGGTTTATACCTTCCAGACAAGAAAATCGGGCAGTGTTGGCTAGATGGTGGCGATGGAAGATGGAGTACAATAAACAGATGGCATGGAGTCTGATTTGGAGGTAGAGTCAGTAGATTTAATTAAGAGTTGAATGTTAAGTATAAGGAGTGAGTCCTTGAGAATATCTTTATTAGTAAATGGGCTGGGCAGTGATAAGGCAAGAAAGTACTCTAAAATTTAAAAGGCTTAAAACAAAGGAGCTATTTCTCACTGCTATCCCATGTTCTTTGTGTGTTCACTGGTGTTTTGCTTTGTTTATTATTCTTCTCACTTTGGGACATGAGATAATAGAGAAGTCACTAATTGGAACATTCCTGGTTGAACTACAATGTAAAAGAAATTTTAGGGTTTTTCTTTTTAAAAAAAATATTTATGTGTATGTCTATGTGTTTCTAAGTGTGTGTACATGTACCAGTTTTGTACAGTGGCCAAGAAAGTCAGAGGAGAGTGTCAGACCCATTGGAACTGGAGTAACAGGTGCTTGTGAGCCACCTAATATAGGCTGAACCCAGGTCTTCTGGAAGAATGGCAAGTGCTCTTAACTGAATAGCCAACTTTCCATCCATCAGCCAGAGGGTTTTCTTACTGGGAAAAAATCAGGTTTGGCCTGATGGTGAATATATATCATTTATTCTCAAAACAAATTAGCCAGAATGAACTACATGGCTTCAGCTACCATAAATTACTCAATAAACATAATCCTTTCTCATACCCCAGAGACAAAGAGTTAAAACCTACCAAAACAGTTTCACCAGCAACTCCACAGTGTCTTTCAGGTTTAGCTAACCGTAGCTAAGTAAACATGCTCAAGAGGAATGGGCTTAGGGGAGCTGAATCCTTATTTCTGAATTAGTCATGTTTTGTTGAGTAAACTTGCTTATTGAATAGATGTCAGGAGGATGGCTGAAGATATAAACCTGAGCATGTGATGAGATATATGGCTAGAGATGTAAATTTTAACAATAATAGCATATATGTTATATTTAGTTTAATCATAAAGTATGGTTGAGATCAAAATAATGTCTAAAGAGCTCTTGGTCTTTCAACATGAAGAGCTCTTACAGAGGAGATGCCAGTGAAAGAATCCGAGAGAGATTCTAATAATGGTAGTCAGAGATGCAGAGAATGCTTTAAACATCATTGAGAAGTAAATCTTACAAGAAAAGGGGTGTTGAAAGGTCCAGGGAATACAGGCTCAAGCATTGGTCTGGGAAAGCCATCAATCATATCACTAGTGTGGTGCTAAAAAGAGACTTAACTTCGCAGGTAGTTTGTTTTCTTGTTCATTTTTGAGATAGGCTCTAGCTTTGTCACCTAGTCTGTTCTGGCTCTCACAGACATCTGGTCTTAGTCATTTGAGTGCTGGGGTTCTAGGTATGCATCACCAAACCAGCTGACAAGACACTGATATGAAGTGAATTAAGGAAAGAATGACATTTTCACAGTGGTGAGAAGTATGGGTAGTTTTTGGAAGAGCTGCTATAATCAGAGCAATGAAGTGGTGTGATGAGTCTTTCTCTGTCCTGCCAGCAAACTCCCAAATAAGGACAGAGAGACTTCTTGTTAATTATGAAAGTGTAGCTAGAGTTTTCCGCCTTGCCCACAGTCAGGACAAATCTTTGTCACCCGCCAGTCCTACAGCCGCTCAGACCCAACCAAGTAAACTCAGAGACTTATATTGCTTATAAACTGTATGGCCGTGGCAGGCTTCTTGCTAACTGTTCTTATAGCTTAAATTAATCCATTTCCATAAATCTACACCTTGCCACGTGGCTGGTGGCTTACCGGCATCTTCACATGCTGCTGGTCATGGTGGCGGCTGCAGTGTCTCTCTGCCTCAGCCTTCCGCTTCCCAGAATTCTCCTCTCTCCTTGTCCCACCTACTTCCTGCCTGGCCACTGGCCAATCAGTGTTTTATTTAATGACCAATCAGAGCATTTTGACATACAGACGATCCCACAGCACTTCCCCTTTTCTTTTTTTTAAAAAAGGAAGGTTTTAACTTTTACACATCTCCAAAGTCAGCTTGGTATATTTGGGAATTTGGGCGTAGTTTCTCTTACTACTTCCTGCTGGAGGGGGGCGCTGTATCTTATGGGGACACAAAGAAAATTTTAGGATTATGGAATAGTCCGTGAGGCTGTATCGTCTGAGCCAGTTGCCTTGAAATGATTCTGGATGTTGGATCATCTGGGCCATGGTGTCATCAGAGACCTTTCAGGTGGTCTTGGCTGGTCAAACCTGATGTATCTTAATCTGGAACAAATCCATAGCCTCTGGCTTTCTGTGGAGACAAAAGCAGAGCCTCCTTTCCAAAGCAACATATCCTTACATCCAAATTTTGAAGTCAAGGTACCTTTAAAATATACATTTTGGCATAACTCAACAGCTTTTGCAATCAAATGTTTTTCTTCAGTTACAAATATCAAAGAGAACATAATCCAGATTCTCTGTGTGGTAGCCATCTGTATGTGGCTTATGTTTTATATTACCTTGAGCCTATTGCTTTAAACTGCAGCCTTTTAAGCCTGCTGACTCCGCCCACTTCAGCTTCCCAACATGGCGGTGGTACGTTTTCTGCCAGCTCTGGGAGCCATCAATTCTCAGAAATAGTGGGTCTATGCTTCTTATCAAAGCAGTGTGTAGCCCAGAAACCTCTTTTTGTTTTGTACTAGCAAAGGTTAAATCCGCCACACAGCTTAATGTGCCACTTGCAGAGGCCTCATTCCCGCCATACTGCAGGTCAAGCGCACACGCCAGGAACCCACCAGGAACTCAAACCTGCAGCTGCTGCTCATTTGAGAGAGACAATTAGAAAGCTGTTTTTAGTTCCGTTTTAGAATCTTTTCTCAGGTTTTAGGTGGAAACTCTTGCCAACACGTTGGGCGCCATTTGTAGATGTAACCAATCGTATTATTAAAATAAGAAACACAGAGCCAAGGTAAAAGAGAAAAGCCAACATGAAAGCTCGACCTATAACTTAGGCTTGTTTCTAACTAGTTCTTATTACTTAAATTAACTGATTTCTATGAATCTATGTCCCACTATATGACTTGTGGCTGTTATCTCTCCTCCTGCACATCCTGCTTCCTCTGTATCTGGCTGGCAACTCCACCTTACTCTTCCCAGTGTTCTCTATTGCCCCCAATTCCTGCCTAGCTATTGGTCATTCAGCTTTTTATTAAATAATCTGAGTGACACATTTTCATGGTGTACACAAAGATTATTCCACAACACAGTGGGATCTGTCATGAGAAGGAACACAGTTCCAAAAAGATATGAGATCAAAAGGTAGAAGGATTACATGCAAGAACATTTTATTCAATAAATACATTGTAATATAAGTACATAGTTTTACTAGACAGTCATCAAGGTGAAGAACACTCAGGTTTTAGCTGGAAATATGAATACAAACACACACAAAATTAGAGCTGTCCTAACATCAAGGTGCTATCTGCATGAAGCCCACTTAGTCCTAGGATGTAGGTTGCTTCTAATAAAGTATAGAGTAAGAGGAATGAAGATGTCAAGGATGACCCTTATGCAGCATACCTTAACAAAATAACAAGAAGACAACTTATTTGAGAAAATAGTTTGAGTACATTATGTGTTATGGAACTGAGGAGAATGCCAGCAAGAGGCTTTTCTTCATGTTCTGTGTTCTTATAAATACGTAGTGCATGTCCTGTACTCTCAGCCCAAATTTGCAGCAATTACTTCTGTAGTTTTAAAATAGTCTGTATTTAAGAACTGTGGGACACTTAGGATAAATCATTTTGCAAACCTTTGGAATATGGTTGATGTTTTGTTGCTGTTCTATTTTTTGCTGTTTTCTCATTTTTTAAAAATCTTTTTCTAAATGGTATTGAAGTGGCATATACTCCTTTTTTTCCTTCCATCTCTTCTTATTTCTGGTCATAATTATGTACCATTGTCAGGGTCAAAATAATCATTTCCACAAAGCTTCAATGGAGTAATTATTTCAGTCTAGGTATAATACAGACACCTGTAATTCTAGAGCATTCTGGAGGCTGGGGCAGGAGGGTTGAGAGTTCCAGTCCTGCCTAGATTGCATCACATGACTGTCAATAAATTAGGGAAACATATAAATAAATAAAGCATTTTGTAATTTAAATTATTTACTTGGAGCTCATTTTCATAATTTCTCCCCAGGGAAAATGCATTCCACTTCATTGTTTACATTACTTTCCATCGTATGATAAGTGACCTTTATTTTTATTACATTTATTTATTTATTTGTACCAGTGTATGTGTGTTTGGAATGTGGAAATGACAAGACAACTTTAGGGAGTTGGTACACTCCTTCTACCCTGTGGGTCCTGGAGACCGAATTCCAGTTACCAGGCTTGGCAGCAGGTGCCCTTACCTAAGAGCAATCTCTCCAGCCCATCAATACATTTAAAATGCCTGTCTCAAAGATGGTGCAGACTCCTTAACTAAGCTCTTTAAGTTCAATTATAGGGAAATACCAGAGAAAGGAAATGTCAGGGAAACATATGATACTGAGACCACGGATACATTATGTTATTTGGCAGAAATGTCTTTCCATTTAGATTAATTGGCTGCAGAAAGCACATATTTGTGAGTGGCCTAGGAATGTGAAGAGTGGTGTCTGTATCACTTTTAAATGGAATAAAAACGGCCTCCATCCTCCTTGTTGCCAGGCATCATGTGGTCTTAGGACACTTCTGACACCTCTTCTACAGGATGCTCTCCTCTCTCCTCTTCCTCCTTCCCCTCCATTCCTCTGTCCTTTCCATTTTCTAATCCCTTCTTTTCTTTCTCCCTTCGCCACCATCTCTTACTCTTACTACTTTTTTTCTAGAAGTGACTTGCTATCTACCCACTTACCTACAAGACCCAGAGAACTTTATTTCTCTCTCCTCTCCTGTCATATCTTTTAAGTCTCCTTTTCCCCTAAGGTATGTGGACACCTTGTGTCCACATACCTTCTTGCCACTCTCTTAGTTCAACTATTCATCATTCTTTTCTGAACCAAACCATGTTCTCTTAATTTGTGTTCCAGCTCTTCCCTTTCACTCACTCCAATGAGTCCTATTCCTTTCCTCTCCTATTCCTTCCCTTCTCCCAGGCTAGCCAGTCTGCCTGTGAGCATTACTCATCACAACCACATGTACAGTAGTGCGCATGATATATTGAAGAACAGAGACCCTGAAGTTCAACTTAGGAAATAGTTTGGAAGTGGTACTTTACTAATCAGTGTGAGACTTGATCTAGACTCCTATTCTCTTGGGTTGAGTTGACTATTTCTATATCCAGAAATGTCTATATCCTATATATTGTTTTTATCTCTAGCACCGCTGTCCAAATGTGCTTACCTGTGTAATATCTTCACTACAATGTAAACCAGGGAGCATTTTGTAATTACAGAGCGTAGTATTTAGTAAGCTTTCCACTGCTATGAACTTGGTGAACAAATACAATGCAGGTAGAAATAAATGTGTCAGCAGGAAGAGAATACAAAAAAATGAATGAGAAAGATGTTGGGTGTGGAATCAAATGGACGTGGCAACAAGAGATTGAATTTGGAGGAAACAGTGGGGGATATGTGCACACAAATATAGCTTCAAATATTTGAACTTGAGTGACCATGACAAAACATAATGAAGTCAGGAGGAGGATTGGATGGTTGTACTTCTAGACAGGTTGGTTTTGAGGTTCTTCAGATTGATTTTAATTGTAGGTTGATGAGGTGTGTGTACATCTGAAGTGTTGTGAAGCATGGGAAGAAAAGTTGTGAAGTGTCTGAAAGGAGGTGTGTACACATAAAGGTGATAGGGCATGTTTCTTCCCATGATTAAAATCAAGTAACACCTAATGAAGTTTGAAGTCTCAAGTTTCTCCAAGGACCTTCCCTGGAACTTCCACAGGGCTAAACCTAAAAGGTCACTGTGTTTACTTTGGGGATGACACTTCACATTTAGGACCTAAGGGTTTGGTTTCCAGGTAAAGATGTATGAATGGATGGAATTGGCAGTGGAAGATAGTAGTAAGGTGGAAGGATGGCCTTCATCAGAGGCTTGGGGAAAGCCCAATTTGAAGGAATCGGGGAAAGGAAGAGGATGATTGAAGCAGAAAATTAGTCATCAAGAGTTTCTTGGAAAGTGTTCAGTGATTAAACCCAAGCGTGGAGGGTTTAGAGGATGGCGCGCTATGGGAAAAATGACAGTTATTGCCTATTTTGAGAACTCTAAAGGCTACTGCTTTTTAAAATGACAGGACACTAGTAATGTTGTTTCAGAACTTTTTCAACATGAGTTAAACGTTATTCTTTTCTTGGGGAGCAACTAAGTTAAAGCTTTTGAATATTGCAGAGACAATGTAGGAAGAATTCTTTCCTTTGTTGTCTGTAAAATGAAAGTCTTTTATTTGGTTCTCGTGGAACTTTAGCTACATACTCAAGTTGAAGCCAGTGATAGAAAGCAGAGAGATACAAGCAATGTTTGATTTGCCCACTGTCACATTCGGTTCTTACTTTTCATTATTTGGAATCGATAGATTTTTGGTTTTATAGAGTACAAGTTGATGCCTTTTACTTGAATTCCAAAAATACTCTTGTTGAATTTTATCTTCATTTTTTTTTTCATTTTTCTACTCACAAGTTGAATAATAGTGACGAGAGCTTTATAAGGATCTAAGAATCTTTCAGGTGCAAAGGGCCATGCTGATACATGCTGTTAGTATTTTTCTTCCAGGAAGCCCATCAAAAGGTAAGGATGGAGGATAGCATTTCTCTTCACTCTCCTCGATTCTAGAATTGTAGACTCTCCTCGATTCTAGAATTGTAGCACATACAAGTGATACCTAATGGTCAGGAGAGCTGCATCATTATGTCAAGCAGCAACTTGAAGATTCTTTTTCCTCTTGGATAAAAGAAAATTTAGACAATAGCCTCAATAAATGGCCCAGTAGAAGAGAGGGACACAGTGACCCTTTAGGTTTAGTCCTGTGAAAGTCCCAGGGAACATTGTGAGGAGAAACTTGGTACTTTGAACTTCTTTAGGTGTTACTCAACTTTATTCACAGGTAAAAAACTTGCTCTATTCCTTTAAGGTGTACACACCTCCTTAGAAACCATTAACGACATTTTCAGTAGTATCTATTTCTATGTCTGTCTACAATAAACTCAAAATTCAAAAGCCAAGGCAAGACTATGTTTTAAGAGTTATGGGCTCTTTTTAGCCCCAATTATATAGTACCACTATTTCTAGCTATTGAGTAGGATTCCAAGGTTATGTGTTAAATGGAGTGATACCAAGTCAAGTTTGTAACAACCTAGGTATTATGGTAAGGTTTTGTTTAAGGTCATAGAAACCCCAGGTTGGGGACTTTCCTTTAGGAACCATGAAGGCAAGAGGTTGAAGAAAGCATGTTCTCAGACTTCTATCTAGAGTAACTGGAATGCAAAGGCAGTCACAGAGCCCAAGGCCCATCACAGTGCATTGTACCAAGGTTTTTCTTTTGGGTCACCAACCAGCTCTCAAATCATGACAGGGAGACTTATTGTTAGCTATAAATGCTCAGCCTAGCTTTGGCTCATTTCTGGCTAGCTCTTTTAACTTAAATTAACTTGTTTCTCTTTATCTACCTTTTTGCCTCAGGTCTTTTTACTTTTATTTCTTTCTGTGTATCTTCCATTCACTGCTTCTTGTGTCTGTCTGGCTGGCAGTTGCCCAGCTTCTTGCTTCAGGAGTGCCCCCTCTTTCTTTTTGTTCTCTCTTGTTCCAGAGGTCTCCTCCTATTTATTCTCTCTGTTCATCAGACTTGCCTATCCCTCTTCTGCCTAGCTATTGGCTGTTCAGCTCTTTATTAGACTAATCAGGTACCTTAGACAGGCAAGGTGAAACAAATGCCACACATCTTTACATAATTAAACACACATCATCACATCACTAAACAAATGTGATATGCCTTTACACAGTTAAAGTAATAGTCTGTAGCATAAACACATATAACATGCCTTTGCCCAGTTAAAATAATATTCCACTGCCAGGAACCCCTCAAACAGACCAAGCTACACAACTGTCTCCCGTATGCAGAATTGCCACAGCCTCTTGATTCCATACTTTGGAAAGTACTCTGTGACTGCTCCCTGTCCCTATTCACAACTTGAATTAGGAGCCTTATCCTTGCTTTGAGGGTGGAAATATCCTTAAAAACATTTTAATGTAAAAAGCTAATTTTCAAGTTTTCTGGCACGGTCACTTGTGGCTGAAGCTTTCTTGCTATATGCTTTTTAAAATTTTATTTCTAAGACTATGACACCGAAGAGGTGATGATTGGATTAATAACTGAATAAATGCATCTATCTATCTGTCTCTTAGACTTCTCTCTGAAGGAAAAGCCAATTACCGCTCTTTCCATGCTCCAAAGTTCCTAGCATGGTGCTTTATGTGTACTAATTGCTCAATAAGTGGCTAGTGAGCAAATAATGATACATATCTGTCTACTACACAATATCCTAAGTTCTTATGGAAAAAGGTTATGTCAAACCTATTAGACAATCTCCAGTATGATGAAATTTACATAATTCATGCATTTTAAAAAAATTTTGTGCAGTCCTTGTGATTAATTATTGCTTTGGCGTGAACCTCACTTATGGCATGTTATGAAGCTTGGGCAGCTTCTATGTACCCCAAGAGGTTATACTTCATAATGTTGAGGCGCCAAAGCCTGCCAGCTACATTTTCATGGTGGTTTACATTTCAAGGACTAGTCACAACCAAAGAGGGAATTTCTGCTATTAATAGTGCTAGAAAGAATTTTCAACTCTAACTTAGTTCTTTCTCTACCAACCTGAGCAGTTCATGGATAGCAAATACCAAAGGAAACAGGCCATGCTCTGGGGATTTATTCCAAGTCCAATCCTAGCAGGGTTTAGGGAAAGAACAGACAGTAAGTGCATTAATCTCGTATGGTTTCTATACGACTACAGTCGCGAGGGCTTAAAAACCAAAAATGTATTCATTCTATCACAGTTCTGGAGTCCAAAGTCAGTTTCACTGTGCTGAAATCAAAGGTGCCAGCAGAACTGTGCTCCCCTAGAGTCTAAATCAGTTCTTTGCATCATCCAGGTGCTGGCACCTGCTAACATTCCTTGTCTCAGGACTGCATTCCTTCAGTCTGTACCACGATCTTTAGATTGTCTTCGCTCAGTATGTGCAATCTACCTTTGCCTCCCGCCTAAAAGGATACAGGTGATGCTGTTAGGGTCCATCTGGAGAATACAGGATCACATCTACAAAGACTTTTTTTTTCCAAACAAGAGAACATTTACAGGTTTCAGTGCTTAGAGTCTGACATCTTTAAGGACCATTTTCAGACTCCTTCAAAGGCAGATGCCATTCCCCTTTACAGACTTCAAGTATTTGATCTTCCAGGGATATTTTTTTACAACCATACCCCATAAGTAAACAAAGTGATGGCCCATTTGAACGAAGCCAGCGGCTGCTGTCAGGAAAGGTCTGATTTAGGTCACCCAAATGCCCCTGAACAGATGTGTATGGCAACATTCCCAGCTCTCATTATGAAAATAAACCATTAATTATACTGACTGAGGAGCTGATGAGTAAGAGGAAGAGCCAGTCTGAGTTCTGGACAAGGGATCAGTGGCAGCCAGTTCCTACCAGCTGGCTGTTATAAGTGGACAGTGGTCCAGGTCTGTGGGAACAGGTGTGCTCAGCTGGCCTGGCACTCACTCTTCTGTGTCCAACAGTAGCTCTGGCCATCTGTTCCATGAGAAAAGTCACAAAGGGTCTAGGTGGTCTTTGACAGGGGAGTTGAGATGACATCAGGAGAGTCTTGTGGGCTTGAGTAGGCCACCATGCAAGGTCAGAGTAGGGATTTCATTTTTTTTCAAAAAAATTGCATTTGTATTTGAAATTGAGATGCAGGTACTTGACTTCTTCATCACCTCTCCAACTCTCTTATAGCCCATGAAGGAGATGGGTCCAGTGGAGACCCTTCTCAGTGCCTGTATGTGCTTAATTCATAACAGCTTGATGGTAATGTGTCAGCTTTGGCATAGCAAGGAAAGATTAATTTTTCTAGTGATTCTTTGTTCTAATTCCACTCTCTGAGGGAATATGTTAAAGATACCTCAACTTACCTAATGTCAAAGAATGCTAGTAATTGTCCAGTAACATACTGTGAAGCCAGACTCACATTCATTTCTATTCTGTTTCCATGACCTAATCCTGCCATAATCCTAGGTATATATGCAGCATTTGTAATTCCTATGTTCTATCTCTCTGTAAAATGAAGGTAGTAGTCATAGACTTTTGCTGTGCACATGAGCTAGTCTATAGATATTGGCTAAAGAATTGTAATAATTATGTAAAACTTTCAGGTAAGTATACAATGTCGCACTTCAAAGTTGAAGAAATTTGTTACATGGTAACAAAGTAAACCTACATGCCTTTAAATAGTAATGATCAAATATTGTGGCCCTGTATCCCAGATAATTTTGAAAAGTTTCAAGTTAAATTTACATTCCAGTGAGTTTTAATAGTGCCCCCCATTTGCTGTCAACACTATTGTGGTGTCTTGGCTTAATTATGTTTCTCAATCAGGATTAAATAATTTATTTTATGTAAAACACTAACAAGTGATCAACTCGGAAGCCCTCTGTTCAGGTTAGCTACTAACCACTCTGCTCCACCAAGAACCATCATCGCACACCCAGGACCCTGGATAGAGCTAATACATTAATTCAGGTTCTGCAAGTATACCTTCTTACTCTTGTAACAGACATTGTCTATTGATTTCAGCATAAGTCCTTCCTTCTTCATTTCCTAGGCAGCCACTCTTAATTACTCAAATTTGACATGTGAAATTAATTACTTGCTGTTCCTAGTTGCATTGACTCTGAGAGTCCAATCTCCCAGGATATGCAAAAATCTGAATTTAAACTGAGCTATGTCTTCTCTGTCTGTATTAAAACTAATACTGGATTTTGAAAATGATAATAAATTTTGAACCTCTTTAGGTATTCTAGCTTTTTGAGAAATATTTCCTCAAATATTCCTATTCAACTGTTTGTCCACTATCTCTACTTGTTTTATATAACGATAAAGCTTTTTAATTGAACCAGTGATACCCTGCCTTAAATTGCGCTTGAAATGCTATAGAGGTGGTTTAGTAAATAAAGCAGAGGAGGGAGGCACTGCAGGAATTATGGTAGGCACCTGAGAGTCAAGGCTCGGAAACATGTCTTTGAATGTAATTTGTGTAACTGGTAGTGCAATTCGTTTTAGGTAGGCTGTGCATAGCATAAGGGACATCTAGTGGTTATCAAGTTCTCTGCAGATTTAGAAAAAAGAATAGAAAGTCACAGGTGAGCTCAGGCTAAGATTATCATCATGATTTTTTTCCCTTTCTTTCTAAGAGAACATGAAATTGTGTTTGTGACAGGGGATGTGGGACGTATCTAGGAGGAGTTGGGGGGAGGGAAAATACGATCAAAATATATTGAATGAAAAAATTAAATTAAAAAATTAAAACTGGTTGCCACCTTGAGAAGAAACTCATAAAGAAGGTGGGGAGTGTTGTCAAATGACTCTTTAGTGTAAAGTTAATGAAGAGTAAAGAACTGTTCTCAGAAAAACAAACAAACAAACAAACAACATCCTTAGTATTTCTCTCTATCTTGTCAACGGGACCCAATTCTTATTTGCTGTCTTCTGTACCGCAATGGAGACAATTCTGTTATCAGCTACCTACCAGCATGTCTTATTTTTCTACCACCTTCCCCTTGTCTCCTACTGATTATAGAGGCGCCTCTTTGGACCTCTTGGAAAAGCCATCTGATTAGGATGTTCATTAGGCTAGAGCCAGAACTGTTTAGCCGGCCAGATAAGAAATAGTTTGTAATTGCTTTTGACAGGCAGACCCGCTTTGGATGTTGCTCAGCTACAAAGAAGCCCATAGGTCTCATACAATAAAGCAATGTGTTGTATGAACGTGTCTTCTTAGCTCCTAAGAGTACTACTGGAATTCCCTCCATAAGCAGCCTCCTCTTTGCAAAACCTGTCACTATCCATGGTGCTGAACAGCTACTTGGTCTTCGGCACTACTCACAATACTTGCCTGTCTGGTATGCTGCTGTTGTTTCTGCTAAACTCCATGCAGATTCTGTTTCGTGCCATCTTTTAATAGAATTTTATACTCTTCTGCATTTCGACCTTCCATAAAATCTCTGTCTCCAAATTCTGGCCGCCATGTCCATTGTCATCCACCTCTTTTCACTTTAGCTGCTGACAGTCAGCATTTATGGCCAAAAGCGTCATTTCTGGAATTAATTTCTTCTCTTTGGCTTTGGATACAGAAGGCAATAGCTCTGAGGCAAGACATGCATGTGCGGATGACAAGTCCAAGGTTTATTGTCATAGAAGAAGTTTATAGTGACCCTTTAGCATACTCGAGAGAAGAAGGCAGAGTTGGTGCTAAGCTTTGGCAGCTAATCTCTTAGAAGATCTTGATGGACTCTATGATTGAGTTCTGTACTTTTGCCATCAGTGTTCCACCAAGGCACATAAAACAATAACAACTGCCACTCTAGAGTACAGAGACTTCCATATAGGCAGCCTTATAGCACATTTCCTCAGCATGCACACATTTAGTGGTCCCATCAAATGCCTTTTACCTGCCTGCCTCCACCATGTTGTCACTTATTGTCAGGCAGAATGAACCTAGAGGTTTCTTTCCTGACTATGATGAGCACTGTCTTAGAGGGGTTAGCAAGCAGTCCTGTGATCTTACTTGTTTCTTTTTCCTCTCCACATACCTCTCTACTTGATCATTCATACATGCATTTTATGACAAATACTTGGAGACATAGAAAGGAAAGGTGTGGCTTACTCTGCGTGAGAATATGTCAACTTACCAGGAGAGACAGACATTAGTAGTTATAACATGGAGCCATGCTGGTGCTGAGAAGGGAGCTGGACTGCCAGGGGCCATGTAAGGAATAGGAACCCTGGAAAGTTTCCAAGACGGGGGGGGGGGGTTACTTAAGCCATGACTCATATGGTCAATAGCAATTATCCAGCAAAACCAGTGAGACCCATGCCTGGGATAATGAGTTGGAGGAAATGCATAATTCAGTGAGATGACAACAAAGTGGGAACTAGAGAGGCAGGGTCTTCTATATAGGGCTAAAAAAAACAATCTTCATTTAATTCTGAAATTGGTGAAGAGCCATTGGAAAGATTTTTTTTTTAAAGAAAACTATGCAGTGATTAGAGCCATTTCTAGACTTTGGAATAAAAATAATATAGTATCTCCCTTGTAATTTCAGAAGCCACCACTTCAATTTTGTCACCTTTCTAGTCAAACTGCTAAAGACTTCCTTTATGCGCTAATAGGTTCCTCTTTTATCATCGGTTGCATAATGTAAGTATTTTTAGAGCCTCTGAACATCAGGTACCACATACTTACCTGATTTTAGCTCCTCTGCTCTGTGACATGAAACTTATACTCCAGTCAGGCCTGTGCCCTTATCAAATATTCTAAGGTAGAAGGGAATGTAGGTGTTCACTGGGTATGTCTGCTTAGTGCATAGGAAAGGGAAAGACGTGAGAATGGATGTTTACCTACTCTCTACTAGGTACCAGGGATTTTGCTAATTCTTGGGGATGCATTTATGGTCACATCAGGAATGCACCATTTCTGTTTATAAATCTCACGCTATGAGGATCTTAAGAGTGTCATTCCTGGAAAGCACAGGGAAGATCCAATTTGCATCAAGTTTCTAATCATATGCCCTTGAGCATCAATCAGAGAGACAAATATATCTCACTGTAATTCTGCTTCTGAAAATATCTCTCTGTCAAGCATCCCCCAGCTGGTTGGTGATGGTTATTCTTGTGCTCCCCTGCATCCTCCATGGTCAAGAGCTAAAGGTCTAATGGTTATTTAAAACCTTTAAATTGATTGTTTTCTTTGTAGTAGTTTAATATAGGAAGATAATTTTAAATGGATCATTTTATTTGTAGTAGTTTAATATAGGAAAATAATTTTATTAATTTGGATTTTGTGTTGGATGATAAAGCTAGAGAAGAGTTCTTAATTTCTTGAGCATTTCATTTGAGGAGAGTTCTGAAGCTTTCTTTGGGTTGAATGGAAAAGATAAAGTAGAATGTAATAACATCCATTACTGAGGAATACCATTCTCCATTATGGAGGGTAGGGGAACACCTTTGCTAATATGGACCAAAGAGATGGGAGGGTTTGCTGTGCCATTGTGACTGTGTCTGGCAAATAAATGTGTAAGCCTAAGTGTAACTGGAATACACATAGTATTGATTTTGCCTAGTGAGGCACTTGAGCTGACATTGTAGTTCCTTGCTTCATAGGAAGCATGGTCCACAGTTATCTCTCCCTACCCATCTCTCTACCCCCTCTATCTTTCCATGCATGCAGGCTCACATGACTGGGTGGCTTTACTCAGAATTACTTAGGTATTAGTACTTCACTATTCAACACCAGCTTGTCTATTACTGCAGTTTTCCCTATGTCCCTTTTTATCTTTTCCTAGCTAAACTCTCACAGATGGTACCATAGATCAGAGGACACAGGCTGGTAGGCCCTACTGGGACTCAGCTTGTAGATGTATTTCATTTGATCTATAGCCTACTAGATCACACAGCATTTAAACGAAATTTAATTACTTGTCAACAGTATTCTTCTGGTTTCAAGTTTAGCTGGAATCCTTTTGACCTTTTATTTTGAGGTCTAGAACTGAGTTTTTTTTTTTTTTCCTGGCTCCTGCCTTGAAAGTCTGAAACTCAGTTTTCAATTCCTGTTTATGGTTTTAGTGTTTGTTTTTACTTATTTATTATTTTAATCTTTGGCAGATACTAACCAGTGGTACCAAACTCTAAAGCGTACAAATAGCAGGCACTATAGTATGTAGCAGTCGGCATTGGGAGCCCCAGGTTGGATGTCAGCTGCTTCTCAGCAGGAAGAGTGAGTTTACTGACCACTGTTAACAAGACCATAACTGCAGATGTGGTCCTGGCCATGCCAGATATTAGGTTCTTCTGACTTTGGAAGCTAAGAGGACCATCTGCTGCCACATTTGTGCTTGGACTTCACTGGTAGAGTTTGGTAATTGGTGATAGGAAATATGATAGAAAATGATATTAATGATAATCAGTCTTAAATCTGTGTATGAGAGAGAAAGAGTAGTCACCATTTATGCATCCTATGATATATAATAAATATCACATTAATGATTAATATAAATTTATTTCATATATAAATATTGAATTTGGGAGCTTGTTAAATCAAGTGTATCATTAGCTGTAACCCTACGTTTGGGGCTGACAATACATTTAAGACTTACCCTGTGACAAAAATGCCATGCCAAGATAGACTGTTTGTTGATTTAATTTATAACTTTTCACAGAAAGTAACATTTACTGAATACTCACTAAGGAGCAGGAACTATGTCAAGTCATTTCATTCAGAGTAATATTATCTCAAGTATTTCTTACAGTCCTGTAAGGGGGACTTGCCATCTTCATTATCCATTGTCTCTAGTCTGAATCAAGTTAAATACTTTACATAATGCCAAGTAGCTGGTGTGGGTAGATGAGGCTTAAACACTACAAAGGAGTATTGGTGAAATTATTAAGGCCACTCCACGTAGTTAAAAGGAAAGCTTATTAGTGGTGCAACTTACAAATGAAGGGATAGGTAGGTTGCAGGGTCTGGGGAAGGTGTATTGCAGTCCAGCAGTGTTTTCTGGAGCTCTGCTCAGTCAGCCTCCACCATCCAGGGTCCAGGAACAGAGAGAGAGCTGGCCCATTTGGATCTCTGGTCTCCAGGCTCCTCCCTTGGCCCTGCCTTGTAGGCGTGACAGTTGCTGAAGCCTCAAAGGGGGTTGGAACTTCCGGATCAAAGCTGGAATGGCTACCCACTACAAAGGAGGACTTCTTAGTCCATGATCTTAACAATGGCCTCATACTGCCACTTGAGTCTAGTATCTAATTTAATAAAGGTATGGGGATTTGTTGAGCATCTATACAGTTAAGAACTAGTTCAGACTCTAAAAGGTATAATGTATAATTTTGTATATTTACATTTTGCTAATAGGGTATTTGAGATCTTTTGAGAAGATCAGACTGCACTTATTTCAAAGTAACAAAGTTAACTGTTGTAAGTGACAGATAAAGAGAAGGTTATTCAGTGGAAGGAGAAATCACAGCTGACCAGAATCACCAATTATCTGGGGCTCAGAAGAGAAAGGGGCAGAAATAGTAGGCTGTGAGATTCTGTGGAGATCCCAGAACCTGGATTCTTTTGCAGTTCTTCTTAGTCATTTATTTGTTTCTTTACTCCAAGGAGTGTCACATAATAATGAGATTAGCCCAAAAGTGTTCTTTAAAAGCTGTGGCATTCTGGAAGCTAGAAACCAAAAACTCATTTCATTATGATCTATTCTCAAAACACTAAATTGGGGTGGGGGATAAACTATCTTTGTTTTAGTTTCTTGGAGGCTCCACATGTGGGTATAAAGCAGAAATACTATATTGAGATTTGTAGTTAACATTGCTCTGCATAAGGTACCCTGATGGCTGGCTTCTCCAGCACCGTATTTTGTACATCTTAATGTCTCAGAGAGTGTCTCCAATGGCCTCACTTTCAAATACCCTCCAATGATCTGGATCATCACAGTGGTGCTCAGTGGCCAAGTCACATACATACTTGTCAATGATTAGATCTTAAAGCTGGCTAGGTGAGTTGACTGAAATTGTCCTATATGTGAACCCCACAAATGATTAAAGATGCTTGACAATGAAGATAAAAGAAAGGCCAAGTGTTTGAACCTCCTAGTACTTGACAGTATAAATTGTTCCATGTGCCATCTGGGCATGCATTACTTCATTCCTTCCAGTTTTCTTGGTGGAGGATTGGGGGTGGGGCATAGAATTTACAACAGATCTCATGCAAATCTGTTCACAAGAAGTTAAGTATGGTCAAAGATGAGGTGGAAGGGGGAGTGGAAAATACTTCTGTGAGGGGGAAACCTTTGGTCAGTTCTTCCGGATCTGCCTTACAACTACAACTCAGTAATCAGGGAAGAGTTTAATGTTAAAATTCAGCATGTACAGGCAGACTCCCAACCAAGGTAAAGGTATGAGGCAGTGGGGCAAAACCCTTCATCACTTACTGGCAACATAGGGTTCTGATTTGTCAAATGGTGGGATCAGCATAGGTAGAAAGGTGTGGGGATGACTTGGATGGAGGTCCCGAGGAAGGGGTGCTATTATTTATACACCTTGGAGAAGAGAGAGAAAACTATAGTCCAAGGGACTGGATGAGCAAAGATAGAGTCTCGTGAATACAGATCCATATATAAGTTTTCAAGGTGACTCTGACAGGCAGGTATAAGAGGCTGCTTGAAAGGGATCCTGGTAGGTACAAAGAGCTTTGTGTGTCAAGATAACTTTTATATACTATTGAGGGATTTCTGCTTTATGTGTAGATATGGCCTAATAAATAGTCTAAAAATAACCATTTCTGGGGCATACCTTTGCCCTGGTGCAACAAGAGAGTTAGAGGGTCAAGTCCTGGCTATGCCCCTCCTTGGCTATGTGACTTTGGTCTAGTATCTATCTTCCGCAGCACCTGTCAATGATATAAGGCTAGTATCAGTGTTTCCAGCTGTTTATTGTAGATGATATATAACAGTGTTTTTCAAAGAGCCTGGCACATTGTAGGCTCTCCATTGGTGGTAACTACTATTATTATATTGCTCTCACACTCATAGTTTATCTATATGCCTCTGTATCATGATCATAGATGAAAACAAATATATTTGTTCAAAGAGACTTTGTCTTAACTCAGAGCCTCTGTTCTTAGCTCTTCTCCTAGCTGGTCTCCTAAATACCAGTTATAAGTCCAAACAATAGTCTTTACAAATCCATAGGTCGGACAGTTAAGACCAACTTGTCATTCTTATACTCTACCTCTCAGGCTACGTGACATCTTCCCCCACGGGGCACTGTTTCTACTTTGTCTTTAATTGCTTCTTGCCAGGACTGCTTGTCAACAAAGGCTGCTTTCTGTCACTTGATGCCCCTTGTTTTGTCTGGTTCAGTCCATCAGTTGGGGACACTTGCTTAAATGAGAGCCAGATTTTCCAGAGGACACGGTACCAGTGTTCATTCACCTTGGGCAAAGGTCTGGCTGGCCTTCCTGTTTCACGCCCTAGCGCACACACCCAAGGCATCCGCATTTTTCTGCCAGCCTGTGGCAAGGTTCTGCTTAGGGTATGTGTAGGAGGGGCAGGGACAGTAGCAGCAGCAGAGCTGGACAGTTGTGTGTCTCAGGGCTGCGAGGCAACTGTTCTCCTGTCCCTTTCTTCTTGGTAGTAGCCAGTTTACAGAATTTCACTTTAGGCTACTTGTTTCCAGTAGAGTTCCGACCCTGCAGCACATCAAGACGTCACGTTGCTTTCCCCTAGATTTTTGTGCCAGTTGAGAAGTCACTGTGTCCTACTGTGTATGGCATTTAATTTCTTCTTGACGTTCACCTAGAATAACAAGGTGATCATTGTGAAGGTGTAGATTGAGGAGACTAATAAAATTGAGATTAGAAAGAGTACTTAATTGTCAGCAAAGGAAGATGTTGGGTGTATTTTTTTTTCACTGTAGCCGGAGTTTTTCTCTCCAGCTCCTGCCAAGCCCCCACAGTCCCACAGCCCACTTATAAACTCAGATGCTTATATTACTTATAAACTGTATGGCCGTGGCAGGCTCCTTGTTATCTAGTTCTTCTATCTTAAATTAACCCATTTCTATTAATCTATACTTTGCCACATAGCTCGTGGCTTACCAGTACCTTACATTTCACTTGTCATGGCTGCGGCTGGCAGCATCTCTCCTGACTCAGCCTTCCTCTTCCCAGAATTCTCTGCTTGTCCCACCTATACTTCCTGCCTGGCTACTGGCCAATCAGCATTTTATTTATACAGAACGATATCCACAGCATTTCACCATTGAAGAAATTCCACATACACAGACAAGCAATTTTGGGGTTATGATGGAGAGCTTGCCTACCAAGCGGATTTGACAGAAGTCTAGTTATCATCAACCACTTTCTGCCTCTGATTTTCCTGATCATTTCTTCAGAAATCTTCATTCTGCTTATCATTGTCAGTCCTAGGCTCAGAAATGCACCCTTCTCCTCATATTCATTTAAAAGACCTTTGTCTTTTCACTTTCTGTTTTGGGTCCCTGTGAGGACAGCTGCTTGAGCTTTTTCTCTCTATTTATTGTTCAGGGTACCAAGCCTCCTCTTTCTCTTTTGGATGAGTTATTGCTGCCCATTAATAGCTTTTACAAGGAGAAAAGTCAAAAGCATTTCATCCAGATACTGAGCAAGGTAGAGGTTGGTTCCCATACAGAGATTACACATGCTAGGGCACCATACTGGGGATAAGGAAAGAGACACTGCCATTCAAACTCTGATTGTTTTTTTTTTTTATGATTTGTTTGTTTGAGTGGTTGCCCGAGGATCCTGTTCTTCTTTGTTCATGGTTAGTCTGGTGAAAATAAAATAAGAAATTCAGCTTTTGAACTGGAAAGCTGATCACATATGACTTTCTACATCATTAATAAGGAGCATCCTGGGTATGGATGGCAGTACTAATAAATATGTGGGCAGTGCTGCCAATGGACTCTCGAACTGATGCTTGGATTTGAGTCTTGTTCTACATGTAGCAGCCTTTGAGTGGTTTCCTTAATTACTTTCTGTGTCTATAAAATGAAGGAATAACTCCAGGCTTGCCAAATGGGTGGTGTCTAGGTGAGGTGGTAGATGATAACCCTTTACTATAGAGCTTGATATTAGGTGTCTGGTAAGTGTTAAAAATCATTACTATTCTCAATGGTACTGACTGTAGTTAGATCCACAGCAAGGTTACATAATAGGTGAAGAATTTTCAGTGCTTTGTCATAGTTGTGGATCACACTGGCTGTACTTGTTCACAGTCAACAGCTCTGCTTGATTATTGCCTGGTGACAGGTTAGAGGAGGGAAACAGTCGGTAGTTGGATGTTGCAGAACAAATTATACGCATAAAAGCGACCCATTCCATTAATGTTTTCTCACTGAAATAGGATAGATGGTGAGATTGATTTTGGCCCCAAAGCCTTTTTGCTTTACCAAAAGTGTAAATTAGACAAGAGTGTGCAAAGGATTTTATAAGATTAACAGTAAGTGTCACAAACACCCCAAAATAGCTTAGATTTTTTTTTTACACTTCCTGCATCTCTTAAGTCTTTTTTCCTCACAAATCAGTTCTCTCTTACTCGCTCTCATTGATAGACAGGAAATAAAGAGGCTTTGCCAAAGTTGCATATCTTCTCCATCCTTTCCCTTCCATCTGCCATGGTTAGTATTATTGTATGGATGTGATGTTACTCAAAAATTGGACCACTGAAGTTCATGTAGAAATACTGCATAAAAATTTCAGGTCTGGGGCTAGAAAGCCGACTCAGCAGATAAAAGTCTTGCTATACAAGTATGAGGACCTGAGTTCAGAACCCCTAGAACCCACATAAAGCTGGAAGCAATGGTGTGCATATATATTCTCCATGCACCTGTGGTGAGATAGAGACAGAGACAGGATAATCTCTAGAAACTCACAGACAGATAAACAGTAGCAAAGAGGAGGCCTTATTTCAAATAAGGTGGGAAATGAGGACTGATGCCTGTGGTTGTCTTCTGATCCCCACGTGCATGCTGTGATACACACACACCTGTATTTATACATAAGAACACACACACACACACACACACACACACACATACACACACACACACACACACACACATACACACACACACACAGGCAGGGGGAGATCATACAGAGTACTAATAAAGGTAAAATATTTTAAATATTTTAGGGAAATCTATATTAATCCCTATGTTATTGTGGATTACTCCAGGTGTGGAAACTCATAATAGGCTTTTTCATTTTTAGTTGATATTCTCACTTTTCTCTCCCACTCACCCTCTCTGAGACTACGGCCATGGCCATTTGGAAGTGGACTTTGCCTTGGGGAGAACAAGGAGACAGAAATCCCTGATGTATCTCTTATAGGACAAATTAATTTCTGGTATAAACTAATTTTTGTAAATTTCAATTCTCATATAATTAAATGTCCCCAACTGACTAAATTAGGGTATTATGCTTTGCCTCTACATCGAAGGCATATTCAATGTGATTATAAAATAAAACCCTTCATATACCTTCCTGTGGTTGTTTTTTTCCCCCTCTTTGGGAACCATCACCGAGCTTCCAAATAAACACACAGGGTCTTATTTTTACTTATGAATGTCCAGCCTTAGCTTGGCTTATTTCTAGCCAGCTTTTCTTAAATTATCCCATCTTCCTTTTTCCTCTGAGCTTTTACCTTTCTCTATTCTATATTCCTTTCTTTCCTTCTTATTCCGTGGCTAGTTGTGAAACTAGGTGGCTGGTCCCTGGAGTCTTCCTCTCCTCATTTTTTCGCTCCTCCCCATTCGTTCTCTTCTCCAATTCTATTTATTCTCTCTGCCTGGCAGCCCCACCTATTTCTCTCTCCTCTAGCTGTTGGACATTCAGCTCTTTATTAGACCAATCAGGTGTTTTAGACAGGCAAAGGAATACAGCTTCACAGAGTTAAACAAATGCAACATAAAAGAATGCAACACATCTTCGCATCATTAAACAAATGTTCCACAGAATGTAACACGTCTTAAAATAATATTTCACAGTACCCTCCTCCTTAACAAATACTCATAGCTCTCAATCATTTAAAGAGATCTTTTATGTATGTTTAGGATGAGTATATGTGTATGTATAAGACATGCTTATGCCATGACATGTGTGGAGGTGAGAGAACAACCTTAGGTGTTGGTCTTCAACTTCCACCTAGGTTGAGACTCAGTCTGTTGTTTGCAGATGCGTATGCCAGGTTACCCAGTTCATGGAATTCAGGGAGGGTCTCCTGTCTCTGCTTTCCATCCTGCCATAGGAACACTGGGATTATAGACACACTATCACACCCAGCTTTAAATGGGTTCTAGGAATCCAAACTTGGGTCCTAACATTTGTATGGCAAGCACTTTGCCCAGTGAGCCATCTCTTCAGGCCCAGTCAGTCATCCTTAAAGGCAATACATCCACATAGTTTTGAATAATCAGACAAAACATGAGAATATTGTGAAAATGGAAGTCTCCCAGTCTTGAATATGAATTCCACAAAGCCACTGTCCTAAGAATTTCTTAGTTAATAATTATTTCCAAAGATACTTTATACTTTTATAAACCTATGTATTTATGACTCTCCATTTTCATACAACAGTAAGGTAATTATCAGTTTGTCCTGCTTCTAACTCCATTTAAAAAATGAGTTGGAAGGACTCATATAAAAACCAGAGGCAATACCTAATTTTAAAGGGCAGCATTGTATTCCATTATAGAGGTATGCCATCTATTATTGATGATCATTAAGGTTGTGACCTTTTACCAAGGATGCTTTAGTAAATATGTGTGTATTTTGTACCTGTACAACTCAGTGTCTCTTGAATTTGGCTCATAAACTCATACTGATAACTTTATGACATCCAGAAACTGGCTACAAAGAGAAAGATAAAAGGTACAGAGTGGCAATGTAGAGGTTCATTCTGAGCTTGTATATGCCCCAGACATCTATCTCTTGGGGTGCTTTTTTATATGAGTCTTTTGTTTCCCATGTTGTTTCAGACCATTATGTCCTGAAGATGCTTCAGACCCTTTTCCTGGATGCCCAGTGAGTGATGGATTGATACTATTTGCAAGATTGATTCATATGGCACTTTTGTTTGGCTTCTGACAGGTTGTTTATAAGAATAATGACATCCGTCTGGAGCTGTCTCGCTTGGCCCGGATTGGGGACACCAAGATGAAAATCTACGGTGAAGTTGTGTTCAAATGTGAGAATGTGGCCACACTGGACCCCATCAACTTTGAGACCCCAGAGGCTTACATCAGCTTGCCCAAGTGGAACACCAAACGCATGGGCTCCATCTCCTTTGACTTCCGTACCACTGAGCCCAATGGCCTGATCCTCTTCACTCATGGGAAGCCCCAAGAAAGAAAAGATGTCCGGAGCCAAAAGAACACAAAAGTTGACTTCTTTGCTGTAGAACTTCTTGATGGCAACCTGTATTTGCTGCTTGATATGGGCTCAGGCACCATCAAAGTGAAGGCCACTCAGAAGAAAGCCAATGATGGGGAATGGTACCATGTGGACATTCAGCGTGATGGCAGATCAGGTAAAAATGGCTTAGGACTAAGACTAGATAAAAGCAACAGCTTTCTCCCCAGGCTCTATGTATTTATTATAGTCATCACTTGCATGCTCAGCTGTCCCCCACAATTCTAATAGCTGTTGTAAAATGACATTTATGGACAAGATGACTGTCTTGTGGATGTCTAGCATTCTTAGCTTCTCTATCATTCTTCCCAATAGTTTCAATGATAATTCTAGGACCCTAGCAACATGAGTGACCTTATAAGTAGCATTTCTATTTCTACCACAGGGACTGTCATGGGGTGACATCCCCCACCCTTTTTTCTTTCTCTTATCACCATGGAAACTGACTGTGACATCATCGACGTTACATTATGTGATTACTCTGTGGGATAAACTCCACTGCAAGAGTTTATGTAATGATAGCCCTTCAATAATTGGCAATGGTCATGTTTGTAGGGAGGAATTATGACAAGAAAGGAAACAGCAAATTGATTTTTCCTGAAGTCATGTTCAATTTAAAGCCTTTCCTTGGTGTGAAAACCCACATTTCACTCTTCTGCCCAGACTCCACTAACTCCCCATTCCTCTTCATAACCTTTTACATTTGGTTTAAATGGCTTTGTTTGTTTCTGTAGCTGCAGATCAAACAAACTAGCCCTGGGCAGTACATAGCTACTCTGGAAGAGTAAGAAAAAAGGGGTGGAGGTAGCAGAGACAGAAAATTTGGGCTTTTGAATGCCTAACCAGTCTGCCTGGCTTTCTAAGGACCCTCTGGCAATGATGGTCATGTTCTATGTTATTAGTAAGGGTGTTTCCTCAAGAGGAGGACTAGAATAGCATCTGAATTTCTGGCTCATTTCCTGATTCCTCATCTGGGTAGCACACACACAAGACTCGTTTTAGCTTCATTTGCTGTAGTTGTATAGATTACTTCTGTAAACACACAAAAGTCCTTGTCTGGGAGTTTTTATGTCTAGGTTCCCTTGACCAATATTACAAAACAAGAGGTCCCTGCACCCCCAGAAAGCTGAAACTAGAAATGGGTGAGCTTCTGTGGAATGTCAGCTTTTCTGTGTAATTCCTCAGCTAGAGGGGTGGCAGAGATGAGTGATGCTGCCCTCAGGAAGATCTGGATGGGGTCTATGTAGAATGCAGTCAGTGGCAGATTGTGGCCTTGGATGTTTTACTGCCCAGTAGGATTCTCTTTTGATTGTCTGAAATCTGGTCAGAACCAAGAGGCTTCCAATTAAATGTGTTTGTTGAGCAAGAATGAACAATCTGTGATTTTTTTTTAAAAGAAAAACACACAAAAATATCTCTGGTGGCTAAATTTCTGTCTTTCTTAAGTTTATCAATAAAATGCCACCTGGGGCAGCACTAGAACACTGTCTCAGAATTGTCTATAAAACACTGTTATTGGTTAAGACAACGTGTGGAGGAGGTGTGTTATGGTTGAAGAGTTTTATGGGTGATTAACTATGACCTTGCTGTGACTTAGCAGTGACCCATTGGTGTTCAAAGAAGGTCAGTGTACAGAAAGACACCATATATATTGTTTTTTATTATTCCCAACACTAATTGTCTTTTCTAGCTGTCTTATTTAGATTTGCTATTGCTGTGATGAAACATCATGACAATGGCAACTTGGGGAGGAAAGGGTTTGATTCACTCATAGTCCCGTATCAGTGAGGGCAGAAGCTCAAACAGGACAGGAACCTGGAGGCAGGATCTGTGGCAGAGGTCAGGGAGGAGTGCTGTTTATGGGCATATTCTTTGTGATGTGTTCAGCCTGATTTCTTTTGGAACTCAGGACCACATGCTCAGGGCTGTCACCACCCACAATGTCCTGGACCCTCTCCCATCAATAACTAATTAATAAAATACCCTACAGGCTTGCTTACAGCCTGATCATATGGAGGCATTTTTTTTCAGTTGAAGTTCCCTCCTCTCAGATGTCTCTAACTTGTGCCAAGTTGACATAAAGCTAGCTAGTTCAATAGTATAACTATCTTGGTTTGCATTTTTAGAGCTACCAGGGAACCCATACTCCACAAATAAATCTGGATTTCAGGAGCCTTAAATTTCATAGTTGGAAGCTATGGCATTGGTCAGTGTTTTGAAGTACTGATGATTTTGATCAAAGCTCATACAATTTATTAAGTAAACAATAATGAGTTCAGGAAAGCTGAAGCATAATCTAATTAATCTTTACCAATAAAAGATTGGGAGTCAAATATTGGGGTAAGACCCTGAAAGATCAGAGAACAGGGAACAGCTGCCAGTTGCTTCCTACCTCTTCTGTTCCTCCATCCCAAAAGGCCTGAGATCCCTTTTCAGCCCTGCCTTGCCACTTCCTGTCTCCTCTCTCTACAGTCCTCCAAATCTCTATGGTCAGCTAGTGTCTAGCTCCGCTCTCTGACTCCAAGCAAGCTTTATGTGTCAGAACACCATCAAACATCACATAACAGAAGGCAGTTTAATATTACATGTAGCTGGAACTTCTCCTGTGTCCTGCCCAGTGTACAGCCGCCTAGACCCAAGTAAACACACAGAGGCTTATATTAATTAAAACTGCTTGGCCATTAACTCAGGCTTACTACTGACTAGCTCTTACACTTAAATTCAGCCCATTTCTATTAATCTATATGTTGCCATGTTTTCTGTGGCTTTACCTGTGTGCCATTACATGCTGCTCCCTGAACTGTGGGCTTGCATCTCCTCACTCAACCTTCCTCTTTCCAGAATTTTCCTTGTCTTCTTATTATGCCTATACTTCCTGCCTGGCTACTGGCCAATCAGTGTTTTATTAAACCAGTGTACAAAAGCATTATCCCACAATTACATTTCAATATGGTCTATGAAAGAAACTTCATTTCTTTGTGAGGATATTTTTCTGGTATTTTTTTTCCAGTTAGCTATCCATCTCTTCTAAAATAGATATTTGTAAAATAAGCAGGTCCAAATGTGCCTCCTTCCTCAAGTATTCAGAAGACTAACTGACCTGAAAGATGATCCAGAAAACATTTTATAATTACTCTTCAGTGGAGACATTGAGTCTTAAAACCCAATAGGTGCATTTAAAATGTGTTCAGCCGTATATTCTGAGCATAGGCTTTCCATGATATACAGTCCGGGCTATGAATTTCAAATTGATTCTCATACTGTCTATACTTGGTAGTCTATGTGTCTCTTTTTTTTGGTTACTTTTCTGTTGCTATTATAAAACACCATGACTAAAGCAACTTCGGGAGAAAGGATTTTTTAAATTAATTAATTTATTATTTTTGTTTTACTGTTCCAAAGGGGTACAGTCAATCATGGCAGGGAAGGCATGGCATCAGACAAAATAGACATGGTGGTGGGAACAAGAGGCTGGCCTTTCACATTGTATCCACACTCAGAAAACAGACAGTGAACAGACAGTTGGGCCAGGCTATCAATCTCAAAGTCTGCCTCCAGTTACCACCCACTTCTTCCAGAGAGGATCTGCCTTCTAAACATTCCACAACTTTCCAAATGGAGAATCAGCTGGGGACCAAATGTTCAAACATATGAGCATATACGGGATGTTTCCCACTCAAACCACATTACCCCATTAATTGATGATCACATTAGCCCTGTTAGAAGACCTGAAGAAAGTTGTGTAAGAGAAGATATTAAGAGACACAAATCATCAACTTCCTCCTTGTTTGAAATAGCAATTTTGTTTATTCTTTGGGAATTTCATACATGTATACAGTGCATTTTAATTTTATCCATGCCCCTACTATCTCCCCCTAGTTCCCCTAGGACCCACCAATCTACCTCCCTGATAACTCATTCTTCTTCTTCTTCTTCTTCTTCTTCTTCTTCTTCTTCTTCTTCTTCTTCTTCTTCTTCTTCTTCTTCTTCTTCTTCTTTTCTCCTCCTCCTCCTTATTATTATTATAATTATTATATAGTTCCCTCCAGTCATATTAGTGCTAATCATGTGTGCATGGGTCTGGGGCCATCTACTGGTGCATGGGAAGCCTATCATCAGCCACAACTGTAGCTGAAGTTTTCCTGGTCCCACCCGGCTCCCACAGTCCTACAGTCCCATAGTCCCATAGCTACTCAGACCAAAATGAACGCACAGAGGCTTAATACTAATTAAAACTGCTCGGCCATTAGCTCAGGCCTACCACTGCCTAGCTCTTACATTTAAACTCAGCCCATTTCTGTTAATTTATATGTCACCATGTGTTCCGTGGCTTTACCTGTGTGCCATTACATGCTACTCTCTGGACAGCAGGCTGACATCTTCTGACTCAACCTTCCTCTTCCCAGAATTCTCCTTGTCTGCTTATCCTGCCTATGCTTTCTGCCTGGCTACTGGCCAATCAACATTTTATTAAACCAGTGTACAAAAGCATTATCCCACAGCACACATCCATTAAAAAAAAAAAAGGACTCTCTACTCTTCAGTAGCCATCAACTGAAGTAGCTCCTCAGATAGAGGAGGAGCCTTGAAAGCTCCTCTCCCACCCATGCTGGAATTTTAATGACTCCTACGTCACAAAATTATTTTGAGGGAGGAGTCTAAAAGATGCACATAAATGGTAGTGTAATTTAGTGGCAGAGTAAAATGCTTCACTCGTGAATCTCTAGATCTGAGTGGCAACGCAGAAAACAGTCAATCAATTTTTTTTCTTAAATACATAAAGTGAGGGGGTAAGAAAGATGGCTCATCAGGGTTAACAGCATTTATTGCCTTTGCCAGGGACCCAGGTTTGAGTCCCAGCATCCACAGGGTGGTTCACAACTATCCATCACTCCCAAGGGATCTGATGCCCTCTTCTGACCTCTGGAGGCACTAGGCATGCACGTGCTGTGTATACATAAATAAATTCAAAAACACTTATACATACAAAATAAAATAAATTAAGAATATGTAAAATGCTTAAAATGCTAACCAGGATATTATTTTTTGTTGTGTGGGTTTTTGAAATACAAAGAACTAAATAGGCAAACCAAATTTCTCTAGGAGACGGCTTCTAAAGAGAGTTAAGGGAGGATTGCTGATTCAATGGAATCCAGCTCCACAGCAGGGCACTTTATGTTATTTCCATTCCATTCTCCTGGTGTAATTGGGCACACACGCCATATTTGTGATCTCTTTTGGTCGGCTTCAGCCCTTAGGTTGTATGTGCTGGCTGAGGGAACTGAGGGAACAGAAGAGCCAGAGAAGAGGCCAACGAATGGATGGCAAAGCCCACGTCTCTCAGCACCTACAAAGCATTTCAAGAATAATACTAAAAAACTAATTCTGCAGGATGTTGTGATACCACCTTGCTCATCTTCTAATTTTACAGTTCAGGAAACAGAGTTGTAAGGTGCCGAGGGGCTAGCACAGGGTGGAACAGCCATGGAATACAGAAGTATTTCTTCTGTTTTCCCAGGCCAGGCACTAGGTTGCAGCTTCTAGAATCTCATTTGACAGAACAGGGCTTAACCTATGCCTCTGGTCTCATCTTTTTCTCACCACTTCTTGCCTCTTTGGTTGTAAACAAACTTCTTCATGCCATCAGGGCTTTAATAAAATAATAATAATAATAATAATAATAATAATAATAATAATAATAATAATATAGTGTGTGTATGTGTACTATGGCGTGTATGTGGATGTCAGAGGATAATTTTGTGGAGTTGATTCTTTCCTTCTACCTTTTTCTGGATTCTGGGCATCAGACTCAGGTTGGCAGGTTTGATCCATAGACTCTTTTGCCCAATGAACGACCTCACAGTCCCCTCAGGACTTTGCCACTCTCTCTGACAGGCATGTTCTTGCCCTCGAATTTTGCAGGGCTGGATCTTTTTCAGCTTTTTGGCTTAACTCTTCTTCATGTGGCGACCCCTTCACTGACTATACACTTTAAAGTCGATCCTATGAGTTAATCTCATGGCATTCATATGGCTATTTCTATACAGCGGCCATTAGCTAATATTCTTGGATTATCTGTTGCTTTTATGCCTCTATGCTTTTCAAAATAAGCCCAATAGGAGGACTATGCCTGATAAGCCTAACACTGTGCCTGAAACTATTATCAGAGAATGAAAAGTGTTCACCGTGTGTTTAATAACGCATGAAGAAACATATTCTGTCTAGGTATTGTGGCTCACACTCGTAATTCCAGCATGCAGGAAGCAAAGGCAGGAGGATGGCTGTAAGTCTAAGCCTAGTTTAGTTTTCATAGCAGGCTATAGAGTGAGTCTCTGTCTAAACACAAAACAAACACACAAGCCAAAAACAGCAACAACAAAAACATAGTTAAAAGCAATGCCCAAAATTTTGGTTGGCAGAGTGGGCAATCAACGCTCAGTTTACAGGATATCCATGGAGAGAGAGACAAAGGAGAATGCCCAACCCTTTGGGGAATCATGAACCCCTGAAGGCATTACAAAGCCCATTCTGTCTCAGTCTTTGCTGTAAGCACTCTATACATAGGCATTTCTTTGATCATCACAGCAGCCTGCTCGTTGAGGATAATTATTTTTCCCTTTTGGAAATGAAAGGTGGAGTCTCCTCTTCGAGGCTATAAAGGTGGTAGTTGGCAGAGCTAGGATTTAAATTTCTCTTACCCTATTGTGTATCTTATCTCTCGGTGAATATGGTTATGGAGAGAAGAGCTATACTAGAGTTAGTCGCTAGGTTTCTGTCTGAGTCTTTCTATGGCCCAGATTATCCTAGCTTCAGGGACTGGAACCAAATGGTCCTTCCCACCAGCTTGCAGCCATATTTCCCTGATTGCAGTGCTATCTCCCACAAGGCAATGCTGATCTCCCCACTCACTTGCAGAGCTGCTTCTCTTTAAGCATCTCCAGAAGCTCACCTGAGATGCAAGAAGGCCCTTTTACTCACTTTGTGCCTGTCTCCCACTCCAGGTACCATATCTGTGAACAGCAGACGCACGCCATTCACCGCCAGCGGTGAGAGTGAAATCTTGGACCTGGAGGGGGACATGTATCTGGGCGGACTGCCAGAGAACCGAGCTGGCCTCATTCTCCCCACGGAACTCTGGACTGCCATGCTCAACTACGGCTACGTGGGCTGCATTCGTGACCTGTTCATTGATGGGCGCAGCAAGAACATCCGGCAGCTGGCGGAGATGCAGAATGCAGCAGGCGTCAAGTCCTCCTGTTCACGCATGAGCGCCAAACAGTGTGACAGCTACCCCTGCAAGAACAATGCAGTGTGCAAGGACGGCTGGAACCGCTTCATCTGCGACTGCACTGGGACCGGCTACTGGGGAAGAACCTGTGAAAGAGGTGAGTGGGATTTCCCGGTCTGAGTGGAGTGTTCCATGGTCTGAGGACATCTTTGCTCACCTTGTGGTTTTCTGCTTCCAAACAACAGTGTTGGGGTCTGCGGTCTGCGGCTATCATCCTTTCTAATTGTGAATGGTCAAATTTGTTTGATCAGTTAGATGGTAGAAAGGGGGAGCTTTATAATAAATATCCCCATGGTCACAATATACTTTAAATATCTCCTATGGATAGTGAAAGTTCTAGAAGTAGCCAACTTTTTTTTTCCCCCTTTAGTCCTTGAACTTATGCTTCCTTAGTGGTTTATGCAGGCTGAATTTTGGGTTGGTCTCTAAAAGCAGAATATTGAACAAATTTGGTCTATCTCTGTCTTCATGGAGCTGCCTGTCTGTTGGGATTAAATATCTACTTAACAAGCATGGTAAGTTTTTTTTTTTTTTTTTAAGAGGCTGAGTGATGACATGGTTTTGAACATGATCTCTGGAGCCATTTAGGCCCTCCAATTGTCCTATGAGCTTCACCAAGACAATATCTCTGGTAATTTATTTACTCATTTGTAAAAGACAGACAACCAGGAACATACTTCATCAGAAGTTGATCGTAATTTAGTACCTGTTAGTGATTGCTGTATGGTTAGTTATTAGTATTAACATCACTAAAGGGAAGACGCAGAGGAGCAGAGAGACCCGGCATTTTGCAGGAGTTCAGATAGTATTTCTGCAAAGAAGTGGGGTGGAAGAGACAACTTGAACATGAGTGGGCATTAGTTTGGCAAAAAGGTGGTAGGAAGAAGTATATTTTAAACCAGAGGGCAGATGTGAAACCAAGACAGAGGGGGGAAATATGTTAGATGCTTCATTTTCTTCTAAACAAAGTCATAATGGAATGGGGGGTAAGAAAGGTTGGTGTAGCTGTGAAAGCTGAACCTACAGAACAGGCAGAGTGCCATGGATTTCCTCTCCATGCATGACATAACCATTTTACATCTGCACTCAACTTAGAGTTTGTGAAAAAAAAAAAAAAAAGATCTGGAAGTTAACAAAAGAGATAACACCATGACCAGGAGATTCTTCTTTGAGAGCCATCCCCAGGTGGCAGCTTGCTCTATTTTATAGAGAAGGCACACAAAATCATGCTGGCTATGGATTGTAATCACCCACCCCCTTTATATGAATGGTCACTTTATACAATTATTGATTTTTTTGAGGCCCTCAGTTCTACATCTTTTAGGCTAGGATATAGAATCTGTAATAGACATGCTTCCTATTCTAGGGGAGTTTATCATTTATTTGACTAAGGAGTGCAGGTTTTTACAAAAGAAGCATAAGATAGCAGCATGTATCCTGCTAGAGGTCAGAGGAGGAAGATGCAGAGAGATAAAGAATCACTGGAAGACATATCTGCATGGCTTCATTGCTAAAGATCATCAGAAATCAGAGCTCCTGGGACTGAAACTATGGTGATGGGAGATACTGAACAGGGCTGGAGTGGTGTTGAACAGTTGTTTTCAAAGAGTGCTTCTTGTGAGCTCCACAGTGTTACTTCAGGAGAATAGCAAGACTTCCTAGGTCCCCTTGATGCTCTGTACTTTCCTTTGATGACGCTGATACTAATAACCAATTATAAGCCAATCACTAACATGTACTAAATGCTCTTCACATTTCAGAAATCCATTTTTCATGAGAACTGCAAATCTTCCCTACAGTCATACCACAAACAAGACACAGGACATTAGGGTGAAGGAGAAAAAGAGAACTTTCTTGTAGCTTTGGAATTTAAATTTAAATTCACTGCATTTTCAAAGCAGCAACGGCCATAATATGAGCTAAGATGAGGAGGCAGCCATCTGGAATAGAAATAGGCCACATGGGGTTGCTAAGTCTGTCAAGTGCCTGGACTCTTTCCAAATGTCTTTGTAGGGTAGCCTACCCTAGTGCTGGTTTGGAGAGCTGGAAAGGTCATTTGACCTCTGGGATGTAAGAGACTGATGTGATGTAGGCCAAGGTGTTGAGGATATTACACTGTCTATAAAAGCAATGTAAGACCATAAGGTTACCTCAGACATCTCACTTCTTCCTCTTGTAACTCACAGGCCTTGTGGTGTCGAGGCAGGAAGCAGTGACCGTAGCCAGCTGTGCAAGGTGTTTATGAGCTCACCTAGTCCAAGGGCAAATCAGTGGGAGATGGTCCAAAATTGGCCAAGTACAGTGAAAGTCACTGCGTCTTTTACATTGTCACTTTTGACTAGTCATTAAAAGGCAGCTGATTGGGGATATATGAGGGACAATTATTCCTGGTACAGTGCAGCCAAGAGCCATCCATTCTGGCCAAATGAGAGGCAGCCTAGCAAATTTGAGACATTTGATCTATACATCGCTCAAGCCCCAGACGGTTCGACTGATTGTTTTGTTCCCCCACTAATTGTTTTTTGCCCCTGTATTGTTCCTCACACCATGTTCAGAATGAATCATTGGAGTGGAAAAATGGTATGACTGCACTGTTAGTGAATATAATAGAGCTTTCCAATGACATTGTTTTTCCCCCATTGAAACAGATTCCTCGGTGGAGACTTCTGAATATTTTTTTCTTCACTTTTTATACACTTTTTTTGAGGCCTATAACCTTCTAAACACTGTGGTCAATTAAAACAGCAAGCAAGTGTCTGGGCACAGCTCATACTTTGGATCAGGGGACTAGTATATGGTCATGTGAAAGAAGCAAAGGGTAATGTCTGATATGTTTAATGTGTGGTAGATGTTATAAGCAACTTCTGTGGGCAATTGCCAGGCAGATAGGTGGAGTGGCCACTTTCATATGGGGAAATGTGGTGGGAGGAAGGAGGTCCAAATATTCTTGGATTTTCTTGTTTTGTTTCTAACAAAATTGTGGTGTTTTCCACTTCTGATCTTCAGAATCTATATGCATTTCTGATGAGTAATAGTGAAGGAAGAATGTTTCATGTTCTCTTTGTATAGGACCACGTGCCCCTTTGGGTTAAGGAATAGTTCCCATCGACTGTAGTATCAGCCTGGTCACAGATAACCATCTCTAATTATTTCTCTAATTTTTTCCTGGAAGCTTTAGACTTAAGCCTAAAATTAATCATTTTTATGAACCAAAGTAAGACCAAGAAAATTCCCAAGAAGGTATGCCCTACTGAGCCTAAAACAACTATGCCCTGGCTCACTTATATCAGTTATCTCACAATAGAAATGGTGGTATTAGTAGGAGCCAATGTGTGTAAAGTTGAGAAAGTAGGAGTGTGGTGAGGAAAACCTCAGTTCAGGATTGGACAAGTCTCAGGTATGACACTAGATGAAAATTGCCAACCATCTAAATAATATTGGTCTAATGGCCAACTTTCCATCAGAGTTGTCCTCCCCAAATAACAAAAAGGCAAAGGAACTAGGAAATCTACAAGGATGGAGACTAAGGTAATTTTCTTGGATAGTTTTCTACTTAGTTAAATTGGACCACCTTTGTTTCTAACATTTACAAGATAGTTCTTCCTTCAGCAGAGAGAAGAAACTCTAAATATTGGCTTCTGAAAATTGATCTGATATGGCACTTAGCATTTTTTCAAAATGGCTTGCTAATATCTTTAAAATATATAGATAGTGATGTCCATCATTCTTGTATTTAGCCTTTTTGGTGTCCTATTCACAGTAAGGTGAGAGCCATCTCTGGAACCTAAAAGCAAAAGCTTATAGTAGCTACTTAATTGTGATCAGTTAAGTTGAAAATTGGGAAGATGACTTGTTCTTCTATGAAGTCCTATATCTTTTTTAACATTGATTTATTTGGTGTGTGTGTGTGTGTGTGTGTGTGTGTGTGTGTGTGTGTGTGTGTGTGTGTGTAAGTATAAGAGCATGGAGGTCTGAAGACATCTTGTGGGAATTGGTTCTCTCCTTCCCAGGTGGTTTCTAAGGGGTTAAACTTCAGCCATCACTGCTTTTATCCAGTGAGCCATTTTGCTGGTTCCTATGATGTCTTATAGTAGATAAAAATACCATTGAATCTGTCTTATTCTGTCCTGGAATTTTCCTCTCTTGGAAAGCTATGAATTTTTGACCTTCATTAATATAAGACAGTCTCCTTTCCACTGGGGCTAACTGGTAGGCTTAGCTGTTGAGTATTCTGGTAAGGCAAGTATGAGAATTCCTCCATGGACCATCAAGCTAAATCTGAATCCATTGTGCATTCTATGTTTATCTTTAAATAGCTTTGTATAGATATATGTGGGATTTATTTGGGAAAAAGTCCATTCTTATGTCAAGAAGAATAACCTATGGTACAGAGTTTGGAGGCAAAATGACGTCATGATTAAAAGCAAGAGTTTAAGAGTCAGACAGACCTAGAATCCTATGTTGTTCCTGTTACTAATTAGCAAGGTGGCATAGAGGCCCTTGATCTCTCGGTTCTTTATCTAGGAAATGAACATATTATACTTCTCCACTAACTTGAAATCTCCAGAATTAACCATGACATCAAGAAAGTAGAGTTTCATGGGATGATTATGTGGAAGAGTGTTGATCAAATGATGATCTTAGAGAGGAAGGCAGAACATCCCTGGGAACTCCAGGTCACTATAATTAAGATCCTCTGACCTCTGGGTTCTGAAATTTCTGATTCAGAGTTTTCATTTTGCAAAAAAATGAGAATAGTCCTATTTCAGAGTTGTGTATTTGTTTGTTCCCACAGTGGTCTGCTCTGTCCAGCTGGGCAGTTACCTGGGATAGAATAGGCCAGATCACACATATGTGTTAGAATGATCCCTTGAGAAGGGACATTTGAGAGCTCTAGCCATCTCCCTGGCTTCCTGAGACCCTAAGGTTAAGAGCTTGATAATAATGGGCATTTTTAGTTCTTAGGCACAGATGATGCCCAAGTCCATGAATATACTTCAATATTTTCTCTTGTTGAGGATTTTTTCCCTAAGAAGAGTAGGTCATGATAATGAGGAAAAACTCGCTGCAGTGTCTTCCATATCCTGCCCCCACTAGGACAGTGTTTTTTCAGAATCATGGGCCTTCTCCCTGTTCAGATGAGTCTTGTTCACATAGGGCAATGCTCATGGTAGACTAAAACAGTTCCCAAGAGGAAAGATGGAATTCAATTTTCAAATGCTTCAGGTAGGTGAAAAGTCCAAGCTTTCTGCCTAAATCAGGAGAATGGATTAATTCTTTTCCCAGCAAAAACTGAGACTTGTTTTTTACATTTTTAAATGAAACACGCCTTTAATTTTAAACCCCTCTTTACTTAAGATGTAGGGAAGAAACAACAAATGGCAGAGGCCATTGTGGACTCTTTGTGGTTTTAAACTTTACTATCTGGAAAGGAATACATGCGATAAAACAGTGGTTCTCAACCTGTATCATGACTCCCTTTGAGTCACATATCGGATGTTTACATTACAATTCATAACAGTAGCAAAATTGCAGTTATGAAGTAGCAATTTTATGATTGGGGGGAGACCACAACAAGAGGAACTGTATTAAAGGGTCATAGCATTAAGAAGATTGAGAGCCACTGCTATAAAATAATTAGATGCACATTAAATAATTCTTGGGAAATACAAGCAAGTTCCAAGAATCAGGAAAAACAAACAAACAAACAAAAAACACTTAAGACTTGAACACAATTAACTAACCATTAAATCAGTTGTGACTAGTCTTTTCCCTGTTTTGTGAGTTTGCCTGTTCTTACATACAGATATAATCAAGCTATAGGAAAAATGTGTGTTCTCCTTTTCCCACTGAATATCATATCGAAACCTCAAATTTATCTTCCTTATTGTTACATATTTATATATGCACATGTGCATATGTGAGTGCACAGCTACATATAAATCACATAGATGTTTATACATATGTAAGTTAATACAATCTTATTGATTCATTGCCCTTTGCTCATTCTTCCATGGTTTAGGGCAGGCAACCCTGACTCCTATGGCCATAGATTATTACAGACTTCCAGCTGCATGAAACTGCTTCATATTTCTTTTTATTTTGTCTTATTTTGGCCATTCCTCATGGATGCTGAAATAAAACATTAACTGTGCTTATAGAAAACAAATGATTTTGAGAGCATTAATTTACAGAATTGTGAAATTAAGATAGACAGGACATACTTCCCCCAGGCCTCTGGGATTTTGTTTATCTGTCATATCCATGTGCCAAACACAACAAGAAAGATATAAGATCTCTTAAATGGTTTGTTCCTAGAGGAGAGGATGGCAACAGCATCTCTCTCTGATCGTTACTGAGGGCCTCCTTTTTAGTCAACTCTCTGGTTGGCCGTGTGCTCCTGGTTGGCAATAATCACAGCAATACCAGCAGTAGATTCTGCCTGGAAAGGCAGAGGCACAGGTCGTAGTGAGGCTGGAGTGTGTCATGTGAATGTCACACATACATCACACAGGAATCAGGATGTCAGAAAGCAATATGGTGAGTAGATTGCATTGGGGTCGTCTGAGATTCATCCTCATTTTGGCAGGTGGAGAATAATACTCCAGAGAAGCTGATATTGCTTATCTTGGAGCTCAAGAGTAGCTAGAATTTATAGCTCCTTGGCTTCTATTCCACTTCTTTCACGGCACACTAAGAAGCCTTTTCCTTCCTTGTATACAAAATCTGGATTCCATGATCAATGAGGATAAAGAAACAGTTCATGAAGTATATTGATGTGCCCATAATCCCTAGCACTGTGTTATGCATACATTCGTGCTGTGTTGTTTTAAGTGTCATAGCACTTCAGGTCTCCATTTCATGTTTCTGTCTGCATACTTCCTTTGGTGCTCTTACTCATTGTCACAGCATCAAAGGTCATCTTTATATCAGTGATGCCCATATTGAGATCTCTAGCCTAGGACTCTCCAGGGAAACCCCAAGTTCTATACCCCTATTTTCCTCTTTGGCATCTCAGTTTAAAAACTGAGATGACACCTGCAATCATTCCTTCTTCCCTACATCCAAGTTATTTTACTTCTGTCTCTCCCATCTCAGTAAATGGCATTGCCACTGTCCTTGGTCATTTTTTTTTTGTTGCATTTTCTCCAAGAATCAAGTCCTGACAGTCTTCATATGAAAGCATCTTGCATCATGACAGGACTAAATACTGATATTTTCTTTGGACAACTAGATAGCAAGTAGAACATGAAAATGAAGAACTCAAATTTGCCTTGTGGCATCTGTGGAGTATTGCAGTAAATTACTAAAATCTCTGCACATTCAACACATTTCTTCCCTCAGTAACTTTACTTTCAGGAGCCTTGGGTCTATAAGACTATAGGAAATGAAACATTGATGCTTGCTATTGAACTCCAACATTGGCACAGGGACTTAATAAACAAGTCTTCAGATTCTTTCCACGTCAAAACGGGGAATGGGGTCCTGAAGACACAGACTAGTAAAGGACACATTTCTGTGTCATCCATGAGCCTATAATGTAGCAGAGGGGATGGAGACATAATCTTTAAGCTTTAATGTCATCTACAGAGTATGATAGTTCAAAGGGCAATCATAGGAATAGAAAAACAAAGCAATTAGAAAATAAGATGTGACACATTGGCATACCACTTTATCACCTGTTCTGGTCAGAATAACTAACTAGTGTGGGAGCAAGAGCAGCTCTGGACTCCAAGGTCAAATACGACTGTGCTGGTTGTTTCCACTTGTCTCCGTGTCACCGAGGAGAGATTCTGCCATGTACCTGTGCTCCCTACCTCCTGGGATACCCAGGTCCTTTATTTAGATATATGACCTTGAAATAGTTATTTGGATCCTCTGGCCTCTCTGTTCTATAAGAATAAAATGAGGCAATCCAGTTTCATGCTCTCTTAGGGCCCTTCAGCTTTAGAACTCTGTGATTCTCAAATGTCACCAGCTTGGCAGTGTCTCCTCCGTTCCCAAGTAGAGGAATAAAGGTGAATGAAGGGCAGAACAGGACGGAGAGTCCCCGTTTCTTGCAGTTTGCAGATCTCTCTTGGTCAGAATGCTGGCTTTAGTTATATCAACAGTGCAATGAAGTTTTTACTTTTCTAATACATTTGCCCAAGAAAATGAGTGTTTTGTTGTATGGAGTGAATTTCAGTCTTATGACACAAAATATTGATATATTAATAAATGTAACCTGTATTTTTTTCAGAGAATTAAAAGGCTATCTCTATTTTGGCCCATTGTTTATGATCTTAGGACGGATAATGACATGTATCGGAAAAGGGGTTTCCTATGAATTATGCAGTTTATTGACATCAGTCAAAACCCCAGTTTTTCTTATGCATGGTTGCTTATGTCATTTAATGAGTCTCTGGTAATATCCAGCAGGCCCCTCACATTCAACCTATTTTGTCTCCTTGAGTTCTTCAAGTGTCTCTTCCCCATGACCAATGTGTGTTCTCATGAAGATATATCAAGATCCATGAATGAACACGATTGGTTGGGGTCTGAGGGAGCTCTCATTATAGTGTACCTCTTGTTCCAAAGAAGAGGTTGAGAATGTATATTTTTGTTATTCTGAAATTAACAGGTGGGGACACTGGACATCTTTTCTTCTTTTTTTTTCTTTTAAGTCTGCCATACACTTGCATCCAGCCAGAGAAATGTGAGGGTCAGTCCGTTGTTTGGTGCAGTGTGTGAAAGCTGCTTATACCTTCAGTAGCTGGCTGCAGTGTCCTCAAAAGCAGGGACGTAATGCCCGTTTGCATCCCTGCTCAATACCTTTGTTATTGTGTTTTCTAAAAGTGGCTTAACTGCCAGCAGACATCTGCCTATTATAGTACAATAAATCGAGATGCTGCTAAATTATGAGGAACAAGTGCTTCAAACACAACACAAGGGGACCATCGCAGGCTTTTCTATCATTGCTGGCTTCATGGTTCCTTTCACAAATAGACGAATCCTTCTTTGCTCCAGTTTGGATGAGAAAGAAAGTTAAGAGACCTACTTTTTATTGAAAGGAATTATGCATCTGCTCTATGTTGGGTTCTTAATATTCACTGGGCCATTTCACACTTACATCCTTTCTGCAGATGATATATCATGATTACCAGTCTCTAGTTGAAGAAATTAAGACCCAATTCATTTCAAAGTCCTCAGTATGTGCTATGTGCCAGCTAGTGTGTTTAATATGAGGGAGATTATGATTTGCCTCATAAACAGATCGTGATGGTCTGGTGTCCAAGAAAGGTGGTATTCAAATGCAGAGAGAAATTCCATGGAAAGCATCAAGGATGGGATAACGCTAGAGCTGAGGTTTGGTTGCATAAGTGAGAAATCTATCGCGCAGGAATGAAACTATATTATTCCAAGAGAAAGAAAAATTTATGAAAAAAAGGCTAGCAGATCCATACACACGAGTGCACATTGCACTGGCACTAAAAGAGATGAGAGACCTCACTGAGGTAGGCAGAATGGAAGCTGAGTTTGGATACATACCTAATAGGTAGAAGGGGCAATGTTACTAGGACTTCGTCACTGATGGTTCGTATCTGGAAGGTGGCCAGCAGTAAATGAAAACAAGGGTATGTCCATCAAAGTCCATTGTTTCTTGTGGCTATCTTGAATAAATGAAGATCTTGGGAGGAATGAGGAAGAACAAGGCTACCATTAAGGGGATGCAGCAAGGAGTCTCACTGACATCAGCTTTGCTGTCATGGTGTGCTTCAGTTTTCATACCTACACTTAACACATTGAGAGTGGCTCCTTTGTTGTCTTTCTGGGATATTCTGTTATACAACAGTGTCCTCAATGTGGCCCCCCAATGAATCAGAAATGTAGTAATTTGACAATGTGAAAAAATAAATTCTGGAGCCACTGGGTCTTTTCTAGTTTTCTCCTGTTTCAGCATATGATATCAAGCATAGTTTAAAAGCAGGAAGAGGGAACCATGAAAGCACACCAGAGTGTATTTTCTTTACATTTCAAATAGTCTGGGGGCGGTATACAGACATGTGTTAGGAATCTATTATGGTTGTGGCATGCTTAGTGTAGCTTTGGCGTATACTTGGTGGGGAAATTAGCTGTATCCTGTCCCTAGTCATCTTGCAGAAGTATCTAGACTTAAGATTAAGCCAAAAGATCAGTTCCTTAAAGGTGGGAAGTCAGTTTTAATTTCTCCCCACTCTGTTCTCTCCTTCACACTCTACAGCCTTGATGGTAATTATAAGGGCTGTATATGTGTGTGTGTGTGTGTGTGTGTGTGTGCACAAATCATGTGTGTAGTTTTCCCTTTCATGTCCGAGATGATCCTCCACTTTATTTTTATCATAGGTTCTATTTTAATCCAATCTGAAGTTAGAGGGAGGGAAGAGTAGAGATGAAATCCTCATGGATAAGACACCTCAAATCCCCAACTTAAAACTGAGTTTAAAACTTAAAACTCAAAACAGCTTAAAACTTAGAGTATAAAAGATGCCAAAATTGGGTATCTTGTCAGTAGAACAAAGGTGTGAATATTTCTAGCATCTTTTATACTCAGTTTAAATGAGGAACTGTGGCCTCCAGGTAGGAATTGAGTGGCCCAAGTTTTAATAGAGTAAAATCTTAGATCTGCACTTTGACTATCCTAGAGTTGTATGTTCTGAAGCAAGAGCATTATCTGTGACTACTCTGTGAAGATATGTGGTTATGTTTCCATGATTTAGTAAGCAGTAGAATGTGGCATTATAATGTTCAATTAGTCTTCAATAATTCATTCTCTTTGGTAATATTTATTTGAAACTTTGGCAATTGACTGGGAGAAAAGCTATGTGAAGGGAAGATATGCAATGTATTTCTTTTCTCTTTCATCATCCATCCCTTTTGCACCCCACAAATGATAAATAAACTCAGTTGGACAGAGAGTGTTTTGGAGTACCAAGTGCATGCGGGAGTCAGGGCTAAGAACCCTGGGTGTGAATGACTCCTGAAAGACCCCCTTCTGTGGGCTGTTGGATGGCTATTTCCCTGGCAAGTAGATGCGATCTTTCTTGGAGAAGATCATTTCATGCTTCTTAGCATGTTTAACCTTTGCAGCAAGGCCTTCCCATCAAAATGACAATCCCCAACAGTGCTTTCTAAGAGGCTAGTAAATCAGAAACCTTATGAAATCCACGGGATTAGCATGCCCCCCCCCCTTGCTGTTCCCCCAGGGAAAGAAAGTCCTGTGCCTTTCAGATTTTAATCTTCTCCACAGGCCCCTTGTCTGAAACTTCCTGCTGTGGCCTGCTGGTATTTGAATATTATTTTCTTATAGTTGCTCATGGCCACACACTGGCACCAGCTAAGGCTGGCACATTCTTTATCACTACCAGCGATGTTGTAAAAGAAAGATAAGTGCTCTGATTTTTTTTTTTTAAAGTTGAATTCTTTACACCTCTAAGACATGCTTTCCGGATCTGAGGATAGTAGCTGATTCTTAATGTCACTATGCCCATGATGGTAGGCTGATGCTCAAAGCCATCATCTTTACCCAGATATCTCTGTTCTCTTTGTCCCATTGCTAAATCTGAAATAAAACAGTTCCCACCCCACCCCCCACATACACAAACAGCCCAGCATTGTAGCCTCCATGAGACAGAATCACTTCTGGTGGGATGCCACAAAGTCAAGACTATGTTGGGAGTAGAAACAGAGGAAGAAATTATATGACAATCTTGATAGCCATACAAGGAAGGGATAGAAGTATTCATTGGGTTTTGGGATAGATGCACTCTTTACACACACACACACACACACACACACACACACACACACACACACACACACACATATATATTATCATATATATATATATATGATAATAAAAAAGGACCTCCAAAGTTTTGGAGCCTTTTTCAATATCTGCTGCATATACTTCCCCTTGAAAAAATTTCCTAAATGTTTTATGGGAATGTTTTCTAGGTTCCCATGATTTATAATATAATAACTTGAAGTGGGCAGCTTAATTATTACAATAGCCATAGAAGAGAAATGTTGTTTTCATTCTTAATCTATACATGAGGAATTGAGGTCAAGGATAAACCAACTTGTCCAAGGATAAATGAATTAAGACTACCCAGCTAGAAGATAGTTCAGCTGGTCTTCTGGGTCTTTCAGCCCCAAGGCTGCACTTTTCTGATCAATACTCTCTTCTTAGCTAAGCAAGAATGGAGCTTCCTCTTTCATGAAGAAGTGTGTCCATTTATAGTAAAAATTTAAAAAAAAATTCATATTACATGAACTAAAGTCTCTTCTCCTTCTCCTTCTTTCTTCTCCTTCTTGGCAAGCATATTTATTTACAAAAGCACAAAACTCTCTCTTTTTCTAATGCCTTTCTTTTGATCTTGGTTCAGGATCTGGAGCCTATAAAAAGATGTATTCAATGAAGAAACATAGGCTAGCACTGGTATGATGGCTCATATCTTCAAACATCTCTCTCAGGAGGCTGAGACAGGAAGATCAGGAGTTCAAGGCCAGCATAGGATATGTACTGAGTACAAATTCAACCTTGTCTATAAAGCAATACCTTGTCTCAAAACAAACAAACAAACAAAAAGAAAAAGGAAAAGAACAGCAACAAAAGACAAATCCCAAAACTCAAATGAGGCACACTGGGACTGATAGAGCCAATCATGCTTAAATGCTTGTTTAAAGACAAACATTCAACCTTCAGATATTTAAAGACAACTATTGTTTTTCCAGTAGAATTTCTAGTCGTTCTCAGGATCAGCATCACTAGTTTCTAATACTAGTTCTTACATGTTGTTATCTGGAGTTTCTTATTAATCCAGTAGTCACAAAAATAAAGTCAGGGAAGATAGGAGGTGGCAATGTGTTCACTGAAGTAGACAATGTCTAAGCTACAGGAGTGCATTATTGGCACAGGAATGCAGATGGGCATTAGATATCACCATATGTATGGATGGTGGACCTCTGTTTCCTATAGGAATCATATTTGTTTGTTATCCTGAAAACATGTATTTGGTCCAACAATAGGTAACTTATTTATTATCTCATCTTATTTATCAATGTGGTCCTAGGCTGAGTGTAGTTAAATCACACATTTCAGAAGCAAAACTGAACAGAGACTTGACTGTTGGAACATCTCAGGATATCACTGATGGAAGAAATCCTAGTCTCGTCAAGTAGCAGGTAATAATGAATCACAGAATGACAGAGCTGGTCAGGGCCTTAACAAGTCAGCTATTTTGGTGCTCATGATTTATACGGGAAGAACTGAGGTCAGAGCAGGTGTTATGACTTGCCATCATTTGGGTAGTAAATAGACACAGGAGGACTCCTCAGTCAGCATTTTGAATCCTAGTCCAGAGTTGTCTATCCAAGATCAATGTCAGAAGGTCCTCTTACTTATTATGCCCTTGAGCTTGTCTCCTTGCAGTGTTGATAGTGAGACCTTGGGATAGTGAAGCTCATAGTCTCTGTACATAAGCTTGGTGGATCTTTGTGAATTTGCCCACTTAATAGTCCATTTATTTATTTCACATAAACTAGGCAATTAATTCACATAAATAAGTAATTCATGGCCTAGGAAATAATCTCATTACCCAAAACCTTACAAGATCAACAGGTCTGTTTGAAAAGAGACATGCAGAGAAAATGCAGATTTCTGATCATATCCACAGAAGAGAAAACCCCTGAAAGGCTAACCTGAAGTAGAGAGTATAGGCTTGTACTGAAGGCATCAAATCAACTGAAATTCACAGTTAAGAATATATGAAAAGGGAGCCAGGTTGTGGTGGTGCATGCCTTTAATCCTAGCACTTGGGTGGCAGAGGCAGGCAGATCTCTGGATTCAAATGTGCCAGCCTGGTCTACAGAGCGAGTTCCAGGACAGCCAGGGATACATATAGAACCCCTATCTTAAAAAAACAAAAACAAAAACAAATACACACAAACACACATTATATATATATATATATATATATATATATATATATATAGAGAGAGAGAGAGAGAGAGAGAGAGAGAGAGAGAGAGAGGAGAGAGAGTGCTCTTCACATTGATTAAGCATGTATGGTGTTGGGTATGCTGGATATAATTTGATACTTATGATGTACAAGGTTAGAGGCAAACAATTGGATTTGATTGACAGCTTCCTCACATGTATTTCATATGCTCTTGAGTGTGCTGTTAACCCCTCTAAGACTCATTTTTTTTTCTATTCTCTTGAAATGTTTCTGAGGCATTTGTGAGGCTTAACTAGGATAATTATGTAAACATCTTAGCACAATGCCTGTACCTTCGTAACTATTTAATATGTGAGTAGTATTCTTTTCTTGTTCCATTTTAGAATAAGTTTATAAAGTTCATAGCATTATCTATATTTAGACAATTAAACCAAGGATGGTGAAAGATTAAATAACTTGTCATAGTTACTGTGTTAGCAGACTGGATATAGGGATTTTTTTTTCATAGTAAAATCTAGAGTGTTTCTGCTACACTTTGATCAGGTATTTAGGGGAGGGAGAAAAAGCTATGAGAAGTGGAAGATCGTCTTTGTTTTCTTGCAACCCCAACCATTCTCTGCTGGAGGAATTTCAGGAAGCAAACATAATGGATAAGCTGAGATGGGAGTTAGCCACTTGGAGTGAATTCACGATTCAACAAAAGCAATCAGACACTTCAACATATTGCTGTCTATACAGTTCTCAGTAGAAGAGAGGAAGTCTAAGGAACCATGGAATTTGGAAGGGAAGAAAAGTACCAGGAAGACAAAACTTTCTCTTCATAATTAATTTGGGGCTGCAACACAGACCAATTCATATCTATAGTCATGTTGTGCACATGTGTGCATATATGAATACTTATACTCATAGTATTTCATCTACAAGCCTGGATCTGTGTAATGCTTCTTTTCCTTGTCTATCTCCTTCCCTGGACTATGAACCATTAAGTATATATCACTAGTGCCCAAGTCAGAAAAGGAGCTCAGTGTTATTTGTGGAGGGAAATAATGAAAGGATTAATGAAAGCCAAATTTAGTGTGAATAACTCAAGCTCATATTCTAGTTTATTACTTTAGGCACTCATAGAAGCTCAATGCCCAGTGAATATCTGTAGATGTAACCAACCGTCTTATTAAATAAGAAACACAGAAACAATGTAAAAGAGAAAGCCAAGAGGTCAGAGCTCAGAGCTTAAATCTCACCCTTCCTCCTGTGGTGTCCCAGCTTCCCCTAAAAGAGAGCTATTTCCTGTGTGTAAGTCGTTTCATAGTCATTCTGCCTTCTCATTGGTTGTAAACCCAAACACGTGACTGCCTTGTCACTATCTGAATGTACAGCCCCCTAGGTCTTAAAGGCATATGTCTCCAATGCTGGCTATATCCCCGAACACACAGAGATCTATGGGATTAAAGGCGTGTGCCACCACCGCCACACTCTGTCTATGGCTCTAATAGCTCTGATCCCCGGGCAACTTTATTTATTAACATACAATCAAAATCACATTTCAGTACAATTAGAATACCACCACAAATATCTGATCCCCTTTCCAATATGTTATAATTTTCTGGTGGGCAGAAATAGGGATGTGCCTAGAACAGAATCTCAAGGACCTAACATTTTGGGCCTGTAGTAACTATTCCTGTAATTCAGCATGATATGCAGAGACAAGATTTCATGTTACTTACTGGGAAAAGATGGGCAGGTAGACCAGGAAGGCGATAGGAGAAGCCATCTTGCTCTCCAGGGCAAGCATCTTTACCCTTATCACATGTAACAAGGAGTGTCCCTGTAAGAAGGTAAAAGGAGGTTAAAGAGCGATACCCTTTTCTTCCCTCCCCACCTCTTGTTTCTTTTACCTTCTAGACCCCTATATTTTCCCTTATGTATCCTCTCCAATGTCTTATTCATCTTTTTTATTGCTCCATAATTAACATACACAGAGTACATACTTTATTTTTTCTCCTTGATACAGTAATAGTGCCTATCTTTTAATGATCTTTTCAATGAAATTAACTTGTGTTTATTCAGAATGTTGGACAGGGGTTAAGGGCTACCCCAAACCACAGGGTGGTTGGTGCTTAACAGTCATCTAGCTAAGTATTGCTTAGTAGAGTGGGGAGACCAGAGCCCCACGACCTTTCTAACCATATTGTATAGCCTGGAAGCTATTAAATGAGGAAACAATATAGGCAAGGGGAAAACAATGACAATGAAACTTATTGGCCAAAATATGTGAGAAATAAATAAATTGTGGAGGACTAGCAATTCCTATTTGAGGAAATGACTTGACAACCACGACGGAGTCACTCTCTGTCTAATGTGGGATTTTCTCAGATGCTTTTATATAAATAGAAATGGATGACGGTGGAGTGATGGGAAAGAGACATGTCCTTGGGGTGACACTCAGAAGGATTACTTCTTTGCATTTTCCCCTTGTCTCCCACTATTTCTTCCATGTTCTTACCTCTTCATCACTTTTCTTGAACCTTCCATCTCCTTTTGTCCATGATCTCTTCAAGCATATTTATTTATTTCCAATGTGAATAACATGTTTGACGTCTTCCATTTCCTTAACTACAGAACAACATTCCAGAGGGTTTTGATAGAACAACTGATGTAATGAATCTTGACTTTGGTTGGACTGTTACTCTATCTTCATGAAAGACAATTCAATAAAACAATCTCTAGATGATAGCTTTGTTAGGCATAGTTACCACTATTGGAAGAAATCTCATAAAGTGTTATCATTAGTGCTTATTGCCAACATTATAGGTCATGGATCTTCATTTTTAAAAAAACAAACATTGATTTTTATGATTATTAAAGTAATGTATGTTCACAGTAGAAAATGTAGCCTGTAGAGAAATTTATTAATATAACCAAAATTAGCTCAGTATTTATTTAATGACAGGCAAAGATAAATTAATTAAAACCAACATAAATATACCAGTCATAAATAGCCATTATTAACATATTTATACATCTTATTCTACTCTTTTGAGGCAATGTATATCCCTATAAATATGTATCTTAGTGTTATTGTAAGTAATTTTAGTCCCAGCTTTTTAGTTCTAAACTTTTTGCAGAAATTATCACATAATCACATAATTATAGCATTATTTCCATCTAGCACTATATAACCTTTGCTTTAAATAATGAAGAAATCTTCAAAACATAATTTTAATGACTTCACAGTAGCTGTACTTTCCAACTGTTGCCTCAGGAATATCGTCAACAACCTATCTCAGAAGTTAGTGGCTTGTAACACACAGCATTTAAATTTTATACCCATGAATCTGTGGATTGGTTGGATTCCCAGTTCTAAGCTGGGAAATGTCTGGATATGGCTCGAGGCTTCCTGTTAGAACAGGTCTGTTTCATGGTTTTCATGTTTTCCTTAGTTGGGAAAGCACTCAGGGAGCATTCTACTCTTGGCTAAAAGTAGGTATGCAAGAGAGGACACAGAAGCATTTAATTCCTTTGGTATCTTAGTCAATAATTCACCTATTGCTACTTCTTTCCTTTGTCCACATTCTCTTTATGAAGCAAAATCATGTGTCTAAGTCATGATGGGTAGGGTAATATACTGTAGCCAGTATGGTTGACTATAACAAGCCAAGATGAGGTGGGCTAATGTATTATATTCACTACAGATTAAGGTAGCAAGCAAAGACATATGTGACAATATGCTTTATCCACTATAATGAAAGGTACTGAGTTAAGATAAGTGGGATAATATACCATGTACACTATAGTGAAAGGTACCAAGCCTAAATAGATGGATCACTATACTATATCCACTGTTGCTGATGGTACCAATTAAAGACAGAGGGGTTAATATGCTTTATCCACTATAATGGAAGGTACCAAGCCAAGATGAAGTGGGTTAATATATTATACTCACTATCATGGGTGGCAACAAAAAGCCATAGATAAAGGATGTGGGATTATAATTCAAAAGAGGGAGAATGTGAGGAATTGTGAAGATCCAGCTTACTCTAGTGGACCACATAATGCTCCATTGAATGACTGTAGATGGATCAGACAAGGCCAGTTAGTGATTCTTTTTTCTAACCTTTAACGTGCTTCCATGTTGATAGATCTAAGACTGTTCTTACAACATGGGCTCCAGAGAGCATTCCAGCTTTCTCTATGATCCTATCTTGGACTTTTCAGCGCTGATCTCTCTTTCTTACCAGTAGAAGTTTGCTTTCTGGCTTCACAGACATCTTCTAGACCAGGTAAGTAAAGATCTATGATAGTCATGCAGAGAATAATTGAGACCATTATTTTAGAAAGTTTCAAAGAGATGACATCTTATCCCTAAGGAAAAGTCCTAGAACATCATCAGCTCCAGGATCTAGAGAAGAGAAAGAAAGATCTGATGCAACATTTCAAAGTTGTTGCCACAAAATCCACATGAGTGAGACTAGGAAAAGCCAAAGACAGAAAGTATCTGCCATGGATCCTCCAAGAGCAAGAGAGTGGCAGAATTTGTTTTCTCTCTTGTTTCTATGAATATTAAAGATCACTGAACTGTATCAATTTGCTCTTCAAATCTGGAATCCTTTTTTCCACTTGAGACTTTATCAGGACTTTGAAGAATGCACATTGTTTGGGTTTCTAGTATTCAGGCTTAATCATTGCCTCTTCTGTTCCGCTCTTAACATTCAGATTCCTGCTCTCAGCTGATTGACCTCTTCATTTTATTTCTTTTTTCTCTGTTCCTCACATTCAATTGGCATTAAAAAATCCATGCTGTGTTTCCCAGATGAGATGAAAGGTATGGCCATAGCTAGTCTGTTATCTTCTGTCTCATGATGCCTTGCATAACATATGCAATCCAGGTCTGGTGCTGGTGACAGGCTCAGGACATGAGGGTGCTTATTTTTTATCAAAAGCCTTACAAAATCTTAGTTTTAAATCATTTTTATTAGTTCTTTCATAGTTTGGGGTTTCATATAATGTTTTGTTCATATTCACTACCCCCAATTCTTCCCAGATCCAACCCACCTAACTTTGTGTTCTTTATAAAGAAAAAACAAGATAAAAACAAAACAAAGCAAAAACTCCTCAAGACTAATTTGTGCTGTACAAATGTTCTTATATGTGTGGCCATATACTGGAGTATACTTTTTAAATTTTTAGCATGTATGTTCTTCCTTCAATGTATATATCTTTATTTCATGCTGAGATTTCATGCTTACAGCCAAGATTTCTTACAGAAACATTGGTTTCTTTATTAATTTAAAATATAATGTTCTAAGGAAAGGGTATCAGCATTTGATAATGTCAAGACCAAAGTCAGTGCTAGAGAAGCAAGAAGAATGTTTAAAAGAAAAAGAGACTACTTCATGTTGATTAGGTTCGGAAATTAGATTTTTTTCTCCTATAGAGAACATTCTCTGGTAGGAATTTTTTCCAGGATCTTCTCTCTCTAAGTCAACTACTCTGAGTGAGTAAGGTGGGTCAATGTACAGGGGAGGAAAAAATAACTTAGGGAGCATTTGGGGATGAAGGGAAATTGTGTAAAAATGAAACCATAGAATCTTATAGATAGCCATATTTTATCACTACGATTTACTCCTGTTTAATAAAAAAAGTTTTGAAAGCCTACCATAGAATAAGTGCAATTATATAAGTAAAGAAGACAAATGATAAACTGTGCCTTTAGTCCTACAGGGGCACAAAAGTCACCCTTAGAGTCATAGGTAATGGACTTGTCTGAGGATTTTTGTAGTTGGCTTTATGTTGCTGTGATAAAAACTTGACCAAAAGCAACTTTGGGAGTAAAGAGTTTATTTGGCTTACATATCTTGGGTTATAATCCACTAAGGGAAGCCAAGATGGACTCAAGGCAGGGACCTGGAGGCAAGAACTAAATTAGACACCATCGAACTTCCTGCTGCCTACTGACTTGTACACTCATGGCTTGCAGAGTTTGGTTTGCATACACCCAAGGATTACCCATCCAGGGGTAGCATCACCTACAGTCAGCTAGCCCTTCCATACTATATCAATCATCAATTGAGAAACGCCCCCATAGGCTTGATTATAGGCCAATTTGATGGAGGCATTTTCTCAATTGAGGTTCCTTCTTATGATGACTCTAGCTTGTGTCAAGTTGACAAAAAGCTACCAACACAAAGTCCATTCAATCAAAATTTCTTTCTCGTGAATTCGTGGGTGATCTTGTTGGAGATACATGGTTGGTTGTATGTGAAAGAAAAATAAGGAAAAACATAGACCCAGGTTTAGCCAGATTTTCCCCTAACAATGCACACAGTAAAGCCTTTCCTCATAGAGGTAGTGAATATGTTTCCCCTTTTATGCAGGCTCAGCTTGGGGGGCAGAGACCTTAGGGGCCTGTTGGAATGAAAGATTTGGTCAAGACAAATCAAAGGGTAAGAAATGAGTCGTTGTGAGTATATGAGGCAAGGTAGAAAGTGGAATATTCTCAGCCCCTCAGGGAGTCCTTCCCCTCCTCTGGACTGTGAAGGGTCACCATCTTAGTTACGGTAAGATTAAATCTATTAGCATTTTCTTAAATGTCCTTAAGTTCCTTTGCTCATACAATATTGGGAGATGTCAGAGTTGAGCCAGCTAAGCACTCAGCTTAGCATCGGTCTTTTTTACTAATGAGGAAAGCGTTGCCTGAAGAAGGGAAATTGGTGTATCCAAAACATCATAGATAGATGATAGGAAAAACAGTGGTCAGAAGCCTAGACTTCTGCCTTCTAGCCTGGGGATGGCTTTTTTCTTTACATGGCTGTTTCCATGTGAAAGATGTCATGGCTTCTATATAGCCTGATGAATTGCTGGGGGGAGGGGGTCTTATGGAGCTACATATGCAGCTCCTTACTATCTCCATAAAGCCACCATGTATTTTAGATGACAGAATTTGGAACTCAGGCTAATTGCTTCCAGGAGTTGATTCCAATCATCTTGCATAGCTGTGCCATCCTGGGATTCAGGGTGTACATGAATGACAGGTGCTGGATAGACTACAACTGTTAGAGACAGGTAGAGGTGTGTTGGAATCCTAAGTCTGCCTTTCATTAGCAGCTCTATTTTGATCACAGTATACGATCTTTCTAAGCCATGTATTCCTTATTGCTAGAGAGGGATGGTAATTGTTTCTTGCCCAGTTGGATTGGGGTTTAATAACATCAGTCACTGTTTTACAAAGCATGTATTACATGCTAGATATCCTGCAAATATTGTCATTACCTTATGTAATCTTACTATTACAACCCAGAGAAGTAGGCAGTCACAGTGACCTCACTTTAAAATACACAATAGTTCCAAGCGTTTATATTAACAATGCCTGGAGTCATGCATACATTCTTTTATTTGGACATTTTTAAATCACTAGTTGGAAATCAACAGCTTTCCTGTTTCAGTCTTTCTTTCTTTTTAATAATTTACTTATTTTTATCTTCTGTGCATTGGTGTTTTGCCTGCATGTATGTCTGTGTGGGGGTGTCAGGTCCCCTGGAACTGGAGTTACAGACAGTTGTGAGCTGCCATGTGGGTACTAGGAATTGAACCCAGGTACTCTTATTGGCACACAGGACAAAAAGTAAAAGCTTCAGTCTCATAGAACCTGAGAAGTAGTAGGGAGAAACAGAAAATAGAATGTATTTGAATATATGTATATATATATATATATATATATATATATATATATATATATATATATATATATATATATATATAATGTCAGGCAAGTGCTCTAGAGTAAAGGGATGGAGCAGTTGCTCCATGTGACCATATGTAGTATAGAAGGGATCATGATGTACCTGTAAACTGAATGATGTTTTGTCATTAGAAACAAAGTACATAAGTAGACTATATGCACCTTTAAAGTGATTTATTTGGGGGTGAAGTTTAGTAGTTGATTCTTCTCCCGCTTCCTTCCTTCTTCTCTCAATAGCCACTGTGTTATTTGACAGGATATAAAAGTGAGTGGTTTATAAGCTTGTCTATCTGCCCTTTTACCCACTTAATCCCCCTTTGGTTCCAGGAGGATTAAAAGGCATAAAAACAAGTAGGAAGTGGTCCTATCTTTTAATATCTCTGCTCAGGTTGCACAGATCTGCTGGGGTAGGTTTGGGATTTGGAATCCTGTAAATGTCTCATTGGTACCCTAGGATCCAAGTGCAGTTCCCAGGTGCACATTAGGAAATAACAGATAAGACTTAGCACTGTGTTGCCTTGTCTTGTACCCATGAGACAGACTCTAAACACCTCCTGAGCCCAGGAAGGGGCTCCCCTGGTCTGTGTTCCTTTTGAGCTAAGTTGGGTGGTGGTCGGGGTGGGGGGACGACTCTGGCTCAGTCTGTAGGTGGTAGGCAGGCACTGAAGGTGTGGAGCTGCAGCTGTAGTCATGGAGAGCTTTGCTGCTCAACTCCTATCTCCCACCCCAAAGCAGGGGAGGGAACAAATTTACCAGGAAGCAGCAGAGAAGAAGGGTAAGGATGGGAACATTTGCAAATTAATTTCAGAAATCTAGTCTTAGCTATAAACGACAGCTGTGGGTTTAATCACTGAAACTGTCTTTCCATTCAGCAGCAGCATGTGTCCCCTAAGGAAAGGGGGGGCATTACCAAGCAGTTAAGTCTTTAGAAGCTGCTTAGGAGCTGGTAAGTAGTTTGCAGGGAAAGGGGAGGATGAACAGTATAGTAGGCACTCCATACCTGCTACCATTACAGCCTCTCCCTAAAGTCCTTGGGAATGACTGTGGTGAGTCTGTCAATCAATGAGAAGATTGGGGAGCATAGTACTAGACAAGCAAAGTTAATGGGGTCAGGAAAAGCTTTGCCCCAGCATTGGCCTGAAGAAAGTAATAGAGTCCTTAATTATTAAGGGGTGAGGGGGTGAGGGGGGACTTGTCCTTTTCCATCTGTCACCATCAGCATCACACCAGTGACAGCAACGAGAGCAAGTGCAGCTTCAAGATGTCCCAACAGCTGCATCAGCAAGTGTTTCCCCAGCACTAACCTGCATCCTTTAAACCTGTACCGTTTTATCTCTCCGTGTTCATTGAGCACGTACCATATGCTCTGCTCCTGCTAAGAGCTGAAAATGAAGGAGGAGCACCAGGCAGCAGAGCTCTTCCCCACAGGGAACTGCCAATCAAATGGAAAGGATTAAATAGTATCCCTAATAAACCCAAATCTGGTCCCCAGACAGAAGCATGGACTTTTATTCTTCCCTTATTCCCAACCTACCTGCAGTCTGTGCAATAGCTGATATGGAAAACATACCTCCCTTTCTCCCATCTGCCTCACAGACTCCACCCTTATGTGATGATAACTATTTGGGCTTCCTTTTGGGTGTTGCTGCCCAGCATTGTCAAGGGACCGGGAACACCTACCTGGAGCTGTACGCCACCAGCCTCAGAGACATCTTCTTTTCTGTCTGTTGTCCTGGCCCATTTCAAGGATGAGCCCCAAGCCTGGGAAGGGTGACTAGAATGACATGGGCACACAGATGTATACCTTGCCTCATTCTTGCTTCCTTTTGGATGTCTCTTCCTTTGCCTTTTGCTTTACCTGCCTTATTTTGTTTTTCACCTCAACATTTTAAGTGGGCTTTTAAGGCAAGCACAGAGCAACTATATCCTGTTAGGAGAACATTGAGAAGGCAAATGAAGGAAGGGGATGTGAGTAGAGCAAAATGTAGGGTGTATCTGCATGGGCCCATGCAGTGCTTACAGGGCTAATGGGCCCAGGTAAGAAATGAGAACACTGTGGCCATAAAGTACAAGCCTTATAGACTGTGAATGCAGATGAGAATGATGAGACGTGTAGTGCCTAAGCAGCACCACAGTGGGCTTATTAAGCCTTCTCCACTCTCTGCCAAGGTCCACCCGAGAATGCCAGTTCCCCTTTCCAGACTCTATCCTTAACCATAAACAGGTCAACACAGATTCTTACCTCTTTGCTGCAGGTCTAAATCAACACAACGGTTATTGCTATTCTTTTCCTTACCTGGATCTCTTTTGCTGTCTCTGACATTCTTCCTCCTGTGTCAAGTAGGGATTCCATCCTTGGAAGTTGGAGAACAACTCATGGATAGGAGGCTTTCTTCTTCCATATCAAGGAGTTCTGAGCTAGAGAATCCAGGGTTCATAGCAAAACTGAGCAACACCACTAGACAATACACTGTCTTTCTTCCAGCCATAGCAGGGTAATTTCTAGCCTACGGTCTATTATATCATGTTTGCAATATGGTTCCTGTACAAGCAGACATCACACTCTCATTCCAGCTTAAAGGAATGAAGAAAACATTTCAATTGTCTGTGGAAGCTCTGATAGTCCTCCACAGAACACTTGAATCTTAAGAGCCCATATGCCCATCCTAACACCCAATCCCTGAAGCATAAGATCAGTCACCAAGCCTAGGTTGAACCAATTGTGCTTTGCTTTCTGTGGGTGTGGCAGGTGTCTACTGCTTTGAGACAAGGTCTCTGATCCTTTCTTGACAAATTCAATCATGAAGGAAGACAGCAAGGCAGAGGCTGTGATTTTTAAAGTCTTTGGCATCTTTACAACCTCTTAATTGAGGGATAGATTATTCACCAATCTGATTACCAGGTTAGGCCAGTTCAGTTGTGTAGCTGGGTCTGTTTGAAGGGCCCTTAGCAGTGTGATCAGGATCTATCTCTGGGGCATGAGATGGCTTTCTGGATCCCATTTCCTATGATTGAACACCTTGCTCACTTTTGAGGCAGGGGAGAAAGGCTGGGTCCTGCCTCAACTGTATGTACCAGGCTTTGCTGTCCCCTCATGGGAGAACTTACCCTTTTGGAGGAGGGGATGAGGGGTGGGCCAGAGGGGAAGGGGGGAGTGGGATGACGCATGAGAGGGGGATCTGTAGTTGTTATGTAAAATGAATAAAAATTTTAAATAAAACATTTGAGGGATAGACATAGGAATGTGTATCTCCTTATGCAAAGTCCAGTGGTATCCACACCAGTGTCTTTTTCCATTTCTGGTATTCCATCCCACTTTCAGCTTTTCAGAACTGAGCATCAGTCTCTGGATTAGAATGTTGGGAAGGATTTGGGGGTTGGCATTTCTAGTAGAAACTGGTTTTGTGGTTCTTTGTAGCACTACTTAGTGCTTAAATTGACTCCATATGTCTGAGAGAACATCATTTAATGTTTGGGAGCTTAAGGTAATTCTTCACTCTTCTCACTGGTGCAATAAAAATCTCTCTCTCTCTCTCTCTCTCTCTCTCTCTCTCTCTCTCTCTCTCTCCCTCCCTCCCTCCCTCCCTCCCTCCCTCCCTCCCTCCCTCCCTCCCTTTGTCTTCCTTCCATTCTATCATCTTGTAGCCAAATTCTTTTTAAGAGGAAGACTAGAATCTTCACTTTCAATTTATGATAGAGATTTCTTATTTTCAATGACAACAAATAAGACATTTCTTAGTTTATTTATATTAATCATTCCCCTATGTCTGCTCCTCAGGTTTCTATCCTTTCACATGATGCCCCAGTGAACATTTCTTTTTTTTTTTTTTTTTTTTTGGTTTTTCGAGACAGGGTTTCTCTGTGTAGCTTTGCGCCTTTCCTGGAGCTCACTTGGTAGCCCAGGCTGGCCTCGAACTCACAGAGATCCGCCTGGCTCTGCCTCCCGAGTGCTGGGATTAAAGGCGTGCGCCACCAACGCCCGGCCCCCAGTGAACTACTAGCATCCAGTATCCAGTTCTGTAGGCAGAGTTTCCTTGTGTCTTAGCAGCTGCTTCCAAATAACCATTTAGAGTCTTATTATTAATTATAAATGCTTGGCTGATAGCTCAGGCTGGTTACTAGCTAACTCTTACAATTTTAATTAACCCGTATTTCTTATCCATTCTCTGTCACATAGCTGCACCTTCATCTTGTTTCTCTCTGTGTCTCTCTCAACTCCTGAGACTCCACCTTCCTCTTCCCAGTGTCCTCTGTCTCAAAAACCCTACCCACAAAAATTCTTCCTAGTCCAGGGAAAGTTGACTTCCTTGTAGCCTGCTGCCTTGTCTAGTAGTGAAAAATATGTAGGATGCTTTATTGTGTAGGTGAAATAGAGAAATCCCTTCAATTCTGGTTTCTCAGAACTCTGAAGCTGTTCAGTTTACCCCCGTTTGTGGCTCAGCTTCCATTTCAACAAATGAAGTTATCACTGTAGCTAATTGTTTCCTCGTGTTGTTTCCTGTGAGGTTTCTCTCTCCTAGCTGACTTCCCAAAGGAACCGCCAGCATCTGGCGATGGTTTATTTCCAAGTCTTCATCTAGAATGTCACAGAAGTGTCTGAAACAACAACAGTTTGGATGAACCAAGGTGCCACAGGGAAGTACACAGAAACTCATCAGCCCCCTCCAGAACTTGGCTGTACAGCTGGGCATGTGGCAAGTACACCATGAGCCAAAAATGATCTCATGCCAGGTTTTGAAGTGTCACTGTTTGCCCCAAAGAGCTTGCATTAGGCTCTAAATAACAATAATGAGGAAATTCAATTAAGAGTTATTTTAGAGACATGGAAGGTAATTACTGTAAATAGGAGCAAATCAACTGGATCACCTGTACACATATATAACTAGCTGGTTTTGTCTAAACATTAGTTAAGCAACATTAAGTTTAAAGAGAGCTTCTATTAGCTTATGATATATAGAGAGTATTATAACTGACCAGATTTTCTGTGTGGGGTAAGAGAAAATCTGGCCAGGATATGGCTGACAACTTGATCACAAATCCCTCATGCCCTCCAAGAATTATGACTGTAATGAAAACCCTTTCTTAACTGTTTGATACTTTTCTTTCTCTATTTTGCAGGTAATGAATGTTTATAGGCAAATGAAACTTTAACTTTCCCTTCATAAAAATTCATCACAGCTAACTGCCTTCAAATAGACTCCAAGGATCAGAATGCTCCTCTTTCACTTACAAGTGCTTAATTTTCTATTTCTTGCCAATAAACAGCTTAGTTAAGCTCCAAGCAGTACCATTAACCAACTCATTGTTTAAACTCTAATATCCCTTTTATTATCAGTTACAACTACTTCTTTGTTTGAACTGAACTTTATTTAGTTTATTGCTCCCATTATTGTCCAACAGAGCAGGGTAAGTCTTATGTTGTCTGATTTATGCAGAACAGTGATTTTAAGACCCTCAGTATTCATCAAAACTATTTGGTTATGTGTCTTAGCTTCCTTGCTTAACTGGTGTGGTGACCTTTCCCAAAGTCTTTGTTTATCTTTCTGAAGAATACATTAGAAGATAATTAATCTGTTCTGCTCATTGTACTTATCATTGAGGGGCAAGATCATTTTCTCACAATGTTTCTAATATTCAAATGATGTATTTTTTCCCCAAAAGAACAGAAAAAAATAATGTCAAGTCCTTGGATTCTAGTGTTTAATTAGCATTCCATTGCTATCCATAGTACCTTCCTGAGTGGATTATCTGCCTTTCATGGAATCAACATTTGTCTCTCTGCCTAGGCCATAATTTCCCATGAACCTCGGGCAAACATGGTCAATTGTGTTTTTGGCAATTTTAATAGTTATTTAGTACTCAAATCCAAATTCATGTGCCCAAGAAAGAACCTTTAGAATTTTGAAAGGTATGAAAATTAGGTGTCTGGATATCGTCCTTAACTGAATATAATTTAGTATTACTAATCATAAAATCGTTATAGGGACGTACACTTGTAACCCCACGTTTGTGAGATGGAGATATGGGCATCAAGCTTAAGAGGTTAAAGCCATGGAAGCTTAAGGTCATCCACAGCACTATAGCGAGTTTGAGATGAACCTGGGATGCATGAGATCCTGTCTCAAAAAACAGAAGAAAAAGAAAAGCAAACATGATTGTGTGGAGAAAACAGACATAGAGGAAGACACCAGAAGACCTTGAATGTAAACTTGGAAATGGAATCTACTCTGAAAGGCAATGAAGGGATCCTTCAATGGAGTGCCTCTTCACAAGTGTGTAGCAAAACCAAATTTAAGTACCATTAAGGTTGTTCTAAGTTCCATTTAGGCCCGTGGATCAAAGAGAGCTTTACTGAAGTCAAGCAAAGCAAAGTCATGGCGGAAAATCTCACATTGGAAGATAACACTGAATTCTAGACAGTGAAATCTTGGTTATTTAAAGCTGAAACCTCAGAGCTTGGAGGCGCCAGTGTATAAGTTGGTAAAATTTTCTTTTATAACAAGTTGATAGCTACACCACATGTTTTTCAGCTCATCCAAGGTCACTCATCTGGCAGATGGCAAATCTTTCACTGGTGTCATCCAGTCGAGAGACAATGAGTTTGCCTTGGGGACAGAGATGCCTTCAGTTGTCCATGTTCCATGCATTTTAATGTGCAGTTTCGTTGAAAAGATGTGAATTTGGCGGGGATTTATTTGGCAAAATCCATATCCTTATTTTATAAGGACAGGGCTGCTAGGCTTGTGAAGGCTGTCACTTTCCTAAAGTTAAAGCCAATCAGTGTCCAAGTTTTAATAACCTCAGTCTCTTAATATCACCTTGCACATATGTTCCATGATACCCCTCTGGGAATTATACACACCCTCTGTATGAAATTATCTGCTGCACACCACTGTGTGAATAGTCTATAGTTTGAAGAAAACCACGATAAACTATTGAATCATCAGATCGGAAAGAACAACTTGGGAAGTATAGGATGTTCAGGAGACCCTATTCTGGCAATTTCTCAATTAATTTAGCCTTCCTGGCAACCCTGCAGCATCTGAGCCCTGCCTATGATGGACAGTTTTGGCCCTCATATGCAGAATGGCTTCAGCTCTCAGGCATTGACTCAACATCAGCCAATCTCTAAGACACTAATGGAAAGATCATAATATTCTTTTGCTAATGAATGTGCAATGAGAAACGAAACCTCAGGAGACCTGAGCTCCTCTGTCAGCATGACTTGCACTTTTCTGTTTTGCAGAGAAGCTAAATTCTAATCAGAAAGTTGTGCTCTGAGATAGGAATCAGAAAAAGAAAAGAGGAAAAGCAAAGGAGCTCAGGTCATCTTGGGCAGTTTTCCTCAGCTGTGATAGCCTGTTGCCGCTGTCTGCTCTATACACAGCCTTGCTGATAGCACCAGAATACTAAGTGTGTTCTCCAAGACGCTGTCTCCTACAGAGAGACAGAGCCTACCAAAGCTGGCTTTCTGGACGCTCCCTTTCTTCCCCCATCTTCCATTGCTAATGAATTCTTTTTCTGATCATTTCTTCAACTGCATCAAAACTCCCTGTCATATTATCACAGAGGATTTAGCCTGAGAAATATTCCACTTCTTGGAGCTGCATTGTTTTTCTCTGCATTGATTTTTTTTTCTGTATTAGTTTTCTATTATTTTCTCATGAAACAGTTTTCCTTTATATTTGTGCCTCTTGGTATCCCTTGGTTCTGATTCTTACTTAAGGCCAAACACAAGGGCACAACATCAGGTATAATGTATTTGTTTCTCCTTAAATGCTGCAAGGAACAATTTTGGTACCTTTATTTACAGGCATTGGATCTCATTCAGAGCATGGGACATGCTTAGTAGTTCCCTTTTTTGCATCTCAACAATTGATCCTCTTTGGTTTAGATTATTTTTTTTTTCTAAGCAAGTGTGTATTATAGAAAACATAAAAGGAGTTGCTGGATCAGTCAGGACTGGATCCAAATTACAGTTTCGATATTTCCTTCACTCTGCCCCTCAGTCCTCCCTGTGAATGTAAGATTGCTGGGACTACTTGTAGGGATTATAAAGCTCAAGTAAGATTAAATGCACTGCTTTATTTAACATGCATAGTAAGAACTCAATAAACGGTAGCTTATTCCTACTTAAACTAGGGTCTTGTTTTATGAAAGAGAGATTAAATAGGCTGTAGAAAGGACTGGTATTTACATGCTCTGATTCTGACAGCTAAAGCCATAAGTTATGGTACATTAGAAAAAGTGAAAGGATGCCCAGGGCTCAGTAGATTCAAATGCTGCTAATATCCTCTAAGGCATAAGCAAATTTTTTTTGTACATAGAGGAAGGTTGTTGTTTTTTTTTTAAAAATCAGGTTAGAAGTTACATAGATTGTTGGCATCCTCCCTGTGTCTCATTATATCACACATGTGCATACACACACACACACACACACACACACACACACACTATTCTCACAATCACATTGGATTGCTCTAAGTGAGAACATACAGAGATTTTTGCATTTCCCAAAGGCATGCTCTCTGCCTGGAGCATGTAATTGTGTGTTGACCTTCAGTAGAAGTTTTTACAATGGAGATACTCTGGAGACAAAACCCCAGTACCTTAGGATGATAGCACATTACTGACTTTACAAGCCTCTTTCCATGTCTTGTGCCAAAATGAGAGGTACTGAGCACAGAGGAGATTTTCCAACATCCTAAACAATTGTACCATTTGGCCTTGTCTAAAAAAGAGAACCAGGAAAGCATGTTTTATGTAAGAAATGTAGGTAGCGTGAGCTAATAGAACTGTCTGTAAATAAGGTGCACATCCCTGAGCATCCATGTATTATCATCTGTGCTTGTGCAGTGCATGAATAGCTTCAACTCATTTACTCTCTCACCATTTTTCACACTTAATAGCTTACATGGAAATGGGGATGGGGCATCATGTTCTTATTCTCCAAGAATATTGCCCTTTAAACACATTTGTCAAATAAACTGTTACTGTGGTTTTTAAAACTGATGAAAATTAAATATGGACCACAAAAGTCATGTTTCAACAGCTACTCAAAGCTAATGCCTGGTGCTGGCCTCCATCATGATCCCTGGATGTCAAAATCTAATTTTGCTCCTGTTAGATGATAAGCGGCATGTATGAACTGCATATTTCACAGAAGAAGAAGGCTGGATACCAGTATGTTAAGTCAGTTTCCATGGTCTCCAAGGTTGTAAATGACAGAACCACGACCATGACACAGGTTGATAGTCCAGTGTTCTACACTCCAGCACATTGCCTCTCTGACCAGGGTGTGTGTGGTCATCAGGGACAAGAAAATACAGTCTCATGCTTTATGGGAGTATGAGTCAGTCTTGTCACCTCTGTAGTCCTCAGTTCCCTCATCTGTGAAGTTAATAAATTTTTTTCTTATGTAGATGAAATAGAAAATGTGTGTGTGTTTAATATTCAGTGGGGAAAGCAAGGGACAGTGAACTTTAGCAACCTCTGAAGTAATTTGTGGCATGTAGAAGTAGAAGATCGAGGATTCAAATATATATATTTTTTTCTGTCCACAATTTTTTGTTTTGTTTGGTGCTATTTTCTGAGCCCACTACAGGGAATTCTCCAGCTTTCTTTTGTGGAAGTGGCTCTTCCCCCTTCTTCCCTTTTCTCTTTTCTCTCCCCTTCCCTCCCATTCCATACATTCCTTCCTTCACTCATTCCTTCCCCCTTTCTTTTCTCCCAGCAGGTCACTATGTAGTCCATGCTGGCCTCAGTATCCGAGCTTCCCTCCTCCATCACCAAGAACTGGTACTCATCATCTCCCCTTTTCTTCTCCTACTTCCATCCACACTCTCAGGGTTTTATTGTTTGTTTCATTCTGAAGAGTTCTGTAGAATACAGCAATGCATCGAGACACAACCCTGCTTTGGAAACTCCTTCATTTTATAGTAAGCACCTAACCAATTGCTCTGAAACCTGAAGGTCACCCTTCTGGCATAAGCATCCTCTCTGAACTTGAGGATAGCTTTTCCCTTTAAAGACCTTCTCTGCCTCCTCAGTTTTCCCTTCTTATGTCTTGTGTCTCCTCATCTCTCATGACCTCATTCAAAGCTTTTACTTCCTGTGGGTCCTTGTCCCAGACCAATTTGGATCTAGTCACTGTTCTGTGATGAGTCTTCTTATCCACACCTTTTCATTTTCATTTTATATGTCAAGCAATACCCACATTCTTGTGGTATGATTAGGTAAAATACACATTTCAGGGAGGATGGAAGGGAGGAGCATTGTGCATTTTTTCTTCCACTTTTTCTTCATTCACTTTTCCCAATTAAATTCTCTATGATAAATACATATTGAGTTCCCACCCTGTGTTGGATGATGTGTTAATTTTAGGTGATATAAAATTGATATAAAGTTAAGTATAATTCTGGTACCCCAAGGGGAATCCTGAGCTTCTAGTCAGGTCAGTCTAGGCACTGAGAATTCAGGTTGATTAGCAGCTAGTCATAATAAGGAGACAATACATTCCCAGACCCAATGCAAAGAAAAGCTATGTCACATAAGAAAAGTAGTATTAGCCGGGTGATGGTGACACATGCCTTTAATCCCAGCACTTGGGAGGCAGAGGCAGGCAGATCTATGTGAGTTCAAGACCAGCCTGGTCTGCAGAGCAAGTTTCAGGACAGGCTCCAAAGCTACACAAAGAAACCCTGTCTTGAGAAAAAAAAAAAAAGTAGTATTGCCAGAGGGTAGAGATTAAAGGAGGAAATGTGATGATGTGAAGGGCAGAAAAGGTTGACATGGGTATGATAAACAAGTTAGGGCTTGCATCCTCAAGATAATGAAGACCTGTTGGAGGCTTTAAAGGAGTCACTGGTATGATATGCAGTTTCGTTAAAAATCATCACCACGACTGAAGTGTCCCAATAGCTTAAGTGGCAGGCAGTAAGTGAAGGAACACATAGCACAGTTAAAAGGCCACCTTAGACTCAGGTAACTATAGCTGAAATGGAAGCAAGTGAATGGGTTAATGTTTGAGTTTAGAAATGAGAAGATATTTTCTTAATACAGCTATATAAAGTGAGGAAGGAAGGGAAATACAAGTGCCCACCCATGCATTGTGCTTTGCGAGCTAATTGAATCAACTGAGTTGAGCTATCATATGAACATATAAAGCTGTGGCTGGAGTAACGTTAGCTAGTAATTAATAGCAGTCTGGATGCCTACATCCGAAGGAATACGCATTCTAGGAATATCAGACAATGCAGCAGAACTGTACTTGGGGAGCAGATGAGTAGAGGTCCTGCAAACATAGCTTCTGACTTGGCTAGACTAAAATACACTGTACCAAGTGGACCCATGCAGCTCTGAAATGTTCTTTCTCTGCTATTTTTCACAGGACACTAAATGAGAGTCTGGCCGCATTCTGTT